>NW_026020065.1:2658597-3124105 GCF_900185275.1 Solanum verrucosum | reverse complement strand
CTCTTGCTATGTATAAGACTTTTCCTTTTTTGTTATGTGTTGACTATGAGGGTGAGTCCGGTAGTTTTTCTTGGCCCCCGCTAAGTAACCATGTTTCGAGGTGGTGTTAGACAAGTTGTGTATTATGCTTGAGCTTGATTATCTATGGTATTTATGTATCATTCCTTTTTTTCTTGCTCCTTAGTCCCGACTTCCCCTTGATTATGCTTATCGCTTATGGTCATTTTAATTGCTTCCGCGACCAAGGATGTGTAATGAATGCTATGAGGCTTGTTGGGGTTCCTTCGGGTTCCCCATTCGCCGGTCACGTCTAGGCCCTAGGCTTGGGTCGTAACAAACTTGGTATAGAGCACTAGGTTGATAGATCCTCGGATCCAACACACCGCGTTGATTAGAGTCCGATTCAATGCTTATTCCAGGTCCAAATAGTACATGAGATGCAATTGATACATATCTTCAGCCTTTAATAGAGGAATTAAAGGAGATATGGGAAGTTGGTATTGAGACCTATGATGCATCTACTAGAACAAATTTTAAATTACATGTTTCTTTATTATGGACAATCAATGACTTTTCAGCATATAGAAATTTATCTGGATGGAGTACAAAAGGAAAAATGACATGCCCATGTTGCAATAAAGACACTTCCTCAATTCGATTGGTGAATGGAAAGAAGCAATACTTTATAGGTCATCGTCGTTATCTATATCAGAATCACAAATGGAGAAATGATAAAGACGCATTTGATGGTACAATAGAGAAAAGTGTACGGCCCCGCAAGGAGCTACATTAAATTCTAGCAGCTCCGGGGGCGAGGCAGATTCGAGTCGCGCTTCAGCGGGTCTCAAACAGCACATCGATTATTTTCCAGCTTTCAGAGATGACTTGGAGACCTTTGAGAAGCATGTAGCAGCCATGACTTTAAGCCAAAAAGGGGTCCCAGCCGCAGGGACAAGGCTGCCTTAAATTAAGGAACACTCTACCTTGTCCTACCATACTTTTAACTTTGTAAAGACACTCTTGTAGTCCATTATTTTTGGGAACTTGTCCTTCAATGTTTTTTAGCTTTGTTTTTCAGCTTTTAGACATATATTGTAGTGGTTCACTTGGATGTAGAACATTTAGAAAAAGATATCAAGAAAATTGACACTTGCCTCCCAAAAGCTTGCTTCTTGAATTACTTTCTCGTTGGCTGTTTACGCGGACTGTTTTAGACAGATTGCTACTGCACGTTTGAGTGCTTGTTTGTGTTAGGACTGAGCATCAGAAGAGCTATGCAAGTCTTCATTTGTTGTCCCACGAGCCCTCGAAAAATAGGCCCGTGACAAAAGGCCCCCATAAAAAATGTGTTCAGGTATTGAGATACTTAATCAAGTATAAGATCTTGAGGGCTAAAATTATCAAAGGATCCTAAGAAAAGAAAGAAGATATCACATGAAAATTGAAAGGATAATTGGAACAAGAAAAATATCTTTTTTGAACTTTCATATTGGAAGTGTCTCTTGTTGCGACATAATTTGAATGTTATGTATATTGAAAAAAATATATGTGATAATATCATGGGACAATCATGAATGTCAAAGATAAGACCAAGAACACAATTAAAATTCGATTGAACTTGCAAGAGATGAACATTAGGTCAGAATTGCACCCCATCCAAAACGGGGAGAAAATTGAAGTTCTAATAGCATACTACACATTGTCTCCAGAAGATAAGCACAAATTGTGTCTTTTCTTAAAGAATCTAAAGGTTCTTGATGGTTTTTCATCTAATATTTCTCAACGTGTGAACCTGAAAGATCCCAAGATATTTGGATTGAAAAACCATGATTGTCATGTTCTCTTGCAACATCTACTCCCTACTGCACTTCGTGGTATGTTGTCAAAAGAAGTGTGTGAACCACTTATTGAATTATCTATATTTTTTTAGTGTGCTTGCATCAAAGGAGTTGAGAATTGATAACTTGGAACATGTTGAAGCGCAAATACGTATAACACTTTGCAAGTTAGAAAAGGTCTTCCCTCCTTCATTTTTTGATGTCATGGTGCACTTACCTGTTCATTTAGCTACTGAAGCTAAGATTGCTGGACCGATTCATTATCGGTGGTTGTATCCTGTCTTACGATTATTATTTTTTTAAAAAATCTTTCATTGATAATAGAGCATGTCCAGAAGGTTGTATTGCAGAGGGATACATTGCAAATTAATGTATGACACTATGTTCAAAGTATATGTATAAAGTTGACACAAGATTCAATCGACTTGAGCGAAATTATGATGGTGATTTAAAACAATTGAATGGCGGTTTATCTATCTTTAGTCAACTTGGATGAACTTTGGGAGCTAAAGATCTATGTGAGCTTGAAGCAGATGAATTAGAATAAGCATATATATACATACTGATGAATTGTGATGAAGTCTTACTAATTTCAAGAAGTTGCTTCACTTGAAATTGGACAAAAGCTGAAAGTAATCTTTTACAATAATTGAACGGTTGGAGAAAATATCAATCTATTTTCGAGGCATTTGGGAAAAATTATTCGTGATCGTAATATTTGTCCCTTGGTAGTATCATCGTGGCATGATATTAAGCAAGAAAAGTTGAATCACATGTGGACAGTCGTTGAGGTAATAAATATACACATGATTCATATTATCATCATGATCATAACTTGGGATGAATGAATGAGTTATGGAATAAATGGAGAGGACACTTGCATGCAAAATATGTGAAGGACAAGCCAATCCAACAATCTCTTAAGAATGTCCCAAGGGGAGTAGATAAAAAAGAATGGAAATGGTTAGTAAATAAGCATTTTGCTTCTGAAAGTTTTTCAGGTATGCCTACTGAATTAATAGTCTATTTGCTAGCTTATCTTTTCTGCAATTTGTTTTCCCTCCTTAGCACCTTATATACGTGGTAACAAATCTAAGTATAGAACATATTAGGAAGAGTTTGGGTGTCTTGGTACACACCCATTTTGTCAAGAGCGGAGCCCTATTTGGAGAGTATATTCACAACTGTATTAGCTTTTCTATGGTCTATTATTTCCATTTATCCTCATATAATGCAACTCGTTCTTGAACAAATAAAGGCAAAAAGCCTATATTGTTGAACAAATACAGGCAAGAAGCATCAGGAATGCAATAAACTGAGCTAAGTTGAAGATGTTTCATCATATTGGTAGGAAGCCTATTAAAGAAATGATCTATCAAAAGGTAATATCAAAAAATTACTTTTTTCGAAATAGACTTTTTACAAGGTGTGTGTTATTTGACATGTTTGACTTTGATGTAAAGGGAGGGAAATATGGCAATCCACCAGATTTGGCTACTATTTTCTTTGAGACTCGTAAGAAAGATAACAAGCTTGTTGAACCTGAAGCAATTGAAAAACATGTGCATTTGGTAAATATAATATATTATTTACTTGATATTGATATGTTATGATAGAAAATGTTCTTTGATATATTTTGTAGACTCAACTCGAAGAAATGGTTCAACCAGATCCATCTCTACCTATTATAGAGATTGTTGAAAAATGTTGTGGACCTCAAACTCGTTGCTATATATTTGGATTAGGGGGTGGAGTAAATGCAAAAGACTTGAAAGGTGGAACTTCTTCAAAGGCTGAATTATTGTCTGCGCTACGTTCAACTCGAGAGGATATCAAATCCTTGAATGAAGAAAACAAATCCTTGAATAAGGAAAATAAATCTTTAAATGATCGTTTGTCTACCATAGAAGATGAGATGAAAAACATAACAAAAATGAAAGAATTATTCTTTACTCAGCAATCACATGTCCCACCTACAACATCATCTGTTTCAATTGAATGACCACTGTCTTTTTTAGCTGACAAAGTTAGTAACAATATACCTAACTTTTTAATTTATTTTCTTTAGAGTTTGTGACTGTATATATGGGATCTGTTTTTGAATATCTGCACAATTTTCATTAATTGTGATGGCCTCTATTTTTCATTTTTTGCATAACGACACAAACTTTGTTTTAAAATTTGCTACACTGCTGCCAGCTTCTCTGTTTTACCATGTTCTGTCTAATTGTTGTTCATCCTGATCATCTCTTAAGATATCATTTCTACATTGCTGCAATGTAACAATGTTTTCACGTAACATTGCTGCCAGCTTCTTTGTTTTACCATTTTCTACATAACGACATAAACCTAATTTTTAAATTTTCTACATTGTTGTCAGCTTCTCTATTTTACCATGTTCTATCCTATTATTATTCATCATGCTCGTCTCTTAAGATATCTTTTCTACACTGTTGCAACGTAACAGTGCTGCCATGTAACATTGCTGCCAGCTTTTCTGTTTTACCATTTTTTTCATATGGCACAAACCTTATTTTTAAATTTTCTGCACTGCTGCAATACTGTTGCCAGCTTTTATGTTTTACCTTATTAGGATCCTTGACTCTAACCTTCTTTGGCAGCTCCCTAGCAATATCCATCTCAATAAGGACACGCACAAATGATATTCTGTCCATCTTAATTGTAGATTCATCAGCATATAGTGGTACCCCCAATCCACTCCCAATTCGACTAAGTGAATCCATGCTCCAACTATTAAATCTAGCTACGAAGTAGCCATCATTATGATAGTAAACTACGTTCATTGGCAATGTTGACATACAATGCAATATACCTTTCAACTGGTTCTATGGTTGGTGAGTCCCCAGCCACATAAGAGTATTAAGGCATATTTTCATTCATATTTAATTTTCTCCACTTCTTCCTTGTTTAGCTCTACCACCTTTTCACCATTCATCACGATTGGAGCAACATAACTTAAGTTCATACCCACACAAATGTGCAGTAGGGGTTTTCCTATGCCTTACAGGCAACTTCTGCAAGTCCCATATATACAAGGTCTATTCAAAATTAGTAGCCACTTTCTGAATTTCAGCTAGAGTCACATTTTCGTAAATGCTCAAAACAATCAAATTTAATACTACCAAACATATATTTGAAAGCACGTTCCAAACAGCTTAGACAGAACTTTGAATAAAAAAATGAGAAAATTAATGATCATCTTAGTTTTTTCCCCTTCAGCTCTTATTTACATGCTTCTAACATAGAGTATAATATACGTAAATCCTTAAATGGCACTCCTGCTTCGTATCCACTTTTACTGTTACTAATGATTAGAAGTACAAATTATTTTCTCAATTTTTTCACGCTGCCTCTTGTGATTTGAAACATACCATGACATTTCTATGAATATAGGAGTACGTCATTTGAAATTTCTTGCTTCTAATTAGACATTTCACGAATAACAGTACCAACTCAATATAGTCGTACATAAGCAAGAGGCAAAATAGTTAAAAATTAAATAGCAAATAAGAATTAAGCTCATTTACATTATAGACCGACTCTATTATATATATATATAGATTTAGGTTTCTCACCTTCCTTAGGCAGATCTAGTTTCCTCTATGCATTTGGGCTTGTAGTATTGGTAGGTATCGCTTCAATATTAGGAACTGGTGTTTTCTCACTTATCTCTATTTCATTGCTCTTCGGAGTGACACTCCTTGCCATTTCAGGTAGTGAAGACCACTATTACAGTGGCTGGCTTTCCCTTAATCCAAAATGTTATTTTTTTTTCATATTCTTTCCTTGCTGTTGAAAATCCAACAATGACTTCTCGATGCTGGCTATCCTCGTCCTCCATCTCGCCATTTTGTCCATCGTGCGTAAATAACAATTCACGTTATCGTGCGCCTAGAAAGGCTTATTGGTACTTAACGTAAAATTTCCTACACAGCTGCAACATAACATTGCTACCAGCTTCTCTGTTTTACAATTTTCTGCCAAGTTGTTGTTCATCCAGTTCGTCTCTTAAGCTATCTTTCCTATCCATTCATTTCTATTTTTTTACTAAACGTTATTTAGGTGTGGTTATCCAAAATAGATGTTGGATTCTTGATTGATGTATCTGAAAATTTTTCTAATAGAGTTTTTTCTTATTTCTTGCAGGTTTTGTAGATGTTTCTGGATATCACAGTGAAGATAGCTTAGAAGGATCACCAACTCATTCTTACTTTGCTATGAATGTCATGCAAAACTTTGGATGTTATCTAAGTTTTTTTGTTTATTAATTAAGAAAATATTGAAACTTACATCATGTGATGCTTACAAATTTATTGTAATCAATTGCACTCTTTATTCTTATCGCCCTGCAACCCTTTCTATATCATCTTTTGTGTCAAGATTTTTAGTTGTAATTAATTTGATATTTGTTAGATTCTCGTGATATCAATGGTCATAGGATCAATGGTGATTAGTTAGAGACCATAATTATTGACCGTCTCTAAAGGTCAATCTAGGACTAGAAATGATGCTCGTCTTTAAAGCTATTTTAGCACCAGGTTGTTGTTCGTCCCTAAAACTACTCTAGGACCAGTTTGTTATGGTCGCTAGAGCTATTCTAGGAGCAGATTATTAATGGTCTCTAACGCTTTTCTAGGACCAGGCCACACTCGTCTCTAAAGAGTTACTAGGACTAGGTTGTGGAAGGTCGCAAAAGAGGTTTAATGACCTGAATACCAAGATATCTATGGATCATTTGAGACTAGATATGCAGTCTCTAAAAGTGTTTCACGACCAAAGTTTTTTCTCGTCCCAAAATCATTCAGGGACCAGTTTTTTGAACTTATCCTTATTGACCAGTAGCAACGGTACTTTCTAGGACGAGTGACGACCATGTTTTTCTGGTCTCGATTGCTCGTTTGGGACCAGATTTCAACTTTTAGGGACTAGATTTTCCTTCCTTAGAGGCTGATTTTCTTGTAGTGTAGTCCATTATTCGGACTCAATCGTTCTAGACTTATGCTTACCTCTTGTAGTGTAGTCCATTATTTGAACTCAATCGTTCTAGACTTATGCTTACTTTCTTTTATTTTGGAGCATCCCTATCCAAGAATTTTAAATGTTTTGGTACTTTGACCTTCAGATTCTAGGGAGTTTATTTCACATTTGTTTCAATTGCCTGATTGAGTTTATGGGAATTCAAACATTTAATTGTTTTAAGACGTTTTCGTAGTGTTTTTTTTTATTGTCATTGCTTGGTTCTAAAATGATTTAATGGGTTAGCTGAGGTCAGTAGTTAGTTCTCCCGTCGTATAATTAGTGTGGGTGTCAGTCACAACGGATCAAGGTCGTGATATCGAGAGTCCTATTATCCTTCTAAATTTATTTATTTTAAAAAAAAATTGTTTACAATAATTTTGAGAAGGTCCTATTATCCTATAAATCTAATTTTTACGTATTGATTAAACCTATGAAATATTTTGGTCTAATTTTATTGTTGCCTAAGTGTAACTTTTTATTCAATTATTGCAATTGTTCTAATGTAGTTTTTGTCATTTTTTAAAATTTAATTTTGGCAATTATTTTGATGTAGTTTTTATGCGATTTTGATCCAGTGAATTGATAAGGGCGATAATTTGTAAATTTTATATATCAAAAAAATAAAATAAAAAGTTGCGAGAAATCTTAATTTTTACAAGAATGATAGATTCATAAATGAAGAAAACAATTTTATAGTTTAACTATGCAATAACATCATTTTAATAGATATGACAAGCTAAACAAAAAATATTGTGCACTGTTGATCGATCATTTGTTTTATAATTTCAAATTTTTTGCATTAAAAATTATTTAAATAAAATCTAGAAGGTCAAAAAAATAGTCAATTTTGTCATTAAATGATAAAATCCAGAAAGTAAATATTTAAAAAATGTGAATCATTTAGAATCTAATAGAAACTGCCAGGGTAATTAATTACAAAATCAATAATTAAATTCTGTCAATTTCATTATAACTACATATATTGAAAGCTTAAATTAGCAATTGTTGATCTAGAAAGATCATTTGCTTTATAATTTCAATTTTTTTGCATTAAAAGTTATTTAAATAAAATCCAGAGGTAAAAAAAATAGTCAATTTTGTCATTAAATGATAAAATCCAGAAAGTAAATATTTAAAAAATGTGAATCATTTAGAATTTAATATAAACTGCCAGGGTAATTAATTACAAAATCAATAATTAAATTGTGTTAATTTCATTATAACTATATATATTGAAAGCTTAAATTAGCAATTTAACATTCACTAAAATTAAAAAGAATTTGCAGAAAAAATAGTGAGAATGAGCAATTTTGGAGCTAACCCAAATGATGAGCTTTCCTTCTACAAGATTGTTTTGGATCCTCAGATGGAAGAACTGGTAATGTTGCATTCTTAATTCTAGAATTACTATTAATTTATTTATTTTTGCTTTTACATCTATTTTAATAAATTTAAATTGTCTGAAAATACTTTTATTTATTTATTTTAGATTCAAATCGACAACATGCTTTTTCATGTTTGTTTGATTTTACTCATGTATATACATATATGAACATCTCTGTTGACTGATGGTAACTTCACTCTATTAAAATCGTTAAATTTAACTCTATTTAGTATTCGTTTTCGATCTACAAAAATTTATTGAAAGTGAGTGATTTCAATTAACTTTTTTAGATCTACGAATTTTATTTATTAAATTTCAATCGTTTGTGGAGATAAATTTATTTATTTATTTTTAGATCTAGACAACGTGTTCACTTTCATGTTTTTTTTTATATTATTCATGAATTACACAAGTGTAGCTATATGTGTTGACGGTTGATAACTTGACTTTACTTAAATCGTTAAGAGTTAATTATTAATATTAATTTTGATCTATAAATTCTATCGAGAGAGAACATTTTGACTTATTTCTTTTAGATCTATAACTTTTTTATACATTTAAATGTTAAAGAATATGTTTTCGTTCTCTCTTCTAGGCTAGGGATTTTTAAATCTTAACCCTAAAAAATAAATGACTCACACCTTAAAGTATAGAAATTATATCAAATGATCATTCAAATTTTTATTCAACCTTATAGAATTAAGAATTAAGATTGCTCCTCTTAATTAGAAAAAAGAATGAATTGGTCTTTATTTTTGTTCACTCAAGGAATATAAATGAGAAAGACGTCGAAAAATTATTCTTTGTCTAGAAATATACAAATTTTAATGTCCAATATTTCATAATTAATTCACAAATTACATATGTATAGATATTTGTGATAGGTGATAACAAGACTCAGTTTAAATTGTTAAGAGTTAATTTTTATTAATATTAATTTAAATTTATAAATCTTATCAAGGGTAACCACTTTCATTATTACTTATACACGCATACCCTGTGTTCCTCATATCTTGCTTGATCTTACTCATTGATTACACATAAGAGTCACCTCTTTTTATTGTTAATTTTAAATCTATAAGTCTTATCATATAGTACTATTTAGAGGCAAACATTTCTTTATAAATCGAACTTTTATTTATTTATTTATTTTTATATCGATAACTTGTTTACAAATATAAATTGTCAATGAGTAAACATTTTCATTTATTTACACATAGCCTCCAAAAAACATGCTACTCACATGCTTATTTGATCTTATTCATTTATTACATGTGTAAAAATTAATGTGCACAATTGAAGGTGAAACTTGAACTCTTAACTCAAATTAATAAGATTTTCATGAATACTTGTTTTTAAAATATTTAAATCTATGTAGTGCTCTACACTACATTCTATAAGCATGCGACAATTATATTATGTTGATATGATAAAATAGCGATGAAACTCATTTTTTTCTTATTGTAGAGAATTCCATCGAGTCTTGTGAAGCGTATAAAGGAAGAAGCAATGGGAGAAGTGTTGCTAAAAGGTCGTGGTGGTGACAAGTGTTGGAACATAAAAATACGAGAGGATGGAAATGCGATGTTCTTCAATTGTGGTTGGAAGGAATTTGTGTTGGAGAATCATGTTGAAATGGCTGAACTGTTATTTTTCAATTACGATGGAATGAAAACGTTTACTGTACGCATTTTCAACAAGATCGGATGCGAGAAATGATTCATATTGTTCGAGTTCGAGTCAAAACACATTTTTATCTAGAATATGTGTTAAAGATTGTTTTTTTATCAAAATTATGTAAGAGTGGTAGTACTCATTCGAACATATATTTTCGTATTATTTTACATTCTAAGCTATTTGAAGGTTTTATTATCTTCGTTAAACTTAATGTAGTTTAATTTGTTTTCACTTTTACTCATGTGTTGGTGCAATTTTCAGTATAGTCTCTTTTTCTTTTTCTTTTTGTTTGTGATAAATTATTGACCGTGATTTTGCTATTGTTTTGCTGGAGTTTTTCTACAATTTTGACTCAATTTATAATTTAAATCCTAACTCATTCTTGATAGATTCGACCAACAAAAAATTAAGAGGCAAACATCATTTTTTCACTATTCAATTCAGCAAAGAAGTGGCTAGGATTTTTTTAAAGAATATAATTTCACTTGAAGAGACTTTTAATATTAGTGGGTCAGATCTAGCAAGAATGAGTTAGGATTTGAATGATCAACTGAGTTAAAATTTAGTGAATATTCTAGTTGATAAGTTTAGATAGCGAAATTAGTCTCATGTGGCTTGTCATATCATTACTATTAATTCTTAAGGATATTTGTATGATCTCTTAAATTAACGCGCTCCAATTTTTTGATATTATTTTTATTTTACTTTGAAAACACAAACTATTTTCCTTGTAGCATCAGTCGCCAATCACGGTCACGGATGGCATCACAGTTTACAAGATTAACATTCTCTTTCTATTTTGGTCAGACGCAGCAGGACTTTGATGCCCAAAAAGTATTAACTATATTTTATATAGTAGTAAAATATAGAAAGGAGGGGATATCTAAGTGGCGATTTCATTTTTTTATTTTTTTATTAAAAGGATTCGGAAAAATAAAAATATAATGTCGTAGATTTTAACTTAAAACTTCAAAGAAAATTTTGAACTTTGGTCTATCGAACCAACCTCTAGTCATATATTTAGGAAATTAAAATTTATATACATAAATAAATAAAAATACATTTAATATTTATTTATTTTTTATCAGAAGATTCGGATAAACCCCTCGCGATTTCGCCACGGGCATGATGACTAATTAAAAATGCAGTGAAGGAAGTGGTGGTACCTTCCCAAGAACACCAACTCCAACTTGTGAAATAAAAAAATAAAAAACAGACTAGTGAGGATGTAGAAATACTGTAGTCCATAACCCTGCTACTATCCTATACCATTATCTAATATTACAATAATATCAAACAAAAAAAAAAAGATTTGTCCAGATTAGATCTGCGTACATATTCGACGCAATATCAGATAAAAGAAGCATATCAACTAAATGGAACTGCTACAATAATGATCGTATTTATTGCTAGCGTTTAATAGCGTTTTCAATGTATGTGTAATTAATACATGTATTTATAGTATATTTTATTCAATATTATTGGGTGTGTAACTAATACATAACAATTTCATAGTATATTATAATAATAAAGTTTATAAATATATGAAATAAGTCTGATTAAAGACAACTATTCTTGAATATACCAATTCAAACTATGGATAAAAGAAATCACAAACATTATTTAAATTTATTACTATTATTCTTATACATCCTATCAAACACTCTCGGTATTAACAAGTTCACTACCTATAATATCATTCAAATTGTTATCAATTTACAATACTTTACTTTTTTTTCCATAGAAAAGAAATATTTGAAAATAGTAGTGACAATGGGGTGGGGGTGGTAGCAATTGGCTGAGTGAAGCAATGGAACAATAATTGTATGTAGGAATAATTAGGCATGGGACCTTATATTGCTCTCTTCTGACCCCTACCCATTTTACATGTAATAATTAATCAACTCTTTTAAGCAAAGTTAACTAATATTGTTATATTCCTCCCTTCTCTTTAACGCAAGTTTGTTACAATTTACAAATGTTTGATAACTCATCAAAGAGAGAGAAAACTTAATACAAATTTGAGATGGAAGCATGTTTAACTTTATACGTGTTTTGACCAAAAAATAAATACTAGAGTACTATTTTCATGAATTAGTTACTTGAATCTCTTATTTATTCAGGAAGACATTCAAGATTTAAATTTAACGATTTTAATATTTACTTAATTTCTTATTTATATTCACCAAGACATTCAAGAGTTACGGGGTAATTTCTTTTTGACAGCCACTCATGTGTTTACTTTCCCGTGACGACTTCAGAAATTAATCGTCTATCTATAGAACTAGAAAATTGTTGGAGTACTTGTAAAATTAAATCTCATAATCATGATTTCTTAGCTGTTAAAATCTTTTCTTTTTTAATAATTAAGTTGTTGAAAATTTTGAAGGAAACTAAGGCATAATTGCGTACATATATACATATGACTTTCCATACATTTATGGTTTATCAAAAGTATAAATAAATTTAAAAAGAAATATATATATATATTTAACGAAATTTAATCCCAACCTTCAATTAAGAGAAAATTTTAATTAATTTTATCTCGATTTATGAAGTGATTAAGTAATTTTTTTAATTAACTTCCTCACCAACATGCATTAATATTTTTCATACTTGTTTAGGCCTTTAGGGTGAATTTATAAAAATTTAATTTTATGAATTCAATAAATTTTATATATTTAAAGTTATAATTCATATCTATTATTTTTATACAATTATATTAATTTATGTTGTGCGTCATAAATATTGAACTGAAATTAATCGAGTATGCTGAGTATGATCCTCGATATGCTAACTTATCCAGATCTTTATTTTATGTATTCTTGCTTCTCCTAGTGGCTCTGCATTTATTACATTAATTCACCCCCTCAATAGTACATGAAGTACTTCAATTTATGACATGGTGATTTCTTTTTAATCCATCCCCTCCTAGTGGATGGCCTCACCCTACCATTTTTTTAGCTAGCGTTTGAGCTCAAGTTATTAAATATTTTTACAAATTATATTTGAGTGATATTTTACGTGTTTGATTGACCTCAATTTTTTCCAAAAATATTTAATTATTTCAAAAATATGATTTATACTCGTAAGTTTTAAAAATTATTAAAATTACCCATAAATTTATATTATCATTTTATAATGAATATGTTTCGTTAAAAATAATATTATAATATAATTGATAACAATCAACAATAACAATATAGGCAAGACAATACATTAAGGGATCGTTTGGTAGAGTGTATTAGGAAAAATAACGCATGCATTAGCATTGTGTATTACTGGTACCTTGTTTGGTACTCTTTTCCAACCTATGTATAACTAATGCTTGCATTAGTTATACACTCTATTGTGCATTAAGGTGTGTATTGCTAATACCATGGATTTCTAGGATTAAGCAATGCAATGGTTTTAATGCATGCATTAGATTAACTAATGACAAAACTACCCTCTAATAATAATAATTATTATAATAATAATAATAATAATAATAATATAATAATAATAATAATTATTATTATTATTATTATTATAATTATTATTATTTTTGTAAAAGAATGTGGGGGTATTTTTGTAAACAAATATTTTTTTAATAGTTTTTATACAAGGCTTGCTATTTCCAATACATCAAACCAAACAATGTATAAGAAATAATGCAAGCATAACTAATGCAAGCATTACTAATGCTTGCATTACTAATACATCATATTCAGCATTATTCTTATACACTCTACCAAACGACCCCTAATTGCATACTCAAACTTGTTACTGATTCAATTATAATTATAACCCATTAAACACAAATTGTTCTTTTTTTATCAATTTTATCACTCAAATTAGAATTCAAACTTTTCCGGAGGAGGTACGTAGTAACAAATATTAGTTGAAATTAATAAATAATGGGTATTTTTTATATATAAAATATAAAAAGTTTGGGGTAATTTTGATTTTTTTTTAAAATTCTCAAATAGTAATTTTATGACCAAATACCACTTCTCAAATTTTTTACAAATTTTTCTCAAGTATTTTTGAGACCAAACGGGTCCTTAATTTGCTCATGTTTATTACTCTTTTCATTATAATTCATGCTACATAAATTGAATTTTAAAAGATAAACTAAAAAAATTATCAAAAGTTTTTATATGTCTTTTATAAATTGTTGATTATTGATCAAAGTTTTAAAATTCTAATTGTCACAAATTGTGACGAAGGAAGTACTATATACATACTATTTGCACATCTCGTCAATCCATGATGTTTAATTCAACAATTATATTTCCTGCATTACCACTTGGCCCTAGCCCCGCAACTGCAGCTTTAAATGTTTTGAAAAAACTGTTTGAACCCACCTCAAAAATTAACCATATAGCCTTGTGTCTATTCCCCCTCTCAACGAGAGTTCAGTGTAGAAGCCATGATTTTCAATAAAGCGACTTGAAGAATGAAGAAGTGAACACACACAAAAGTTAAAATTGGTTCAATATCTACTACATATATATAAAAGATAATTATAATTATATATAAGCAGTATAATTTTTCGCCAAAGGAGGTTCGAATAAACCCCTAGGCCCTTACTAGCTCTGTTTCTGTACACAACTTAAACTCGCACCTATCCCGCACCTTTAATTTACCATTTTTAGTGCAGCATTGCTGATGATAATGGTAAGATAAGTAGTTATGTAATAATAGCTAGGTGGTGGATGATGGAAGATGTTTAGTCACTTTAGTGATAGAGGGTGGTGGTAGTTGAACAAGTAAATTGAGATTCTAATTATGATCTAGATTGGAGAAAATAATAAAAAGGACTTTATTATATGTGTTAGTTATTAAAATTGGAAAGTATTCTGCGAGGCTATGTATAAAAAGTGATTTGGTTAAATAATAGAGTACTAGTCCACATCCCTTGTTCAACAGCTCTTGCAAGTTGCAACCTCCAACTTGCAATGTTGAAAAAAGAAATATAAAAAACCTTATCCTATGTATAAGATTCTTATAAACAGTGAAACAAAGCATTATGGGTATGATCTGATGGGTCATATGAACCCTTCGATATATTTTTAAAGTAATGTGTATAGTTCCAATTACTCTGTTGCATTTTTATAACAATCGATTGATCCTAGCAAAAAATTTAGAAGCTATAAGACACAAGACCTTAATTAAGATGAAAGTGTTAGTTATACATTTAAATTATGTGTGAAGGTGGTATTATTCTTTTGAACTTATTATTTACCCTTTAAAACTATGTGAAAGTTGAAATACCAACTTCATAATCCATAGATATCAAAACGATTGATGCATCTTCATATATACAAAAATAGTACAAAAGTGTGCAACAACGTCATCTTAATAGACACAACAAATTAAACATAAAAATCAATATGGACAATTAAATTGAGGGGTAATACAACCTTGCATAGTTCAGAGCATAATACGACTGTCACACAAAATTTAGATATGTAACTGACAATTTCATGTGAGTCGTAAAATTTTATATACCTTATCCCAATTTAAAACATTCAAAATATGCATCACCAATGCCCATATCCTCATGCATCATTAATTCCATAACTACTAGCTAGCTATGCCCAATACACAAGTCCTCAACAAACCAAAAACCTCTGTTCTATATAAACCCCTCTTTTTTTTTACATCCAAAGCTACCTCTCACACAATTGGAACAACAAATATTCCCTCTTCCCCACAAAAATGAGTGGAGGTAGCAGCATTAACAAATCAACCTCCACTCTCTTCATATTCATTTTCCTTTTCCTATTTGTTTCTATTCAAGCAGCTCGCCCCCCATTCGCCTGTGACCGAAAAGACAGAGCAACTAAAAATTTCCCCTTTTGTCAAACAAAATTGCCGATTGGTGACAGAGTAAGAGATCTCATTGGGCGATTGACATTACAAGAGAAAGTGAAATTGTTGGGGAACAATGCCGCAGCAGTGCCGAGGCTGGGTATTAAAGGGTACGAGTGGTGGTCGGAGGCGCTTCATGGAGTTTCAAATGTAGGACCAGGGACTAAATTTGGGGGTGAATTTCCAGGAGCTACTAGTTTTCCGCAAGTTATAACGACTGCTGCTTCTTTTAATGCTTCATTGTGGGAAGAAATTGGACGGGTAAGAATTTCAGATATTATTACTGTGATGCTAGTATTTTTTTATGCTCTGGTTTATGTTCTTTGAAACTAACTACATTGTGGAAAAAACTTGCAGATTTTAATCAATTATGCTAATACTAAAATTATAGTTGAGAATGCGAGTAAAATCACGCATTGATAGCTGAATAGAAAAATAAGTTAAGACTAAACACAGTTTAACTCTCAAGAAAATGAAATATGTCAAGTAAAAATGAACGAGGAGAGTAATATTCCTAATGGTGTGAGGACTTTTTTATGAAAATCATATCAGCTTAACTGAAAACAGATTATATTAAGATTAATATTTTTTTGCCTAATCGGCCCAATAAATTTAAGTAATTTTTTTTATAATTATTATCTGGTTAACTAGGAGTAAAATAGTAAGTAACCAACCCACAGATTAAGCACGCTGTAAAAATGATGTACAAATAATTAAAATCCAGCTAAGCATACTTTTGTAAGGTTAAGGATAATGTTTTTGTTACTTTCTCTATGGTGCTTTATAGCTCTCAGTAGAGATCTTACTATTTTTCGATTCTTGCGCCAGCATGGAATTGCTGAATATTGGCGGTGGCCATTTTTAAATTTCAGATTTTGATATGTTCCAAATTATTTTGAAGCAAGGGACAGGTTCGTATCTGAAATAATTACAAATTTATTATTTTATGTAAATTATTTGTTACATTAATAAAGCTAAAAAAAATTATAATGCATCACAAAAGAATTGACCCTTTATCCTTTGATTATTAACCAAAGAGAATATAATGGGAGTAATTAAGCTAAGAGAAACAATTATTAAAGGTACATTTTGGTATAAAGTAGAGGTTAACTTTCTTGTGTGCAAGGCCAATCAAAGTTTAAGAAAAAGTTGGCAAGTGTGTTGAAGGGTCCCTCCCATTGGCCATAACTTATTGGACAGTGACTATATATAAGGGCATCAAACCAAGTAGCAATTTTTTCAGAACAGGCTCTGTTTTTTATATAAGGTCACATCCCTTTATGAACTCCAAAACAATTTCTATTCTACTATAATTTAGTAGGTATTTTGGTCATAGGATTTGAAACCTGTATTCATTTATGAAATTTACATAAAATTTTAGTTCATGATTTTAGATTCTTCAAAAAAAGTAGGCTTTTAAATGATAAATGTGGTCCATTAATTTATAGTTTGCAAAAGAAGATCCATCATTTTAAATTTTACCAAAAAAAGAACGCACGCTTAACGTGAAAGAGATTAGAAGTATATTCAAATATAGCTAGTTATTATTATTATTGTTGTTGATAAGTGAAGCTTTGAAAAATTATGTGTACTTATTTAAAAGATTATAATAGCAAATATTTATTATAAAAGAACTATGGAGATATATGCAGTTTATTAATGGGACACCTATGGGCAATAAAGATAAATTGTATAAAAATTGAAGAAGTTTTGATAGTTTTTACAAACGATGAAATTTTCATATTTATAAGAAAAGGGACATTTAAAAATTCAAATTGTGTGTACAAATAAAATTTCAATTCTCAATCAACCTGATTTCAAATCATAATTTAAAACCATTTCCAAATGGATCCTTAGGTTCATTCTCTCAAACTTCAATTTGAACAAATAAGAAATTTAAAAAAAATACTAGTTTGGAAAGTATTCCAAGTTAAATATATAATTTCACCTCATAGATGTGTCTTTTTGTTTATTATGGACTTATTAAATTGATAATTTGTGATATGGTGGGATGCAGGTTGTATCAGATGAAGCAAGAGCAATGTACAATGGAGAAATGGGAGGTCTAACATATTGGAGCCCAAACGTAAACATTTTGCGAGATCCAAGGTGGGGAAGAGGACAGGAGACTCCCGGTGAGGATCCCGTCGTAGCCGCTGTATACGCCGAGCGTTACGTCAGAGGTTTACAAGGAAATGAAGAAGGTGACCGGCTCAAAGTAGCAGCATGTTGCAAGCACTATACAGCCTACGACCTTGATAACTGGAGTGGAGTCGATAGATTCCACTTTAACGCTAAGGTAAAACACATTGCGTTTATATTACTTTATGACAAGTCAAGCATATGTATAATTCATGCATAACAGGTTAGCAAGCAAGATATTGAAGATACATTTGATGTACCATTTAGAAGTTGTGTTAAAGAAGGTAAAGTGGCTAGTATTATGTGTTCATACAATCAAGTCAATGGCATACCAACTTGTGCTGATCCTGAACTTCTCCGTAAAACAATACGCGGTGGTTGGGGTCTCAACGGTTACATTGTCTCCGATTGTGACTCCGTTGGAGTATTCTACGATAGCCAACATTATACATCGACGCCTGAGGAAGCTGCAGCTGCTGCTATTAAAGCGGGTCTGGATTTGGATTGTGGCCCTTTTTTGTCCCAACATACTGAGAATGCAGTGCATATTGGTATTCTTAAAGAAGCTGCTATTGATACAAATTTAGCTAATACTGTTGCTGTTCAAATGAGGCTCGGGATGTTTGATGGAGAACCATCAGCCCAGCAATATGGACATCTTGGCCCAAGAGATGTTTGCAGCCCAGCCCATCAAGAACTCGCCGTTGAAGCTGCTAGACAGGGCATTGTTCTTCTTAAGAATCATGGGCCTGCTCTTCCTCTTTCTCCTCGTCGACATCGTACTGTTGCTGTTATCGGACCAAATTCCGATGTTACCGTCACAATGATTGGAAATTACGCAGGTAAAAAATAATTATTCTTTCATTAGAAAGAGTTAAGGTTAGTGGCGGAGTCAGAATTTTCAAGTTCAAAATATGAAAAAGTAAGAAGTTTAACATCTACTATACATACATAAAGCTACGCCCTGGGTTAAGGCCATAATTTGCATATCTTTACGTGAATAATTGGGCTTTTTTTTAAAAAATATAGGTGTTGCATGTGGATACACAAGCCCATTACAAGGAATATCAAAGTATGCAAAGACCATTCATGAAAAAGGTTGTGGTGATGTGGCATGTACAGACGATAAATTATTTGCTGGAGCTGTAAATGCTGCACGTCAAGCAGACGCAACAGTGCTAGTAATGGGCCTAGACCAGTCTATTGAGGCTGAATTCAGAGATAGAACTGGGCTGCTTTTGCCTGGTTTCCAACAAGAACTCATCTCCGAGGTATCCAAGGCCTCGAGAGGTCCTGTAGTATTGGTCCTTATGTCCGGAGGCCCAGTTGATGTTACATTTGCCAATAATGATCCTCGAATTGGTGGTATAGTGTGGGCTGGCTATCCTGGACAAGCTGGTGGTGCTGCCATTGCTGATGTCCTTTTTGGAGCCCATAATCCAGGTTAACTAACTAAACATTAACACAAAATTGGGCTTCTACTTATTTTGGGAATGTTCCATTGTTGGGCCACATTTTGTTATATGAATCATATGTATTTATTTCGCTCTATTTAGGAATAGAGCGAAATAAATACAGTGTCACAATTATATACTAATTGAATACGATTGATTTCAGGTGGGAAGCTACCAATGACATGGTATCCACAAGAGTACCTAAAGAATTTACCAATGACAACAATGGACATGCGATCAAATTTGGCCAAAGGATACCCTGGTAGAACATACCGTTTTTACAAAGGCCCATTAGTATACCCATTCGGGCACGGACTAAGCTACACAAAATTCATAACCACAATTTTCGAAGCCCCAAAAACACTAGCCATTCCAATAGGCGGACGCCATACGTCCAACAGCAGTACCATATCTAACAAATCAATCCGAGTAACACACACAAAATGCAGCAAACTATCAATTCAGATTCATATCGACGTGAAAAATGTAGGACCAAAGGATGGTTCACACACATTGCTCGTGTTTTCAAAGCCACCTGTTGATGTTTGGGTGCCACATAAACAATTGGTCGCATTTCAAAAAGTATACGTCCCAGCAAGATCGAAGCAACGTGTGGCGATAAATATTCATGTGTGCAAGTATTTGAGTGTAGTTGATAAGGCTGGTGTTCGAAGAATTCCAATTGGTGAACATAGTATTCACATTGGCGATGCTAAGCATTCCTTATCACTTCAAGCATCAGTTCTTGGAGTTATTAAATCTTGATGATTTATTTTCTTTTCTTTTTTTCTTTGGGTAAAAATCTCTACGTAAAGATGTCTTTGCGTTTAATGGAGATTCTTTTTTCCCCTAATTATTCAACAAGGGGATAAGCAAAAATTAGATTTTATTAGATAAGAAGAAAGAAGATTGGGAAATTAATTGTAACTTTCAAT
Organism: Solanum verrucosum; assembly: GCF_900185275.1. Taxonomy (NCBI): domain Eukaryota; kingdom Viridiplantae; phylum Streptophyta; class Magnoliopsida; order Solanales; family Solanaceae; genus Solanum; species Solanum verrucosum. The sequence goes on along the minus strand of NW_026020065.1, from coordinate 3,103,776 downwards.
TGAAAGAAATGGGTATTATCTATTACAACATTTCTATATTTCCCATATTTTCCTAAGCTCTGTTTCTGTATCATAAAATTCAAGAGCAACAATATAACCAAATTGATATTCTAACAAGGGCGATAAACAATTATAATTAGTGGCAACGCAGATTCTATTTAGTGTGTTTGGTATGAAGCAAATGTTTTCTTGGAAAATAAGTTGGTTTTTAACTTATTTTTACTGGTCGTACCAAATTGTGAAAAGCACCTAAGGGCGAGGACAACAAAACCAATTCTCCCGAACCTGATTATTCTATTCATAATGTGTCACAAAAATTAGCAACTAGAAATAGTAGTAACACTTCAATAACTTCACCTCTTTTACGAACAATAGTCTTGAGTTATATTTTTGGACGAGGAAATGTGTTATCGAATTTGAGCTTTGGAAATAAAGAAATGTAGATAGTGCTTTTCCTTTGAATAGGTTTTATGCGACACAAATTTAAATTAGTTGAGTCAGTGAATTCGACATATTAATGCTAAAAGAATACAGAGAAATGAAGGGAAGTTACAACTTATTGGAGTTTCGGGAACAAGAAAATTAAAAAATGACTTGTCAATCATCCATTACAGGCAGAAGCATATACACACTTTCTTATGTAATTTTAGCGTCCTGTTGACAAATCCGCTAAATATGTTTTACTTGTGCACACTCAAAGGGTAATAATAGAGGATGATTTTGTGGTTCCAAAGAAAAAAAATCTCAAAGCCCGATAATCTATTAGAATAATAGATTAGGGATTTGGCAGAGAATTGCCATTTATGAATTTTGGATTCAACTCTACTTACGCTTCGACATTTAGATATAGTTGTAAATTAGGTATCTTCACACAAATAGCAGGATATATTTATTGAGTATTTACTTTTGCGAGTCGGTATACACTAATTAGACATGTATTATATATGGATTATTTTTATATATAGCAGTACTTTGGTGCGTAGTTACAAAACATAACGATAGTTTCACTAATTAAGAGGGGCAACGACAATTGGGAGAAGAAACGGATATATACAGGATTACACTAATGCCTCTTTTAAAGGAATCCACAATAAAAATTCAAAATCTCACTATGTATCAAATTTTTTACAAAATATCGTTATGTATGGTAGAATTAAGGTTGTTATGTTTCTCTGATACGTATTCGTTAATTAGTTTTATGTGAACAATTAGTTAGGTTAATTCTTCTTATAACATTTAGTCTAGATAGACCTTTTAAATAATGGGCTTCAAGTGGATCAAGTGTAGTTGGGCCATTTGGGCTATTCATGCCAACATTCTCGCCAGTAGCAAACCTTCGTGATCAAGTGTAGTTGAGCTATGGGTGTCAAATAGGCGGATTGAGTTGAAATTAGAGATGTAAAATGGGTTGAAATAGAAATGAGCAGTTTTCACATATAGCAAACATAAAAATCACATTTGTATGTTATAGTTATAGTTTGCATAATTGCGCTCCTTAGCAAACAAAAATATGTATATTTCGTACAAAAGAAAGCAATTGTATAATCTGTTTCGGTATACATATACAAAAGATCAATTGTATAATCTATTTGTATAAAGCGAGAAAGAGAGAAAGACAAAAGAAAAAGACAAAAGAAAATTGGGCAAGGGGAAGATCGTATTTGTATAATCACAACTGTATAGGACGAAAATATATGCATTTGTATTTGTATATACAATTTTCTCTCGCTTTATACAAACACAAACGCAATGTATACATTTGTGTTTGTATAAAGCTACAGAGGCGAGTGAGAGTGGCGAGCGAGATCTGGGAGAGGGGAGAGAGGGGAACGAAAAGATATGTATATATACAATTTTCTCTCGCTTTATACAAACACATACACATTTTATACATTTGTGTTTGTATAAAAGCGAGAGAGGCGAGCGAGACTGCCCAGCGAGAACGAGAGTGGCGAGCGAGATTCGCCAGGAGAGAGGCGAAATAGCAACAGCGCTATGGGGTACAATTAAATCAAACTATGGTTATAGCATTTAATTTGAATTAATAATTTGCTATTATATACAATTTTCCCTATTTTATTTCACTTGAGAGATAGAATGAATTAGTCCAAAAAGCTTATAATCCCGGGACAACTTTGCTTGCGAACCAAACGACCCTTTATACTAAGTTTTGAGACATGGAAAGGATGTAAATTACGAACTTTTACTGGTAAATATATGAAGTTGGTAAAAAAATGAACAATTTTAGTTTTTGAGTAAGAACAATTTATACAAGTTATGTCATCAGTATACAATGATTGTAATGGCCCAACTTAGAGATGTCAAAAATGAGCCCAATTATAGATAATTTGTCCAACTCATTCAAAATTTTAAGGGTTGAGCTCAAGGTAATTTGAATTAGGTTCAATCTCAACTTATTCAAGCCCTAACTCATTTTAAGAGAATCCTCAATTGAGCCCAATTTAATCTCCAATTTTAACCCGTTTTAAGATTCTTTATTTGCATTGATGTAATATGTGTTCCTATATTGAAGGTATGAATTAGTGTCTATTTTATATCTTTTAGAATTTATCTATCCATTTATAATTCTTTTTTCAATTCTTCTTGAGTTAAAATTTAAATTTTGATTATAATAAACTTAAATAACAATATATTTAAGGAAAAATTGTTTAAAATAGAAAACTATTAATTCAAATTAAATGCTATAACCACAGTTGGGTTTAATTGTAACCCGTAGCAAATTGTTGTCATTTCACCTCTCTCCCTGAATTTCTCGCTCGCCACTCTCGTTTCTCGTTGGGCAGTCTATCCTCACTTCTTTCACTTTATACAAACACAAATGTATAAAATGCATTTGTGTTTGTATAAAACGAGAGAAAATTGTATATATACATATCTTTTCGTTCCCCTTTCTCCCCTCTCCCAGATCTCGCTCGCCACTCTCATTCGCCTCTCTCACTTTATACAAACACAAATGTATAAATTGCATTTGTGTTTGTATAAAGCGAGAGAAAATTGTATATACAAATACAAATACAAATACATATATTTTCGTCCTATACACTTATTATTATACAAATACAGATCTTCCCCTGCCCAATTTTTTTTTGTCTTTCTCTCATACTCGCTTTATACAAACACAGATTATACAATTGATTCTTTTGTATCTGTATACCGAAACAGATTATACAATTGTTTCTTTTGTATATGTATAGCGAACTATACATATTAATAGCCATAGCAAACTATAGTTATAGCATACAAATATGATTTTTATGTTTGTTATATGTGAAAGTGGCTCAATAAAATAATATTTCATCTCTCTAAATATAAGTGTTTTAGTTTTACCAACACAAAATTTTAAAAATAAATTGAGACTTTTGAAATTTGTGGTCTTAAATTATAAATATATACAATCATATAAATCTTGCGATCTTAAACTAGTCATTTAGACGGTAGAATGTTGGAATTGAAAAACTTAATAAATATACAAAAAGACACTTTGTTTAGAACATACAAAAAAGAAAGTAAGATTAAATATATCTTCAACCAAACAAAAATACATTTAATCTTGAAATATTTTATCTTATCTCATAAACCAAACGACTTCAAATGGGTACAACTTAGTTATTAGCTAAAATGAGGGTTAAACTTTTTGGTATTGGGGTTGAAAAACATATCTTTTTAATTATTGTCATGGCTCTATCAAATTTTTAGTCTACGAGAGATGTCACAATTAGTTTTCTCCTTTAACCTTTTTATGTTAAATGATTATATATGGCCTCCCCATTCTAATCAAGACAAATGCTTTTACCTTAACCTAACTAATCATTTACTTCCTTAATCACCTGAACAAATTAGAATTGATTGGTCGTCTTAATTATGATTTTTTCAACAAATTGGTTGGAAAAGAAAGTTTGCTCAATTAGAGTACTTTTGGATGGGGTAGCACTCGGAATTCTACTTGATTTTTCCAAACAATTTAGTATATATATATTTATTTTTTTTACAATATCATGCAAATTAATTGTAGTTCGATTGTGTAGAGTTACATAGTTGTAGTACTATTTTGTTATTATAAGTTTTTTTTTTTTACTACTTTTTATCTCTTGTACTTTCAATATGTTTTTTCAAGTCTACTTTTGTTTGAACAATGAGTCTATCGGAAACAGGCAAACAACTTTCTACCTCACCTATGTATACTTTAGTCTCTCTAAACCTCACTCTGCGAGAATGTACTAGATATCTTTTTATTATTATTGTATCATGTATATTGATTTACAATAATAGATAACTCCATATATTAAACAATATTTGATAATATGAAAAGAAAAAAAATAACCAACTATAATCGATAAAATTATACTAATAATGTGCAAAAAACTTCACTCATTATGCCCAAGGTATGGAAATGTGAACATTGTTGTCGTCAAAATTATTGAGTCCCTCTTAGAAGCACCGTACAGCTTTATGTCTTTGACAAATGACAATGCCTCCAAATTATGAGTTTGACTTCATTCTTCTATTATACACGTCCTTCCAAATGTATATTTTATAATTAGAGGGCGAAGCCATTGTGTTAATTATGAATTCACGTACAGTAACTTTGAATTTTTAGTTAGAAATTTAGTGAATATATAAAAATTATTAATTTAATAACTTAATAACTTACAAAAAATTAAAATTTCAAATTTATAAACTTTAAATTCTGACTTCCCTTACATATATAATGCACACGTATTTGTTTAGCCATGCCTAAAATAAGAAAATATTGATAGAGCAAGAAATCTTTTTAGAATCGACATTTTATATTATAAAATTTGCCATGTTCCAAGTATGGCTCCACACCATCCCACACAAGAATCGAGAGGGAGCATATATATTCAAAGATGTGAATTTTACGAATTTGGAATTCAATCATAATTAATTTGATTTAATTACGTATGGCTCAATGATTCACATTTATGGACTTACGGTATGTCGAATTTCAAAGAAGAAGAAGTCCGGCTGTTTTTCATTGGTAAATATAATATAATCGAATGATTATTTTCTCTAATTTGTATAAAATTAGACTAAATAGATAATAAGTAAAATTTATGATGAGCTCGCCTTCTGCATAATTATTCTTATACAATAACTAACAAAATAGGTGAAACTAAGCATTTTAGAAAAAATAATTAACTAGTTTATGATTGATACTAATTATGTACCCACACAAACTCATGCTAACAATATAGTAAATTAGAAATTGTTTAGCAGACAACAATAATACATGAGGAATTATTTGCTATATATATTGAGTCCCTATAATTGATGACCTAATAATCAAGCAAAACGAATGATTACATTTATGATATCCGCTGATACATCAATATTCTTTTTATTTTCTTTCTTTAGAATATTCTTTATATATATAAATAGTATGCATAATCCAATACCAACCTGATTTAGCTGGCAAAAAGAAAAAAATAACTCATTTTCTTGAGCTATTTAAATTGTATTATTTTTTTGTTAGTGGTAAAATATTAAAAATTAAAAAGAAAAGATAATGAGCTGAAAAGCTTAAGAGTTCTGGGATCTTTCCAACTATATATCACATGCACTTTTTTATTTTTATTTTTTGATTAATAAATACCAGTTACCCCTCCCACGTGAAATTTCATCTACTCGATCGGCACGTGCTTTCTCTTACGATAATTAAATTATTTTGAGATTATAATTTTTAAATTAATCTATCTTATCTAAAATATTTTCTTGGATGAAATAATATGAGACATTTCATGTTTATGCTTAAGATTAGACGTGTTTCGTTGATAATACAAATTATTTGAGAATAGATTTATTTCGTTAATCAAACAAAATATTAATATAATTCTTAACTTAATTTTAGAATAAGGTCGGTTCTACCATAAACCACTTAACGTAATGCCTTGAGCCCTAGCTTTTTAGTGAAAAAGAAAAAAAAAATTACCTTTTAAGGATATGAATTACTCCCTTTGTTCCATTTTATGTGAGGTACTTTGACTTGACACGGAGTTTAAGAAAAAAGGACGACTTTTTTAACTTGTGGTCCAAAATGAATGATAGAAATTTGTGTGACTGTAAATCATTTCATTAAGAATAAAATAGATATTTTATAGTCAAACTGTTATTTAATATAGAAATGTGTCATTCTTTTTGGGACGGACTAAAAATGAAAGTAAGTCACATAAATGGGACAGAGGAAGTAGTTTTTAGATAATTGTGGTATTATATTTTTGTGAGGATATTTATTTTCTTGTATTATTTTATTCTAATAACAATTAACATGAACCCACATTTTCCATTGACTCTTGTATATATTTTTTCAGTCTCCTTTCACTATTCTTATTTTCATATTATTAAATATGATGAAGTCTAATGAAATCTTCTGCAAAAATTACTGTTGTTTAAAATTTAGTCATTATTGATATTCTTACTTCATAGGTATATATTATTTCTTTAGTTATTATTAGAATTTATCCAATTTAGATATGTCAACTAGAAAATATGACTTTGCATCTATAAAGTTAAAAAAATCTCTTATTTTTTAAATTAAAAAAAAAATTAAAGGTCTTTTTATAAAATTTGATTTTAGGCCCCAATTCTTGTTGAATCGGTTGTATATGAAATATTCCATCATATGCTTATACTATTAATTAATCAACATTTCAATCGTAATAATCGCCTCCGTCAAATCTAATTTTTTGATGTTACCACTTCGCAATTGTGAAACTTACATCTTATTTTTATCATTGTTCAAATAGTTGGGTGATAAATTATTAGTGACATTTCACTAGAAAGGGAAAAAAATGAAATCAATAAAATATAATACTAGTAGTATTTTTGGACCCTCAATAGTTGGTGATTATAATTTTAATTTATACATTATCAAGCATATTTTAATTCTTAATTAATTAAAATATACACTTTGATCATACATTATTAATTGTTCCACCATGTAATTATTCAATATGTTATTTTAAGTTTGTATTGTCACTTTATATTTGAAGATAATATACTCTTAAGATATAATTCAAATATAAACATTTTCTTACATAAAATAATTAAAAATAGACTTTCTAATATATTGAAGGTTCAATATATCAAGTCATAACTTGAAATAAAAATTTATCAAGAATGCAGAAACCAAATATTTTAAGCTCTAATTTCAAAATGGAGCCCTCCTTATTAGTAACATTATACAATTAGTAACATTAATTACTTGCACGCATCAATTCCAAGAAGAACCTTATCTCACTTATAGTAGTAATAATAATTAAAATATATTAAACAAGTTGATATTTATATAGTTTTACTCTCTGCATTTCAATTTAATTAAGATCGGTTGACTTGAACCTTTTCTTAATATATAATTTGTTTCATTAAATTATATTTATAAATTATGTTTTGAAAAATTAAGTTCGATTACCATTATTTTATATAGTTATTTAATAATAAAGAAAATGAAAAAAGACAATTAATCTTTCCTGTTTTACTAAAATAAACAAATTAAAAAATTAATTTTAATATAAAAATCAATTAAAATAAAACAGATAAAATACAAGTTCATTAATACTCTAATTCTTAATTTAATCGCTCCTTGGATTCCAACATGTACTGAAAATGGGAGCATACTCTTCCCATTAACAAACTATAAACCCTATTATTATATAAATACGACTTCAAGTATTTTAATATGTTCATTATTCAATTAAATAAGGTACATGATGTATGATGCATTAATATTCCGATAATAATAATGCCTTTTTTAAAATTATTAAGACTTCTCTTTAACTTAGATTGTTATAAATATAAATAAATTATATTAAAAAAAGGCTTTGGTCCCCTACCCCAAATCTCCCTTTATATAAGGATCTAATAATTATATTATAATTATAATACAATAAGTTAAAATTTTATTAGTTGAAGTGGCTGGTAACCTCATCACATCACATGCCTCTATTCCTCCTATAATTCTACAGTTGGACACTTGGACCACTTCTTTATCTTCGAATCAAATATATTTCAGGGCGGAGCTAGTAAAGGTCCAGTGATTAATTCATTCGAATCTTGTTTGGCGGAAAATTATACAGTTTATATATGAATAATATATATATATATAGTTGATGTTCAACCTTTTTTTACTTTTTGATGTACTTACTACTTACTTTTTTAAATTTTGAACCCTTAATGAAAATCCTTACCCCGCATTTTATTTGACAAATAAAAACTTGCTGTTTAATTTAATTTTTTATGTTCGTTGTGATTCTCCATAGAACAATCAAGATGTTAGTTAACAAATTAACAAATGTGAGTTGTGGATTGGTCTGACTTGTTTGGAATTAATTAAAATATATGTACAGGGGACTTAATTAACTGATTAATAAAAGAGTATATTAAAAAAATATTGAAGAGAAGTTGGTTCTTACAACTGTTTGGATAAGTACACTCTATCTACTATCTCAAAGCTTATATTATTTAAATCTAGAGAATTATTAGACAGTGAGATTTTAAAAAATAACGACCCCATTTGATAAAACAACAATACAATGTAGAAAAAAATACATGCAATTGCTCAATTATGAAGCCATCAATTCAAGTTTCACAAATAAATAAAGTAGTAGCTGGCAAAACTTTTTTTTTTTTCAATTTCACTATTGGTTTTTCCACTGAGAATCAGAGGAAAATTTGTGTTACGGAACAAGATTTTCTCGCTCACTTCCAATAGAACTAGTTTACTGAAAAAATGCATGGTTAAAAATAGATTTCTCTGAAATAGTAAAAAACATTTAAATATTTGTATGTGCGAATATTACTATTTTTTTTTCTTTTCTTCTTGATTTATTCAAATATCAATCAAAATAACCAGTAGACATTTTTCAACGGAAGAATGATGATTTCAATAATGTTTACATGGATAAACACAAAATGTCTCACATGATTAATTTGAAAGTGTCCCAAAATGTTTTTAAAAAAAGTCTTTCTATTTTTCATGTCAATTTTTCATGTCAAGTATGAGTAAAGGACACATTTTTGACTTTGGAGGACACAATGCCTGCCTATTATAAGGTCGTAGGGACATATTAACTCAATATTTTCAAGAAACGTACATCCCTTTTTCTCTCTTTATACAAATAAGAACAAATTTCAACTGATATGGGATGGGACTGGGCAGTCCCCCATGCATGTATAGAAAATTCAAAGATAGCGGATTTAGAATTTTCACTTAAAATTTTTGAAAAATAAAAATACAAAACTTAATGCAGTTCATGAGAATTAAACTTTGGATGTTGGGGTACTAATTGTACTGAACTATCATTTTACGTACTATTATTTAGAAAATTCAAAATTTATATATATACCTACATAATAAATCTATCCTATATATGATTGTAATATTTTGACCGAAGAGGTATTCAGATAAACACCCTCTCGCCCCCAAGATCCGCCTCCATTTATAACACACATCCTTTTACTTCTATGAAATGAATAACTAATAACGGAAGGGCGGCTAAGCACAATAACATGAATCCCTTTTAATGTGTTTCCTAAAGACAAATTCACCATGAAGTTATTTATTCAAAAATGAAGAAGAGTTCAAGTTATGTGCATCATAAAATATAAATTTATTAAAATACACTATATAATAGTTTAGGCTTTTAATCACACTCGAAATATTTGATTTAAACTATTACTACTCCGTAAGTTTGGTGGTTGATCAAGAGTCATACTTTTCCATCTAAGACATCGTATTACAGGAAATGGCCTAAACTAGCGTGATATTTACCATAATATAACAATGACCGAAGGCCACGCTTGTAATATTATACTTGATATCAAATTAAGTTGACCTACGATCATTCAATAACAAGTAACTCTTCGTAGTAATTTATAAAATAGAATAATTAATATTCCATTTTAACTTTTTAAAGAAAAAATGGAAAGTGATGTGTTAGTAGCCCTAAATTTTGTTAGGTTAGTTCACATGTTTTGTTTCTAAGGCTCCCATCTCAATTATATAATTGGATAAGCAGAACCACAGGGAGTAAAGCGACAACCCACTTGGGGGCTTTAAATACAAATTGCAACCATTATTACTTCAAACACTTGGGTAAATTAATTGGTGTCCATATATACCACGTTCTTGAATTGACATGATTTTGGATCATTCAAAAACATTAGTACAAAAAATGGACCCTTGTTTTAAACATAGTTAACATGAACCAAACTCCCACTATCATGAACTATGTTATATTGTAATGGGGCTTATATTTATGTTCATAATGTAACATTATTGTAGCTCGTAGTCAGGGGCGGAGCTAAAGTAAAACTGAAGAGTTCATTCAAACAACCTTTATTGAAAAATTATATAGTTTCAGTATAGTTAGCATTATTTTTTAGTATAACTTACAGAAATTCTATACCTTTTGGAAGTTTCCCTGATTACAAAAATTTCAAATTTTTCATTTCTCTCGAATATATTCCTTAGTTGTCTAAGAGGATAGGGATGTATCCAATAGGGATATGGATGTATCCGAGGGGGGATTTTTATATTTTTTTTAAATTGTAGGAATTTTAGAGAATATGATATCTTAAGTTATGAATTTATGTATTTTTTCCTAATTTTTTTTATTGTATATGTTGAATAATGTCAACATCTTGCTTATGCAAGACCCACGAGATGGTAGGGTAGCCCAGGTCGGAGTTATAATCGAAGGTGGTGCTTGCTTGGTGGACTTAACTAAAAATGAAATTCATTTTTGATATGAACTATAACTTTTGACATGATATAACACTTGATCCTAACAATATGTATAATAACTATTGCTCTTTAATCTCTTCATATGCTTAATTTTTTTCATATTTTACACTTTGATAGCGAAAACAATTTTGATTCCACCACTAGTCGTAGTGTGATAGTACTAGTGAGTAAGGGACATAAATAATAATTGAGCTAATCATATAAATAGTGGTAGGCCTATAAATCGTGCTACTTTTTGTTTTATGGTCCTAAATTCCTGGATGAGCTGGAGGTGTAGTGTGGTCGGTTTATGAACTTTGGGCCCAAACATTTAGTGATGTGGCATTGCCAAATGTATTTTTATTAATTTAATTTCGTGCGCTGGCAATATTTTTCTTAATTATATATACTAACAAATTAATTACTTTAAAAATAATTATAAATTACTGCTCGTAATATATGAAATTAATTATATCGAAAATTATGTAAGCAACAATAATAGATAAAATTACATTGGCAATAATATGGACTTTTTTTTTTAATTAATCAGAATATTATATAAAAGTCAAATCCATCTAGTCCACTATAAAGATGATTTAATAAAGGTTTTGGTGGACCTGTCTGTTACTGTGAGGGAGGGGGAAAAGACAACTTTAATTTGTTTTTGCCTATAATTTATTAACTTATATTATAACAAAAACAATTTGTAATGATAATATATACACACATTAAAAAAAGGTTAAAGATTTTATCGATATTAGTTAATTATCATTAGATTCAATATCGCTATAGGCTTGAGGACATTAACAAAGAATATTAATTGCTGTCAAAAATACATATTTAATGTTAATTAAACTATTGCCGCTAAAGATCATTTTGGTGCAGTGTTATCCTCTTGATTTCCTCTTCCGTAGCTAAAGTGAAGGTTTCTCTCGTGACAATAACAAAAATAACTTTTAACGGTAATAAATATAGACATTAATAAGGAGTGCTAAAAATTTTACCGGCATTAGTTAAGTGTCATTAGAACCAATGTCACTAAAAGTTTTAGGGACATATACAAAGAGTATTAATTGCTACTAAAAATACATATTTAACGATAATTAAACTATTATCATTAATTAATTGCCACTAATAATCATTTTTCATGTAGTGCATATATAACAATTTGTTTTATCTTCTATTGGCTTTTACAAAAGTCAGCACCGTTAATTAGTACGATATTTGATTATTTATAATTTTACAATTTCACATAAATACAATAAGTTATGAGTCAATTTATATATTATTTTATGTTGTATATATATAAAAAAGATAAAATATCTGGTATGAGAATTAGTGATACATACTGAATTGATAAATTTACCCTTTGTAGAGCAAGAATGGATAATGTTGATGTTGCTTACTGCTAGACTCTTCATCTTCTAAATGTATTTCTCTTTGGAGATTCTAAAGGCATAATTGTAAGCAAATATTTATTCTAAAAATTACCTAACGTGAATAAATTTCTAACACAACAAATTGAACATTCAAGAAACAATCTCTGCATAATAATTAATTATGCATTACTTAATATCTATTTAATTTCGATATAAATAAAGTCTTCATAACTAATCTTCGTCATTATTAATATTTATAAAACTCTAGTCAACAACCAAACTTATAAATAACCACCCTAGACTCTAGAGTATATAAGTAGTTATGTTAATTTTGGAGTGTATACATTAATCCTAAAAATTACATGAGCAGAGACCTTTTTATAGTTGGGTAATAAGGAGTCATTTTATGTGAGATATATTAGATTAATGATTTTAGAATAAAAATATTGCCATTATTCAGGGGCGGCTCAACGTAATTGGGGGCCTAAAGCGAAATTTCAATTTGCGGCCTAAAATATAAATACACTTCATATACGTATTTATTCAAAAAAAAAAATACACTATTAAGATGAAAATTATTAGTACTTAATATTGTTTTTTGAGTTACTAGTTTTAGGTAAGATTTTATCAACTCAACATTGAAAAATATCCTTTAAGTGAGACAATTATTATATGTATTGTTAACATAATGATATAAGTAATAAGTTGATAAATATTAAATAAAGATAAGAGTTAGAAGTTTAGAATCATAGAATTTGACTCAAAAAGTTGATGACTTGGTATACCTCATTTTAATATGCTTAGAGTAATGCTTGAAACTAAAATTTAAAAAGAAATAAAAAAGAATTTGTAATTCACTTTGTTCAACATTTTTCACTGTTAATTCTTATTTTTAACAAAGTACAAAAGATGTTAAATTGGATAAAATAATTTATTTTTAAAAATAATTATACTTTTTATTATAAATAATTAATTTTTCTATAAAAAATTTAACACGTAATTTATTCTTGACAAAAAATTGGGGCCTCCAGAATTTGGGGGCCTAAGGCAAAGGCCTTATTTTTGAAAGCATAGAGCCGGCCCTGCCATTATTTCGACATAATTAATTGATAAATAACTTATTCCCAATCCCACGATTATTTTTGGTGGTCGCTTAGCTGCCACTGAACTGATCATCTGAAAAAAGTAAAAAGAAAGTAGGTAGAAAGGGTGCAGGGTGCAGCTTAATTAATTAATTATTTAATGTAGTTTAAAAGAGGGTTAACTTTATGGGGGATGGGCTCGAAAATATACATTTTTTATTATTACAGTCTCTCAGTATTATCGTTTTCTCAAGTAAAGCTGTCACACTTGTAATCTTTTTGCATGTTTAAATGACTTAAATCATGCCCATATTGATCTGTCGCTTTTACCTAACTGCAGCTTATTTACTTTCTTAATTTATTTGTGTTTCGTATTCAATACACGATATTTATATTAGAGTTTAATTAAATTCGAATTTACATAAAAGAAAAATGTCTTATGTTACGATGTAAAACATTTCCTAATAAAAGTAACTCCATATCCAGGATCTTGGTGAGGTTTTTTCCTAGATAGTAAAATTGACAAGTAAATAAAATGTTTATTTTTACTTTCTCCAATCTTTTTTAGTTGTTATGTAGCGTTTTTTATGAATCAACTCTTAAAGTTGAATTAAATTACACTTGGTTAATATTTTAAAATAAAAATTTTGAAATTCAAAAACTAGATGAAATATATTTGAAATTGTAATTTTTATCGTATTGACATAATTAAAAAATATATTTAAAATATTAATTATAGTTCATATTATTTGACTCACGGAGCAAATTGTGACATGCATAAAGGAAAGTGGAATTAATATAGAAGCGAATAAAATGTTTGACTTAGTAAGTGTGAATATTTGTTGTGGTCAAAGATTTTGCATCCTCCTAGAAGCACCATAATCCTAAGTTTGACTTTATTATACATATATTTCCAACTGTATGCTAATGCTGCACTTCCTCATAATTGAATTTCTCAGATTTATATAACTCTCCTTTTATCCCTAAAATTTAAAAAACTCTAAATTAATCGGACTATACAAATAATATCAACATTAGATGAAAAATAAAAATTATATATTGCGTTTGTTGAGCATTACTTGTTCTGGTAAATATAAAGAAGCTAGCTAACAAATTAAAGCAAAAAAATGAGATATTTTGCATTCGTATTTTTTAGTTTGAATTATATCCTTATTATTAAGAAATTATTTTTCAATTTATTATTCTCTTCATTTTAAAGAACCCATAATTTGATTAAAAAAAATATTTCTTTCATTTCTTAGCAACTATTTAATCCAACTTCTGATATATTCTAACTACTTTTAAAAGTAAAGATCGTAAAACTTAAAAACTATTTTTTTCACAAATTTCTAATCAAGTCTAAATCAAAATAAATATATTGAAACGAATGAAACATTTTATTTTTACTAGTCGTCAACGTAATCACATGCGAGAAGAATAATAGCGGAAGTGATATCTAAATCGTACATAAGCAATGTTTCACTAAATAAGGTATGTACGTTTTGAACTTTAATCTAATATGCATCGTCGAAAAAAGAATGATAAGCTCTAAATATTTTTAAGGAAAAATTAGAGAAACACACCTTTTAGTTTATTTATTACCATTATTCCTTATAAGTTTTACAAATCTCTAAAATTCCTCATTTTTGCGCATCAGATTAGTGTATCTCGCGCATCAGATTAATGTATCAGTGCTTATATTATTGTATCTCGCACATCATATTAGTGTATCATGTATAAATGTATATCAGATTAGTGTATCATGTATAAAATTTAATGTATCTTACTTAACGATTAATGTATCTCGCGCATCATATTAATGTATCAGCGCTTATATTATTGTATCCGTTTGAGGAATTTCTGTAATTATAAATTTTTAAGGGATATATTGTAATTTTACCTTAAAATTATGTGATTTCTGTAATTTGCTCATATTTTAATCCAACATGAATCCTTTAAATTGGACCACGTGATCTCTTCCATTCACCACGTGCACTCTCCTTTCAGCTTCAGAAGCATTACTTTTTCCGTGAATCCACTAGAAAAAAACAAAGGCTAATATTTAAGGTAAAAAAAAGGTTTGTTATATAGTAGTTTATTTTTTTCATTTTGAGTTAATATACTCTATGATTCTTTTCGCATTTGATTTTCTTTTGTCTTCTTTAATTGTCATTATTTGAGATTTTTCATTCTTTAGTGTAATTATTATGAGGAATAAAAAGAAATGTGAATGGAAGAAAAAGTATGAAAAATTTTAAAACTAATTTAAGAATATAGAGCTTTAATTTGTTGTATCACATAATTTTTATTTTTTGAAGGTGTCGTTTGGTTATTGGTTATAGTTACAATACAAGGTAATTCAAGAACTAGGAATGTAGAAATTAGAGTCCGGAGCCAAAAAGGACAAAAAAAATTGTCAAAATTTTAAAAGGGCACATCAATTTTTTTAAAAACCAAAAGGGTAAAATCGCTTCCGATTAGCAGCGATTTTGTCCAAAACTTTTTTTCTTATTTTTATTAAAATCACTGCCACAACAGCGATTTTAAGTTAGAATTTCTTTTTTCTTACATCGCTGCAGGGGGAGCATTTTTCTCGATTAATAATTTTTTTATTTTTTTTTTGTTAAATGACTCGATTGTAATGAAGAAAGAGGGAAAATGCATTATATGTATCAATTCTTGTTTGGTTCATGTATATCTACAATAAAAATATGCTATTATTTCCATGCCTATTGTTAATTATTAATAATATTATTATTCAAGACAGAGATATTTTATCACTAAGTATGTGTGTACGTATATATATATATACACCTACTTTAAAGGGCACAAAGAACTTCATATCCATAAATAGTAAATGACCGTGTATGTAAAAAAATTTATAAATTAAAGCACACATTGTAAATGGAAATCCTCGTCTTTAATTAAACTATAGAAAAATAAAATATAAAAATGATAAACATCACGGACAGTACACTCAATAAATTGTTGAAGCATGAGGAAAATTGAATTATATATCATAAATAATAATAAAAGAATAATTGAATTAAAAAAAAAACTTCAAAAAGGGCAAGATTAAACACATCAAAAAAAAATTCCTCCCTTGGCAGCGATTTTCAGTTTAATTTTTTTTAATTTTATCAAAATCACTGAAAGTGTCTTAACTCTTAACCATCGATTTCCTCAAAAAATAAAATTATTGAAAAGCTGCACGATTTTTTAAAAAAATAAATAATTTTTTTTATAAAAATGCTGCTGTAGCAGCGATTTTAAAGAAAAACAGGAATTTTTATTTTGAGAAAATCGCTGCTAAGGCAGCAATTTTTATTTCTTTTAATGTAACGGCGTCAACTTTTGTCAGAAGAAAATCGTTCCTTTACCCTTTTGGTTAAAAAAATTTTTGATGTGCCGTTTTTATTTTTTTGAAAGAAAAAAGTAACCCTTTTAATTTGTTTTTGTTTTGCATATTAGTAATTTTCTCTTTTGCTTTGCATAATATGATAAATATAAATTAATTCATAATTTATTATATAAGTTCTAATTATGCGTTATTTTAAATTTACAATGTATGACAATTTGTAATCTTGTCATAGTGGCAATGATAGGAATTAAAGTTTAAAAAAAAATTACAATGTATGATGTGGTAAAATGCATGGATATATCCGTAATAACGAACATACTACACAACGTTCAATTATATATTAAATGCATGTTAGCAGCAGTAATTATTATACTAATAACCTACTAATAATGTACTTAATCCATTTGATAAGAGAATCTTTTAGGGTATTATGCCTAGCTCCTAGGATTCCAACATGTTCATAAAATGGAAGCGTACTATCCCCCATTAACAAACCATTTATAATATAAATTTCATTAATTACACAATCAATGTATTGATTAAGTTGTTAATATGGTCCATAAAGTAGGAAGCATCTCTATATATATTCCATCTATAATATAGTTTCTTTAATAGTTTTATTCATACGAACTCTTATATTTAACTTATGACATATGATTATTGTCATTTTATTATTTTTTAAAAATGCAGAATTATATCATATAAGGATATAACCTCACCCAATCCCTTTAAATAAGGATCTACCTATAATTAAAGCACCTAATCAGCTGAAACTGTGTAAACTCATCACATCACATTTCCCCTCCTCCTAATAAATCAATTGACTTCTTTTACATATTCTCCATATAATAAGGGTAATAATATTATAGTGGCGAAATCAGAAATTATAATAAGAAAATTATTAAAATGTGAACTTGTGAGTGAATAGGGTAAAATTTAGATTTGATGAATGAGGATAAAATAATGTGCATGCATATTTTGTGGATCATGTCTCTACGTAAATAGTTAAAAATACATATATAGCTACACATTATTTGGTCTCATTGCCAATCAACTTCTACAGAGTTAATTTTTCCGAATTTAAAATTATTTGAAGATGGAATTTTCAAAATCTAACTCAAATTTCACGGTCATATTTGAAGATAAATTTTAAAATCTACTCCCAGCATTTATGACCAAGGTTGGTAACTTGAATATTGTTTTGTTTATTTATATGCAGTTTGAATATGTTGCTAAATTATCTATTTTACTGTGCATTTTTTACAAGTTATTTCTTTACAATATAATCATTTGGTCAATTCTATTCATTAGTCCTTTAACCACGTGTACAAATTCATATTATATCATTTTAATAGTTTGATTGGATGGTTATTATATATTGTTTCATAATATATTATATTGTATTATTTTAATGAAAAAAATAGGGTTTGAACGAAGAGCTACTATGAAAAAGTAGGATAAAAGATGAAATATGATTATTTATTATATTAATAATAAATAAATACAAAACGAGAAGAAAATATTAAAGAACGATGCAATCACACCGAATTGATCGTTATGACGTTACATAAAATGGGCAGGTCATTTCGTCGTTATCTAACAATTAATTTAAACTATATGATACAATAGAATTTAAATATTAATCAAAACAAACATTATATTAATTTAAACTAAGGGGATTCATTTGATTCCCTTCCTGTTAACAAAAATGTTGTAAGTGAGTTCTTTTTTTAAAAAAAATAGAATAAGATATTGATAAGAAAACTGGTCTGAGATAATATTCTTCTAATAATTTCTTTTTGATAAGATAAAAATAGAATTATGGTGTTTGGTGAAAATTTATTTTTCTATAAATATTTGGATCATAATTGGCAAACAAATGAGAAAAATATTTTGGAAGGTTGGAAGAAAAAATATGGTTCATATAATTAACTCTAACAAATAATACAACTATTATCTGGTGATGGAAGTATGTGAGGTTTATTGAAATTTATTTAATGTTGTTTATTTGATTCTTAATAGCATAATCCGTTAGTTAAAACAATTGTGTGTTTTGGATTGGCGAGATTTGTCAACGATAGAAAGTCAAACCTTGTGGATGCAACATTAATAATAAGCTAGATTATAAAAATTGAAGAGAAAGTTTAGTTGTACTACATTACATCTTATTTTATGATTTTTGTTTTTTCAGTTGGTATCTATTATCTGTATTAATGTTTGATTAGTTTAAATTCATGATAAAAAGAGCTCATTCATGAATAATGCTCCCTAAAAAATATATTTAATAATGAAAATTTGAAATCGAGACCTTTAATAAAAAAGAGAGTGACTTTGCCTATTGTACAACAATCATGATATATATAGTTTTTGAGTGAATAAAAAAGAAAGAGAATTTATTGAGAAATAATAGTGTTGCCCAATTATGGACCAATCAAATAAACAAGCCAGGATCATCCTTTGTGCTATTGATGTAAAATATTCAGCATCATGAACATTACTTTTCATATTGGTAAAAAAGTTAAATCTACTACTTTTTGTATAACCACGTGATATTTGAAAATCACTAATTCAATCAATTCATTTCATTTTGATTAAAAATTAAGAAAAATATGACTTATTCAAATCGTGCAATTCAACTTATCTGAAAATTGAATTGATTTGAGCTAAATATGTAGATCAGATTAACCCATAAAAAACTTGTCAGTATTTCTTTTGTTTTATATGTTAGATATATTCATTAAAAGAAAATATTGTTTTATTTCATAACCAAACAAATAACAAGAAAAAAAATAATGAAATTAAAAATAATTTGGTAAAAGTTAGGTTACGACCCATTTTGGCCCTGTCTCTCAGCACAAATAACATTTGGATAGTGAGTAAGAGCCTGTTTGAATTGATTTATTTCGATATTTTCAAGTAAAAAATAATAATTTTAAGCATACTATAATATTTAAATAACAAAATAAAAATTAAAAACACTTGTCTTTATCCAAAATAATAAAAATAAGTTTCAAAAGTCAATAACTTATGAAACCTATTTGGATTAGCTTACTTAAGTGTTTTAAAGTTAAAATAGTTTTTAAATAGTTTTGTAGTGTTTGGATAAATAAAAAGTGATTTTAAGCACATGTTTTCTAAGCCAATATAATAAAAATAAGTCAGAAGCATACGTTAGAAATCCTAACTTATGACTTTTAACTTATAAGTCATAAGTTATAAGCCCATCCAAACAGACACATCCAAGCAAACTCTTATTAACATTAGCTTATATTATTGTATTCACCTCTAAGGCTCTACTTAGGACCCCAAAAAAAATAAAATGAATCACTTTATACGAAGAATTCAAATTAAGTGAATAATAGTGACCTTCACTAAGAACTAGTCATCAGCATTATCAACTTCATTACAAAAACATTGCACACGACACAACATGTGCTTTTAAAAATTATTATTATTGGGGTCAATTTACAATGGTACTATACTAAATGTTTCGTATGATAGATCGAGGATGTGCTAGAAATGTCTTTCTATTTACATTTACAAACATAATTTGACTTTGGAGGTCACCTATATACTAGTAATAGGAACATACTTGCCCCATCCCATTCTATTAACTATCGTTCAATATGAAGATAAGATAAACAAAGTTATTTCATGGATTCAAATATTTCATGAGATTAGCTATCTCGCTATATATATAAAAAATAACTTATCTCATCATTATAATACGAATGATGGAATAGATACCTTATTCCTCGTATCAAACGATCGTAGCACTTTGGATTGGCTGGCAAAAATGTAGATGAAGAAGACCTATGAGTGTGGAAATATATGGATGAAATTCGGGGCAAAATTACTTTCAAGAAAATAATAACGGGTGGACCCGGAAACCCATCATACAACAGCTACCTCTATTCATGATTATCCAACTGTCAAATGGGCCCACATCTTCCATCCTGGACATGGGCCCTACCTTTTTAATTATTATTTTTTTTAAAAAGGGAAAAATTTCAGAAATAATAAGTTTGTGACTTAATTACCAAAAATAACGATAGTTACAATATAGTATCCGTTTTTTAAATTGGTTTTATATCAAGTGATATAACACTTTTTGAAATTTGCTTTTGGTGTATCTTTGAAGCGCTGCAAATTGTTGTATCACTGATATAACGCGAATTTTAGAAAGTATTGTGTCACATAATTTTAAAAAATTCTCACCATATTTGATAAAAGAATGTCAAAATTCTCACTATATTGTTTAAGTTTGTCTCATTTAACTAATAATTATAATAAAAGAAATAGGCTAAACCTATAAAAATAATTTATTTTGTATTTACATTGGCTGGAATGAAACCTACATTTGTAGACCCTCATATGGGATGACATCTGGCAATCCAGCAACTGTTGGATGACGTATCATTGGTCCCAAATATGATTGATAAAGTATATATTAAATTTTTGTACTGTATTTTATATCAAAATATTTAAATAATGTATATGACGAGAGAATTACTAAGTGGCCAGGAAAATTCATTTTCTCTGATAACATGATAACGTTAGATGGGAAACGAAAAGCAAAGAAAATGGATTGGTACTAAATTTTATCTTTGCTTTTTCATATGATATTTGGTTTCCATATTAGAGTTTGACGGAATCCGAATTCGCATTGGGATAAAGTGTTTTTAAAAAAAATGTGACTATGTACTTAATGAAATTCAAACTTGAGACGTCTGATTAATAATGGAGAAGTACGTATTGGTACTAAATATTGTTAGATGAATCCACATGTTTTGTTGGAGGATTCCCCATCCCAATTATGAATAAAGATAAGCAAAGGCTCTAAGAGAGGCAACAGCCACCAAGGGTTGTTTCTTATCTAAGCACCATGTACTTCAAACACCTCTTTTGTAATTTGTGTATTCAATTATTGGCTTATTCCCAACTTCCTATGTCTTCTTGAATTGACATCATTTTGGATCATCCAAACACTAGCTCCAAAATTAAACATATTCCTCTTTACACAATGAATTCAAATTGAAACCGTTTCGCTGGACTGATAAATACTTCTTCGTTTTAAACTAGAGGTCTCAAATTTGTGAAAATGTTCAAATTTTTCAATGTGAATATAAATTTATCTGAGTCCCTAAATCTTTTTTCCCGCAAAATCACAACTATGCATAAGTAAACTAATTTCGAACCATTAAAAATGGGATGTAATTTATGATCTTTTAATCCTTAGATTGTCATGTCAGGATAAAAATATATATATACACATACAAATCTAAGATTTATTATCAGTGACTGTTCAAACTTAACCTAATATTATTTGTATACATATAAATCTTTTTGTGCATAATTCAAGGATCAAATCGAAGGGAATGATTCAATGAACTCATTCTGGATTTGCCTCTGATTACGTTAGCAACGTAACATTATTGTAGTTTTTGAATTTATAATGGACCTAATATAAGTATATTGAGGTACATTTAAATGTTGGTGGTCCTATATTAGGGGGGTGAGCTGGAGGTCCAGGGTGGGTTTACTTATTAAGATATGACACGTTTGAGTCGCAAAATTTACAAGTATTATGCTGATGTGGCAATACACATGGTCGAAAGTCAAATTACTAAAATGTCCCTCCATTAAAGAAAAAGGTTTTGGGATGGGCCTTTTATTGCCTTTAAGACCAAACCAACTAGCTATCCGTATTTCATGTGCATTCATTAAATATAAAATGTGGATTAAATGGAAAAAAAGCAAAAGGTGGAAAAAGCATAGTATATATGATTCTTGTGCCTTAAACCAAATCAAAGTTGTAATGAAATGATCGAGTATTTCTTTATTCTTAATTAAATGTCATAAGATTGAGTTTACTTAAAATATGGAATTGTCTTTGTTAAACAGTATGTTATCCCTAATATGAGACTTTTCAATGTAAATACAAATTTAGTCGATCTTTATAAAGACATTGAATATATCAAGTGTGAAACTAAAAAAAACAATATTGTGCCTTAAGAGATCACTCATTTTGCTTCTACTTTTACCGGCTTATGCTCTTCCTTTCTCTTTATTCTTCATTCCCTCCTTTAACAAATTTAATAGGAAAATTAATTAAAAATAAGCTTTTCTTCATAATATATGATATATTCTTGTGCTTTATCCATGAAAGAAGATCTTACAATGAAAGGACATGTCACACAGCTAGCTAAAAATAAATTAATAAAAAAAAACTTTTATCTCCAACAAATTAAAAGTATTTAGATGAAATGATTTATGTAATTCAAGATTATGTTAAGATATTAAATTCCCATCCCACAATTAACATGAAATAAATTAGATATTTTTGTACGTTTAAGCTTGCCAATTCAAGATAGAAAAGTGTTTACTGACCAATTGAAGTTTTAATCGTGAAATTTAAAATTATATAACAATAAATATATATTTTAGTAATTGGAATGAAAAGCGGTTATTTGTGATTTTTACACCAAAATGCATGGATAAAATAATATTGGTTAAACTAAAAATTAAATTGAATCTATTTTTGACCGCATAATATATTTTTTCAACCTTTATGTATTTTGATATGTTGCATTAAAAAGAAACAAATGAAAATGTGATCTTCCATCTAGGAAACAACAATCCCAATTTCCATTGCATGAACAGAAATAATCTCTATGAAGAAATTTGATTTTGAGTTTTGAAGTTGTGTTCATGTATGTATTATATTTTTTTAAAATTAAAATTTTGTGAGTTGAAGTTACAGAAACTATCCTGATCTGATTTTTCGGAATTTGAAGATATTTAAAGATTAAATATTCAAAATTTAATTAATTTTCATGGTCAAAGCGATATTTAGAGATGAATTTTAAAATCTACTCCCAGCATTTATGACCAAGGTTGCTTACTTGAATGCTGTTTTGCTTATTTATATACGGTTTGTATTTTTTAAGTTAATATTGCGAATCAACGTATATCGAGATTAAACTAGGCCAACACGAAGAGATTAGAAATTTTATGAGCAAAATATTAACGTCCAAATTTTTAATTTTCATTATTTTTATTTTAGAGATAAATTATTTATTATATGAGTTTTTGCTAAAATCATGATTAATCGGTTCGTTAACCCCAAGAAAGAAAATCTCACGTTTTTTTTTAAAGAGGACATTATTAATATTTGGAAAATGAAAAGTTCTTTTAAATTTCTAAAAAATGAGTACAAATAATAAGTAGTACATAAATTAGCAACAGAAAAATGAAATTTTTAGGTGTACATTTATAACATGATTTATTACTAGGTATACTTTAGTCAGAAAACATTAATGTTTTATTCACATCGAAAAATTAAATAGGGTTGAGCATTAGATTTAAAATTCTGCTTTTATACTTTGTACATTGATTTGACTTATCCATGGAGAAAAGAGATAACCTTATGGAGTACAAAAGAAATAAAAGACTCTGAAACTACATTTATACATTTTTTTAATATGGTGCTCGGTATTCGTATTGAAATCCAATTAAATATGAATTTAGATTGAAAAGTCTCACACAAGGGAGTAAAATGCTCTTTAACAAAAGTGACTCCATGGTCAAGAAAACCAAACTCGAGACATCTAATTAAATATGAAAACAATGCAAATATAAGGGCACAAAAAACTGAAAATTACTTTCTCCGTATACCTTTATTTGTCTTTTATATATAAAATATATTTTTAATTTTATTTATTAGTTTTAGCATCATAAAAAATTAATTATTTTCTTGTTACATTAATTTTTATTCCTCAAATCATTTTCTAAAACTTAATATTTATATATTATTATTTTTCAAATAAGGTGCAAAATTTAAAATGAATAAATAAAATGTACTGAGAGAGTAAATGAAGTTGCTGCTTTTACTTTTTGATTGTGAGATTCATCAATGCAAATACCCAAAAAATATTTGCCAAGCTTTTCTCCAAATAGTTTTGAGAAGAGGGTCTATTAATTATTTTTTACTGTAATAAAAGAAAAGCAAAGGAACAAAAGGGTGAATTAGTAAATAGAAAGTGCTAAATGGCTAGAAAATTTGGTCAGTATTAAAAAAATTATAATACTTTTTTATTTTAAAATAAACTGATCTTTTTTCCATATTTTAGTTAAAAGGGTAAAATGTTTTAAAAGATAAAATAACATAGATAAAATATCATTCTGGTTATAAATAAAGCGGATTATAGAGTCTCAATTTATTTTTATAATTTGTTAATCTTATTTTATGTTTTTTTTTTCTACCTGTTATCTGGAAACCGGAAATTACCAGTTTTTCCATCATACTCTTTCAATTTAGGAACCTTCTAAAAAAATTTATCACACTTTTATATTTTTTTTAATGGCCACTCAAAATTTACTTACTAGTCTGATATTTTCTATCAAATAATTATTACTACAATAGTTTCTACCGGCAATTTAATATATAATGCTGGCTTAGGTACAAGTGTAACATAAAAGATATTAAGACAATTGAAAATTTGGAATAAAACTTCGACCTAAATAGAAATATGAGATAATTTTAGAGATCTTTTGAGGTTTTTGTTCTATAATATTGACCTCTCCGTGATTTATGATATTACGTCTATCTTATTTATTTTGATTTTTTTTTGTAACCATTCTTTAAATCTATTAAAGTAAATATAAATTAATTATAATTTGATAAATTTATCTCTATTTATATTATTTCTTCATTAATACATATTATTAGAAAATGACTTATTAATAAATATTAATAAAAATTGAAGTAGTCTATTTATTCTACTTCGAGCATGGTTATTAGTATTTTGAATTTGAGTTAAGTCAAATCTAATAATAAATAAAAACTTAAATTATACAAATATAATAAAATTTAAGTTACAATCGAGACAAATATAATATTTAAACTATTAATACAATAAATAACAATCATCCAAACAAGATGTTAAAATTGAAGTAGTCTATTTGTTCTACTCCGAGCATGGTTTTTAGTATTTTGAATTTGGTTAAAGTCAAATCTAATAAATAAATAAATAAAAACTTAAATTATACCAATATAATAAAATTTAAGTTACAATCTAGATAAATATAATATTTAAACTATTAATACAATAAATAACAACCGCTCAAACAAGGTGTTAAAAATTGAAGTAGTCTATTTGTTCTATACTCCGAGCATGGTATTAGTATTTTGAATTTGGGTTAAGTCAAATCTAATAAATAAATAAAAACTTAAATTATACAAATATAATAAAATTTAAGTTACAATCTAGACAAATATAATATTTAAACTATTAATACAATAAATAACAATCATTCAAACAAGGTGTTAAAATTGAAGTAGTCTATTTGTTCTACTCCGAGCATGGTTTTTCGTATTTTGAATTTGGGTAAAGTCAAATTTAATAAATAAAAAAAAACTTAAATTATACCAATATAATAAAATTTAAGTTATAATCTAAACGAACATAATATTAATCTATTAATACAATAAATAACAACCATTCAAACAAGGTATAAAAATTGAAGTACTCTATTTATTCTATACTCCGAGAGCATGGTTATTAGTATTTTGAATTTGGGTTAAGTCAAATCTAATAAATAAATAAAAACTTAAATTATACCAATATAATAAAATTTAAGTTAACATCTAGACAAATATAATATTTAAACTATTAATACAATAAATAACAACCCTCCAAACAAGGTGTTAAAATTGAAGTAGTCTATTTATTCTACTCCGAGCATGGTTATTACTCTCTCCGTCTAACAATAGTTGTTCACTATATTATTTTGGAATGTCGAACAATACTTGAGCAATTTATGAATACATAATTTTACACTTAGTTCCTAATTTATCATTATTATTAATTATAGTTATTTATCTATTACATTTTTCAAGATATTGTAACTCTTCTATTTATAATTTTTTAACAACTTTGCAGAATTAATCGTGGACAACTATTATTGGACGTTATAGTATTTTGAATTTGGGTTAAGTCAAATCTAATAAATAAAGTGAAGTAATTAGTTACTCCCTTCACTACTTTCTCCATTTAATTTTATTTGTCATATTTTGGAATGGTAAGTTTATACCGTTTGACTTTTGAAAAACAAAATATGATGAGTAAAAACAAATGAAACTAACAATAAAATTAGTCTCTAGATATTAAATTATCTTTATTAAAGAGAATTTTGCCTTTTATTATCAAATTTGCCATTGCGAATTCAAATTTAAACAAAATATAATGATAAGCCAAAAACATTTAACTCAGAAATAGGTAGCAGATCGTAGGGTGTGAGAGAGAAGAATATGGGGTGGGTGGGTGGTTTGCCAGCGAAGAAGCAGAAGGATCAATGCTTTCTCTCTGCTCAGGTCAAAGCTGGCACTCTGTAATCTGTATTTAGCCTCTCTCTCTTCTATTTCTCTTCTCTTATTTACATCTACATTCCCTCTCTCTCCCCCTTCACTTTTCTCTCTTCTCTCTCTTCACTTCGAAGAGGAAAAAAAATGAGTATTTGAGAAGCTTTCTCTCAAAACCAACAAGTGAAGCATTTTAATGGTTGATCATTATACATCAACCATGGCTGCCTCTCCTAATTCTTCTATTTCTTGTTCTGAAAAGAAACATTGGTGGATAAGCAATCGAAAGGTAAACAACAAAAATCATAAAAATCTAATCTTTTTTCTTACCCAATTTAATGTCTATGCTAATTTATAGTTTTTATATGATTGATTACACAGATTGTTGATAAATATATCAAAGATGCGAAATTTCTCATTGCTACTCAAGAACCCAACGAGATTGCTTCAGCGGTTAATCTTCTCGACGCGGCTCTTGCTCTGCTACCTCGTTTTGAGTTAGCCCTTGAGTTAAAAGCTCGATCTTTACTCTATCTCCGGCGATTCAAAGACGTCGCCGATATGCTACAAGACTACATTCCCAGTCTGAAAATGCCCGTCGATGAGACATCGTCGTCGACTTCGTCATCTGGGTCGTCGGATAATTCATCGACACAGTTCTCGAGAGAGAGAATGAAGCTACTTTCGTCGGGTAGTGGGTCACCGGGTCGTGATGAACCCGGGTTCAAGTGCTTTTCAGTTTCCGATTTGAAGAAGAAAGTTATGGCCGGAATCTACAAAAACTGTGATAAAGAAGGGCAATGGAGGTAATTTTTCTGTTCCATTGATTGTAACAATGGCTTGTATATTACGCAATAACAGCTAGCTGTCTTTATAATTTGATAGGATTTTACTAATCTTGAATTTGTTTATTTCGTTCAAGTTAAATCTATTTTGTTGCTTTGCTTCGTTATAGTATTAACTAGTCCTTGAAAAATGTAATGTCTTTATTGAAATTGTTTTGTTTAGTGTGAATCTATGGTGAATGAGTTGACTTGAACGCACATTCAATTTCATATTTGTTAATTGTTTTTCCAGGTACTTGGTTCTTGGTCAAGCTTGTTGCCATTTGGGTCTAATGGAAGATGCAATGGTACTCTTACAGACCGGTAAACGCATTGCTACCGATGCATTCCGTCGCGAAAGCATTTGCTGGTCGGATGATAGTTTTTCATTTGCTAAATTTCCAATCTCCGGTGAACCGGGCATTGGAAATAGCCAGCCTCCGACTCCTCCTAAAACGGAGTCGGAGAGCATTTCTCAGCTACTCAGCCATATCAAGCTCTTGCTTCGTCGAAAGACGGCTGCAATTGCAGCTCTTGATGCTGGTCTTTATTCAGAAGCTATAAGACATTTTTCTAAAATTGTGGATGGTCGACGTGGGGCTCCACAAGGGTTTTTGGCTGAATGTTACGTGCATAGGGCCTCAGCATATCGATCTTCTGGTCGAATTGCTGAGGCGATTGCTGATTGTAATCGAACATTAGCATTGGACCCTTCTTGCATTGATGCTCTTAGAACTAGAGCTGCTTTGTTTGAAACTATTCGATGCTTGCCCGACAGTCTTCACGATCTTGAACATTTGAAACTGTTGTATAATTCAATTCTACGGGATAGGAAATTACCTGGACCTATATGGAAGCGTCAATGTGTGCAATACAGGGAGATTCCAGGGAGGCTTTGTTCATTGGGTGCCAAAATGCAAGAATTGAAGCAGAGAGTTGCTTCTGGTGAAACGAAGAATGTAGATAACTACGCGTTGATTGGTTTGAGGCGGGGTTGTTCAAGGTCTGAATTGGAAAGAGCACATCTTTTGCTCACTTTAAGACACAAGCCTGATAAATCAACAAGTTTTGTGGAGAGGTGTGAGTTTGCGGATGAAAAGGATGTTGATTCTGTAAGGGATCGCGCGAAATTGTCTTCCTTGCTATTGTATCGATTGATCCAGAAAGGTTATACAAAATTAATGACAACAATCATCGATGAAGAAGCTGCTGAGAAACAGAGAACTAAGGCAGCAGCTGCATTACAAGCAATGCAGCAGCAGCAGCAGCAGCAACAACAAGTTCAGCAAACTCAAGAACTACAACAATCTCGAGCTGAAGCAATCAGCAATGCAGCATCAAGAAGAGCAGTAGAGGCTGCTGCTACGTCGAATACTACTTTAAGAGTACCTCCAAAAGCTGCTGCTAATACTACACCATCACGAGAGGCTGCTGCTAATACTACACCATCACGAGAGGCTGCTGTTAATACTACACCATCACGAGAGGGTGCTGCTAATACTACACCATCACGAGAGGCTGCTGTTAACACTACTACATCGTGTAACAACAGCAGGGCAGAAAGCAAAGTGGTGGTTTCAACCTTGACAAATGCATCTTCATTTCAAGGTGTGTTCTGTAGAGACCTTGCAATTGTTGGGAATCTGTTGTCTCAAACTGGAACCGGGTTTAATCGCGCTATTCCTATGAAATATGAGGCACTGAGCTGCTAATTCATCGTAGAAATCCGATGAAGAACAACGATTTAATTAGCTTGGACAATGTTTATACTATCGGCTCGCGCATGCAGGGGAAAATCCTAATTTGGTACCAATATCTTTGTACAAAGGGCAAAAAAAAAATGAAATTACTATTTGCAGCCGGGAAAATTTTGCTACTTTATTTTTGTTTTTCTTTTGTTGTCAATCTTTTGCACTACATGTAATGTACATATAGTTAAATTCAGCACCTAAATTATCTACTACTAGTACTTCTTTTTGTTATATTGTTTGCTTTGTCATATTACTTTCACCTTGTCCTTTGTTCATTTAGATTTGAATGGAAGCCAAGGGGAAACTCCTAAATCTTGAAAAAAGTAGCAAATTTTGGCTTCCATTTTATGTCTTTATCTGCTTCTCTTCTTCACAGAAATGCACAGTACATAGGCCATTGCATTAATTAGAGCAAGTATGCTTTTACTTGCACTACTTTGCTCTCTTCATTTATGTCAGGCTTATCTATTCACCACCCTGCCAAAAACCCTGACATTCTACTTGATTAGTTTTTTTACTTGTGAAAAACTTGAATCTTTTTTATTGTAGTTTGTCTCATTAGTTGTTGTATGAATAAATGAATGGTGGAGTAGTAAGTATTCTTTATATTTAATCACAAGTTTTGAATTTGAGTTTTCTTGGGTATAAAGGAGAACACTTTACTACTTTTTAACGTATAATTTTTTGGTGCGAATTCAAATTTAGCGAAAACAAAAAAAAAATGATGATGGAGTGGGCAGGGAAAGTTGCATTAATTGCCAAGAAGAGTGGACTAGGAGAAGAGAGTTGTCTATTTCATTATACTATAGGTGATGTACTACGTAACTGATTAAAGCAATTTTTGAACAATTGAAAAAAACTATAGGTGACATTTATAGGTGTTTTTGGTGAGTAGTAGGGGGGTTTCTGTTCAAACTTTTTTCTATTGTCATTATCATATTTTTACTGTCATTATGGGTCCTCATTTAGTGCAGGACAGTAAGGTACGGGGTGAAAAAATAAGAAGGGGACCTCTTTAGCTACTAGAGTACTAGCTTTTTTTCCCTTCCACAATCCACCTTCTCTTTCTGGGTTTTATGGCTCAAATTTCGAAGTCTCTCATCTACTTCCCCATACACATATGTCACCCATGCAAACGTAACATGTACTATTCTTACCTACTTGTACAATTTCTTTTTCTCTATCCATTCATATTAGATTTCTCAACGTGAATTCGGATTAGACTGACTCAAAGTGAGTACTATATGATATATTCCATCGGTTTCAAAAAGAATGACCTTTTTTCCTTTTAAGTCTGTTTAAAAAAAAAATGACCTCTTTCTATTTTTTGTAACATTTTAATTTCAGCTTTCCACGTGGCATGTTTAAAGCCACAAGATTGAAGGACAATTTAGTACATTTGACATAACTTTAATTTAGGACCACAAGATTCAAAAGTCTTTTTTATTTTCTAAAACTCCGTGCCAAATCAAACCAGGTCACTCTTTGTGAAACGGATGGAGTATATAACTATGGTAGATTCGAGCGAAATAGTCATACAAAGGGGTAAAATACTCTTGATTTGAAATATTTTTATTCTTACATTTTGAACTCATGAATTCAGATTAGACAAACTCAAAGTGAGTACCATATCATAAGTAACTAGGGTAGATTCGAGCGATATATATAGGCATACTAAGGGGGTAAAATAATCTTGACTTGAAATATTTTTGTTCTTACATTTCAAACTTAAATCTTTTATTATAGGTGAGGAAATTTCAACTTTCTATACCACATGTTATGTACAGGAGCGAAGCTAGTGTAGAGTTTGCGGGTTAATAGACATAATGTGGGGATGAGAGTAAGCTAATGGTTGATTGAAAGTGGTGTATAGATCCCATTGAAGACAGGGAAAATAAGAATCACAATGCATGCTTGAACCAATGCAAGAACAAATATTCTCGTAGAGGTCGTCTGGCTTTTTGTGTAAGAAAATATAGGGTGCTTAGGAAATACCAAGTTTCTTTGTAAAACAAAATAAAATAAAATAACTTTGTTATTATCAAAATCCCCATGTTAGTGTTCCCCACTTTCCACTTTCCACCTAAATGGACCACTACTCGTACACTATATATCTTGCCTTATACAACAATGAAATAATAGCCTCCAACTTTCACTATACATAAAAGTCTGACTCACACTTAATCAGAGGTCTCATATTTAACAATCGAGAATAATGGAATCTTCTTATTCAAGAAGTACTAAAAAGTCCTGACCATCAAATACGTGAAAATCAGAAAAGATAAGTAACTTATGATCAATTAAGTTACCTAATAGTATTAGATATACACATAACTATGGTTAAATGATTAAATTGTATATGCAAGATACATATGTTACATTATTAATTCAATATATATAAACATTGAATACGAGTAAACTTTTCTATCCTTTTAGTTCTTTACTACTAATAAAATTAGTCTTTGCAATTCTTTCCTTTCAAGTGACTTCAGAAGATGAAATCAACTTCCTTTTGTATATAACACTTCATCTTTTTCTTTCTTTTTAATTCTTTCCCATGTATGGATAGGGTTGTATCCCTTTGCTTCTACACTAATCAACTCATTTCGTTATTCCCAAACTCCACATTGGGGAAAGTAAAAATTCCAAGAGGACCATCTTACCATGTTCCCCCTCTTTTTCCACTTTTCCACTTTCCTTTGATTGTTATTACGTATTATTTCATAATATATCGTGTTGTATTGTACCGTTTCAATGAATTAATATTTAGATAGATTGTGTAGTTCTTAAGTAGAGTATGGGGTAGAACTACAATGAAAATGTAAGATAAATGATAAAAATAGGATTATTAAGTAATAAGTAAAGACAAAATGAGAAAGAAAATATTAAGATAACGACGTGATCACACCAAATCTATCGTTACATAAAATCAGTCTTTTCATTAACAATGAATTTAAACGATACAATACTAAGTAACAATCAAAGCAAACATGGTATCTAAGGAGTAACATTTATGCAAATGAGTGACAACATAAAATTGCAATGTGAAATGAATATTAATACTTTGATTAAGAACATAATGATGATTAATTAAGATGGTGTTATTATACTAATTAATGAGAGAATATATTCATACTTCCCTGGCACTTCTGAGGTTTTGTAGATAGCAATCATTCATAATATGTAAGATAGAGAGAGAGAAAAAGAAAAGAGCATAAAGAGAAAAGAGTCACGTGTAGCCCATAAAGAATACTCTGCAATCTGGAAATGTGGGTGACCAGTGAGGATTAACGAATCTAGATTAAGAGCAAAAAGATAAAAAGTACTACTACTATCATTCATTTCCATTTATTTACCAACATCTTATTAATCAAACATTTTGCACAATTCTTATTCTTTTGCCTTATCATGACCAAAAAATGAAAAATCATGATTCATTGTGTTAGTATGGGCTTGTAACTTCATCATGTACCAATTAAATGTCTAAACATTAGTAGAAACATATTTTTTTTCCCACCGCAAATAAATTTATATCGAATCAACTCAAGCATGAAACATAGGAAACAGTTTCTCATTGAAATAGTGACAAACTCTTTTCGTAAGAAAACATTACTATTTTTTCTTTTCCCCGTCAATTCAATCAAAATATCTATAGAAATAGTCACTGAAACTTATTCTGAAAAATAGTGATTTTTCTTTATAGTTATAGTTTAAATTCATTCGATTAGGGCTTTGGTCTAGTAGTACGATTGCATCATGTGATGTGCGAGTTAGGCTTGTTAGGAAATTAATGTTATGACTAACGAACACACGAACCTTGTTTGTTGATTAAAAGTATGATATTTAAGTGGAAAAGGCTAAAAATGTGTGAATAAAAATTAGAGAAAGGGGGAATAAGAGTAAGTGGGTAAAAAAGTGTTAAGGACAAGTTTTGCAGTGAAAGGTATACATACTCTGCAAAAACAAGTTTGAATTTAGCAATCTTTGCAACTAGTTTCTCAAATCTCAATGTTAATAAAAACATTAGTTTATGAAACTTTCAATGCTAATTCTGACAAAAATAAAATATAATATTCTATCCTTTGGGTAAAGCACGATTACATTGATAATTAAGTTATTTTAAGTAAGGATACATATATAATTAGCCTATCAAATTGAAAAAAAAACATCCTCTCAATCGAGAAAGAAAATTTACATTTTAAGTAAAGTATAAAAATAATAATATTGTCTTGAGGCGAAAGTGAAGGTATTAGCACTGTTTTCTAAAGGGTATCTTTTGATATATGGCTACTTATATTAATAAATTAATACTTATACTTTGAATTGTAGATACAACCCCCTTTCCCATTTCCCACATATTTGTATAATAAGTATATCTTATAAGTTGATTAAGTTTTCCAAGAGTTGGTTCATTGAAAACTGAAAAATGTAAGGTAATAATCCTACTTCTATGTTGTCACCTTTTTGTTTTTACTTTCATTTTTAACTATAATGTGATATCATCACATAACTTGAAAGAACCAAAATTAAAGGTAAGGTCTTACTCACTTTCGTCTCGATTTATGTAGCAGTTTTTCAATTTCGAGATTTAAATAAGTTTTTTTATTGTAATTTTTTCTTATTTATGGTCACTATTAAATTATTTTAAATGTATCACATAAATTGAGACATAGAAGTATTAATGTTGTTATACTCATCCTTCCCATATTTGATTATCACATTTTGCATTCGCATATCTTCAAAGAATTCATAAATAACAAGTGTTTTATACTATTTTAGTCTTCAACTCTTTTTAATATATTAATATTATTTACATTAAAAATAATGGAAAAATTACAGAATTAAATATCACCTTTTAGTTTACTTAGTATCATTATCCCTTATAAGTTTTACAAATCTCCAAAATCCCTCATTTTCGCGCATCAGATCAGTGTATCAACGCTTATATTATTGTATCTCGTGCATCAGATTAATGTATCAACGCTTATATTATTGTATCTCGCGCATCAGATTAATGCATCAGCACTTATATTATTGTATCTCGCGCATGTATCAACGCTTATATTATTGTATCTCGCGCATGTATCAGCGCTTATATTATTGTATCTCGCGTATGTATCAGCACTTATATTATTGTATCCGTTTGAGAGATTTCTGTAATTATAAACTTTTAAGGGATAGATTGTAATTTTGCCTTAAAAGTATGTGATTTTTGTAATTTGCCCAAAAATAATTTACTTGAGGGATTGAAATGAAGAAAGAAAATTAATTAATTAATTTTTGATTTTGTAATGGGTGTTTTGAGACAGACATTTTTAGTAAAATTAACAACTAATATAGGACGATGAGAGTTATTCATTTTAAATACTTATGAGAAAGATATTTTTTACGCTCAATATCAATATAGTACGTAACACATTTATTTAAGCATAAAGCAATTAAACTGTTTAATCATCCAAGTACATTTTGACTTATAAAAATTCCTTGATTACAATAGGATAGTACTATGATTCAACTTAATTGTTTTCGTCATATCCCACATTAATCTACTAGGACCTAAGCAGCTATAATTATCTTAGTAGGTCGAATATTAAGTCTTCAATAGTGAAAAAAGAAGGTTGGTATATTTATTAAATAAATAATATTATATTCTTACAATAAAATAAAGAAGAAGAAAAAAGAGAGAAGGGGGGAACACGTGATGTTTGAATGTTGGGGACATGGGAAAGAGGAGAAATCGTGGCCAGATAAGGAATAGTAGTTGTAAAGAGTTTATTAGCAACAACAAATATTTTTATATATATAATGGCGGAATCAGATTTTTTCACTAAAATTATTATAATTTTTCATCGAAAGAAATTTGAATGAATCCTTCGATCTTACTTGTCTCCGCTATATTATGTCACTTCCTCCCTCCTCTGTGGATGCATGTGATTTTCTTCTCCAATTTTATGAATTTCACACTCACTTCATGTGCACACACACACACACTCTCTCTATCTCTCTGACTTTGGTTTTGGCAATTCCCATTCCCATTGACATTGTATACCAAATCAAAACTGGTATTTGATTTAGAATTCGATTAATTTAGATTTGAGTGATGTGTAATTATTTAAATTCCTCCTATCTTAATTTATGGATAGCTCGAACGAATTTAGTTGGACGATAACAATACAATATGTTTCTTTGTTTCAACTTATATGAGTTACTTTTCTTTTTATTTAATCTAAAAAATAATGATAAATTTTTATATTTTATAATAATTTAACTTTAAATATTTATTTTATCTATATTGAATATATCTTAGTATAATTTCCATATGTGTAGTTTGGTAAGGTGGTATGTGTGCAATCTTATTCCAATTTTATGAAAATAAAGAGACTATTTTTAATAGACTTTCGAACTTATTAGTGTGAAAACTAAATCTCTAGGGTCAAAGACTCAATAAATAAAGAAAATAGTAGCTACACAATGTTCAATGAGTACATCCATGACTTTTAATCCCTGCAGATTCTTTTTTTTTTGCTGTTCAATTAAAACAAAATTAATACCATGTTGTGTCAACGACGTTCCTATATTGTGTTTGATTTTTATAGCAACCCTACATTTACAGATCAGTCAAATCATGTGCTTCTGTATACATCTTTTCATCAATTTCACAAGTTTATGATTCTTTGTTACTTTGACTTAAAATTAAAATCACAACCATATTGTAAAATTTTTAATTTCATTAACATGTTAAAGCCTTTTTAAAAAAAAAGTGTCACTTTCTTATTTTATTTTTAAGCTTTTAATACAATAAATTAAATCAGTCACAAGATAAGGGTGATCAAAGTGATGCTAGGGTTTCCCGTGTAACAAATTTTAGTTTAATAAATTAGCTCAACTTCCCTTTAGATCTCTTGCAAGTGACGTAGACCGACATCTCTTCAGCGGAAAGTTAGAAAAAATATTTTTTTTATGCATATGTCATATATTGATACTTCTTGATTTTTACGTGATTTTATTTTTTTATATTTTGACATATTTTAGTTAAAATTCTGACTCTGTCACCAAATTGCAAAAATAGTTATTGATTTCACATGTATGTCAATAAAACTTTATAATTATTAGTATTCCGTTATGGCTTTTTAATTATTTATACATTTGTTGCTCAGAAACTCATTTGTTGTCAACCTTTAATTAATTCACGCACCAAATAATGTATAGTACCTTAGTTATAATTTGTTTATTGACTTAAGATCTGAATTTGAATTTAAACACAATCATTCTTCAAAAATATAATGACCGTTTACACGTGCCAACTGTTCACGATTCTGGACGGCTGTTGTTTTCTTTTTCAAAAATAATATTCCGTGCTGATTTTAAAATCATTACTAGAATTCGATGAACTAATAACAGACAAATTTTATCGCTAAATTAAAAAAAATCTCATGCTAATCTTATTTAGCTAAGAATTAGTTAGAAATTGTCGATAAATTATGTAGTTTAAGTTTATGTTTTCTTGTAGTGAATGTACTTAGTATACAAATTCCAAATTATTTGGGAGAAGCGTTTGATCATATAGCAATACGTCCATGACCTAATATTTGGCTGGATTTTTTTTCTATATTGGAAAGGGTCATACACAAAAAAGAATTATAGATTGGACGAATTCTATGAGTTTAATTGAACACATTGTTTTCTATTCGACCGCAAACATGCTGGTTGAACATGTTTGAACGTTATTCTGTGAGGTTGTACAACTTGTAAAGTTGAATATTTGAACATTATGTGATATGAATTATCCAACAACATGCATGTGCCATAATATTTTGACCTAATCTAATCAAATACAATTATACAAAGGCAATGAAACTGATTCTCATTGGTTCAGTTGACTAATCCATTCTGTCATAAACTAATAAAAGAGGGGGGCACAAATGACTAACATGTTATTTTGGGTTGGATTTTTCACTGAAAAATGTTCAATAGTTATTTTCATGGATTTTGATTGACTCAGTGAAGGAAAAAATAGTTATGTTTTTCGTAAAAGAAAAAAATTAGGAAGTTTTCTTAAGGGCTTAGTTAAATATAGCACCAATAAGAAAGTGGGATAAAATTTCATAGGGGCTTGGATGAGTGAACCTTTCTTTGATATTGGTCGGGGATAAATTTCTTAAAATGTTTAAAAACCTTGAAAAATGGTGTGCTAATTTTAAAGTTATAATGATTTGGAACTAAAAGAATATTTAAGTTTTAAGTACTATTTTGTCAACTTAAACTATAAAATAATTAATTTTCAATTTCAATCAAATATGGTTAAAAATCAAAATTCCTACTAAAATGGGCTTTTCATTCAATTCACACATCCAACTTCCCTACCCAAGGCAAGTTAGGCTGATCTTGATCTAAAATGGGCCTGTTGGACTTGGGCCGAGCCTGGGGTCAATCTTTGGATAAGAGGAAAATTCAAAAATAAAGATTAGAAATATAATTAAGCTTTTTAGCTATGGTTTAATTACGATTCGTAACTACATGTTAGAAGGAGGAGAGAGTCGAACAAGATTGAGAGAGGGAGTATGGGGGGGGGGGGGGGGAGAGCTCAATTGTATTTGTATATCTGTTGGGTAAATGTACACATATAACTAATATGTGTATATATCAATGAACACAATTGTATCAATGTTGTATCAAGTTCAAGTGTATTAACGAGTTCAATTGTTTCAATATTATATTTCGTAACAAATTTCATTTGTATTCATGTGTATCATATGTTGCCATGTGTGTTTGTATTTTGTATCACTAAAAGAAAACATTTATCTATTGCCATATTAATATTGTATTTCGTAACTGTCACGACAAGACCGTCGTGATTAGCACCCACACTAACCCTCCGGTGGGAGAACCATTACTACAATCCAACTAAGCAACTTAATGAAAAACTAAACATTTAAAGATACAAAAGCAAGTTTAAATGTCTAAGAAAAATGGAGTTCCCATAAACTCTAAAAGTTAAACAAAACAACTACCAAGCATTTGCGGAAAACAACTCCTAGAACCTGAAAATCAATGTACCAAAACTCTAACGATCAATAAGTCTAATGAAAAAGGGGTGCAACCCCGAAAACTAAAACATAACAGCCTAATAGAT
Source organism: Solanum verrucosum (assembly GCF_900185275.1). Lineage (NCBI taxonomy): Eukaryota > Viridiplantae > Streptophyta > Magnoliopsida > Solanales > Solanaceae > Solanum > Solanum verrucosum. The sequence goes on along the minus strand of NW_026020065.1, from coordinate 3,065,121 downwards.
AGTTTGAGTCCAAAAAGAATGGACTAAACATCAGAGAACCCATGACAGCCTGGAAGAACTGGCTCACCCTTGAATTCGGTCTCAATCAGTGATCTCCTAAATGAGGTATGTCGGTAGCTGCTTGAAGATGCCCAGTACTCAACAAAAAAAGAGCAAGTGCAGTATCAGTACACAACAACAATATACTGGTAGGATCACACAACTACTCCCATAAGCACAATATACAACGAATAATCACAACACAGTAAGCGCACATATGCAGAATATGTTCAGTTATCATTTCAGAGAAATATACAGTTTTCAATTATCAATGACAAGTCGATATAACAAAACAATCACAAGTAGTTCCCTCATGGAAACCATACCCAAACTGTTAGTGTGTCAGAACATGACACCCGATCCAAAGTATATGTCGGAACGCAACACCTGATCCAATAAATGTGTCGGAACATGACACCCGATCCAATATATGTGTCAGATTGTGACACCTAATCCAGTCAGCACAATCACACCCATAATGAACAATACTCATAGTCATACAATCAAGTAATAAGTTCAAGACGTGTAATCAATCATATACATATACTCATTGCATCGTATTCGATTTATATTCCGTATTCTCATACATGCATGCATACAACAAAGTAATTACCGGCATGTATCACATTAACAGGAAATCAAATCATCACCTATCCGAAACCAAGCTTGAATCCTCCTAAGACACTCGAGCCTTTCCTTTCCGAATTCTTTTTGCTTGTTCTTGGTCTACAAATGAGTAATTTAATGCAAGGATCAATAATTATGGTCTAATTTACCCGGATTATAACAACCCAATAACCTAAGACCAAACTCATAATCCTAACGTGTAGCTAGAGCTGTCAAAATGGGCTTGGCTGACCCAACCCTTGAATTAAATGGGGTTGGGGTCAATTTTTTCAGCCCATTTAGGAACGAGACTTTTTAGCGCAGCCTCATTTGGCCTGCTGGCCTCGTTAGGCCCAACCCGCAAGCCTCAGAGGCCAACCCACGGGCTGTGAATTTTAAAAATATTTATTATATATACTTTAAGTAGTGTTTTACTTGTTAACATTTTGTCAATAAATATTTTTAAAATATCAATATAAAATCAAGACTATATTTTTTACATATCTTTTACATTTTAGGGTCATTAGGACACTAAATTTTCTTATTAGCCCAAGTCCATTACTCCATTATAACTATGAATCTTTGACCTCTTTTACTTTTGTTTTTATGCCAATTTTTTTACTTCTCCTTTATTGTCTTGTTTATGAAAATAGTGATCATGTAATCTTTTTTGCTCGGATGAATCTTATGAATGTTGTATCTTGGCTATTATGTATTTGTTTTGTAAATATTCACTGAAGTATGTGTAATTCATTCATGAATTTATGTATGTATTGATGTCGTGTTCATCGGACATCAATGTTCGTATTCTTTCTAAGAGGAATTTATGTTAGGTTGGGCTGCTAATTTACAGTCCCTTTAATTATAAAGGACAGCCCGTCCCAACTCATTTAACTCTCTAGCTCGTTAGGATTGGTTTGGGTCAGCCCACTTTGACAGCTCTATGTGTAGCTAGGGCTTTTTCCCACCATCAACTTCAGACCAAAACCCTGCCCCAATGATAATTACCCAAGAATCTAAGTTTTACGGATCGAAAAATGGATTAGGAGAGTAAAATCTTTACCTTTAGCACTACAAGTCGTGGGAATCTATCAACAAATAACCCTAAGTCGCCTCCTAACTCTCAAGGGCGAAATTTTGCAAAAAAATAACGAAATTGGGGTCTTTCCCCGATTTAAGTCGCGACTGTCCCGCCACAGCGTCCCCGCCCTAGCGGAACTAACCCGCTCTGGCGGCTTGCACTGAGACAGAAAGTCGGAATTTGAGTTCCAAGCGCCCATTTCGCAACACACCTTCAACCCTTGACGTTCATAAACTACTTTTTCACGCCAAGATCAGTTTCGGGAGTTCTACTCGCCCGAATTCGATTTCGTAAAGCCGTATAGGCTCCTTAACATCTTAGCTACCCACTCATGTGATCAAATTCATAGCTAAATCCCCCATTCATTACCAGATTTCCCTAGACCTCACCTGACTCAAGTTTCGTCCAAATCTGAACTAGGCTACAATTTTCCAAGTCACAACTCAAAAATTTTCTAGCCCAAATTCTTTCCGCGTTGGCTTTTCTATAACGACGGGAACAGGTCGTTACAGTAACAAATTACGTTTGTATTCATGTGTATCATATGTTTCCATGTGTGTTTGTATTTTGTATCACTAAAAGAAATCGTTTATCTATTGCATGTGTATTTGTATTTTGTATCACTGAAAGAAAATATTTATCTATTGACATGTGTATTTGTATTTGTAGTTGTTGCCTTGTGCATATTTGTATTTGTCGGTTGTCATGTTTATTTGTATTTTGTATCACTGTAAAGAATTCATATAGTTGACAATTGTTATTTGTATTTGCATCATTGATTGTTAACATTTATATTTGTTTTTTATTATTGACTGTTATTATTTATATTTATATTGAGAGAGAAAGTAGGATAGGAGGGAGGCGAGGGAGAGTGTACATAAAAAGGAGAAAGAAAATTGTTATAAAATCATAATTATAGCTACGAATTATAATTCTTTCCAACTATAATGATTTATAGTCTTTGCAACATAATTTTTCCTTTGTTGATTGAATGAACTCTTAACCCCTTACCTTGAGGATGATTTAGACAAATGTCTTTTTATTGGGTTATTATTTAAATTTTGTTCCTATTTTTTAAACTTGTGAAAATATCAAGTTTTTGTACGTGTAGAATTTTTTGGGGTAGTCTTTAATTTTTGTCCCTACTTCTCATTTATGAAAGTTGGTGGATCAAAATATTTTAATTACAACCTAATTTCGCAAGGTAAACTGTCAAAAGTTTTGTAGGATTAAGTTATGTTACTTTAAGGTATAACTTTGTAGGTGTATAACCTGTGCCTCGTGAATTTTTTATTTTATTTTATTTTTTTCGATGTCAAATGTTTTATTACTCAAAATGCTAAAAACAAAAATTAAAAATCACAAATTAGAGGGGAGGGGAGGGGGGGGGGGGGGGGAATCACCCTAAAATAGGCATTCGTGCAAATGACCTTGCAAATATAACATTTGGACCGAAAAAGTCGTTTAACATCTATAAAGTTGTAGATTTTTTTGGATCCGGCTCCTCTCCATTTTCTCCAAGTTCTTGCTTGGATGTGAGACACATGACATAGATAAAAATCAATGGCTAAGATTTAATAGATTAAAATAATATTCTAATTATTAGTTAGATAATTAATATTTCATAAGAAAAATAATAATACTATAATCATAAGTCATAACAAAATAATATTTTGTCCATAAATACATTATAAAAACTGTTCTCTTTTCTAAAAATTTTCCTACGAGTATTTATCTTCCGTTTGTTTTTAAAATAAAAATAAAAATGAGTAAGTCTTAGAAAGCAACTTTGAACTTTCTCTTTGAAATTAGTTTACATATAATTAATAGAAAAAAATACTCGCAGGGAAAAATAATTAGAAAAAGAGAAATTATTTTATAATATATTTATGGACAAAATCAGAAGATAATACTAATAAGAAAAGGAAATAATATATTTATGGACAATATAATATATTGTTATGATTGTGGTCTTGATATTTTTCTTATGAAGTATTAATTATCTAAATCATAATTAAAATCTTATCTTTATTCAATCAAATCTTAACCATTAGTTTTTACCTATACCATGTGTCTCACATCCAAGTAAGAACTTGGGAAAAATGGAGGGAAGGGAAATGAAGAGGAGCCGGATCCACTTTTATTTTAATAAATTTTCTCATAAAATTTTAACTTTCAGCTAAACTATATTATAAAAGGATTATAAAATGTTCATAAGTTACTAGAGAATTATTTAAATATAGTTGTTCAAAATAGGAAAGAACTGTTGAAAATTTTGGGAGGCCTAACCTGTAAATTGTAATATTTACCTTTGAGAAATCAGGTTCAGCCTTTATTTTTATGTTTATTTTTCTTCTATGGTTTTTACATAAAAATAATAAAAAGTTGATGGTAAATAAGAAAGACTTATTTTTTCATCGAAATTAAACACTTCATATTACTACACTTTATTCTAATGCTAACATTCATGATCCAAATTAAATTTTAATCACAAGTAAACAACAATATGTGAATAGGTTGTAGATACAAATTCATTGATTTAATTATTTGTATTTAAAGTTTAAGATTATCTTTCACTACAATTTTAAAATTTCTTGGTATCCCGCCCAAAGCCCAGTAATCGTATTAGAGCCCAAATAACCCAAATTTACACCAGAAAATCTGACATTGAAGGGCCTAACTAAATCTAAATTTGAATTGGGAAGTCCCTGATTGGAGGTAAAAAGCTCCCTTAACACAAACACTCCATATCCTGAAAGACTTGGAACCCAAAAAATCTAGTTAAAAATGAAGAAGTACTTACCACTCCACCACAACCCTTCTCGATCAAATTACTCTGTTGAAGGGTTTTGTACCCTATTTAAACATGGTAAAAGAGGGGAGGCACACTTGGTTAGCACATGAAACTATCCAGCAGCATTTTTCATGTTCTAGCCTTGTTGACATAGATGATAAACAAAGTATTTGATCTTTATAAAATGGTCAATATACCTAACTATAGAAGGAGCAAAATAACTACTTTGTTCATCCAGAATTACCAACTTAAATTGGAGCTCACAGCTTGTACTATCTTAATGAAGATGATTATTACTTTCCTCCAAGCTGGATTTTACTTTATCTACATAATATTCTTGTTTCCTTTAGACTGGGCTAAACCAGTCTCTCTAGTACACATTCAAGTCGAGGATCACAGTAATAAAACATGAATGCCAATGTCAAATCCATACATGGAGGCCGTTTCATCAACGTGTATCATCATTCTATCTTACTGTTGTCATCTGATGGCACCATATCCACAACAACTTCTTCCAAGCGATCTTCAAGGTTTTTCAATGACCTTTCTACCCAAGTATGAGTATTGTATTGTACATAACTGTCACAAGGATAACCCGGCTTGCACACATAAGCCACCAAGTAATCAGCCAAAATGCAAGGTATCTCACACCTTAGGAATTCTTGAACCCACTTATCATAATGGGGCATGGTCTCATCGACAACAGCAAAATCAATACCTGAGTTAAGGAAGCGAGTGTAAGGAGGTGAAGTTGCTAATATAGTACCATCTCCAGCCTTGACAGTGCGCTTCAGTGTATCCTGATTCAACAAAGAGTAGCAATATTGAGATATTCTAGAGGAGATAAAAGAATTCAATTTACAAGAACTTAGTGCAAATAACTCACCAATGGTGGTACAATGCAGTCTCCATAAATGATTATCTTCATTCCATAAAATGCACCATGTCCAGTTCTCTCCCTCAGAAGCCGCCACTTCCTTGGAGCTTCTAAGTCGATTGCTAAATCTTCTGTTAAGCCCTTTTTGTGCCATTCATATTTTTCTTCATCCAAGAGTCTTCCAGCTTCATTGCTAGCTGTTAAATAATCAGACTTTAGGATCCACCTGCAAAAATCAATAGACCGATCAGTTTACCTGTACAATTGGCACTACTGTAAACCATTATTGAAGCATTACCTTCCAGAGGCTGCAGCAGCAAACAATTTTTCAGTTCTGCGAACTGGATCAGGAACAATGAAATGAGTTGCTTGATATGACCATTGATGAGAATCTCTGCACACATGTCCTTTCAAACGTTTGATGACCTTCTCAAATTCCTTTCTTAGCAATCGATGCCCACTAAGGATAAACCACCTTTGCTCAATTCCTACTTTAGTAACCTGCAATGAGCGAGGATTTGCAACATCAGCCTTTAGAGGTTTTTTGTTATCACATTTTGGAGAACTTTTGCCAGCTCCATGTTCATTATAGCTCGTGCTTTGGCCTTCAATAAGAGGACTATTCTCCTTCTCCACATCCATGGAGTTCAACTCATGATCAAGTGCCAGTACTGTTTGTTCACCTGGTACAGGTAAACCTTTTTCATTCTCTGTTTCCTCATTCTTCTTTTTGTCATTTTCGGACTTCTTCTTTTTGGCAACTTTTCGGGAAATTACAGCTCTTTTAGCAGCTATATTAGTTGTGTTTGACCTCTTCATTAAATATTTTGGGCCTTTGGTTATTTTCACATCTACATCATTCTCTGCAGAAGTTGATTTATTTGACCTGGTGTTCTTACCAGAAATAGTCTTTTGAGCTTCAGAGTTCTTGTTGTCAGCATCATGCCTCACAGCACAATCTTCCACATCAGTCCCATCCACGTTCACCACAAGTTCCTCTGCAGATGTAACCAGAGACTGCGGTACTCCACTGACCTCACCTGTTAAGACATTCAACTCATCATACTGTTTACTCTCTGAAGTTTCAGCATCATTATTTATAGATTCAGCTATTTCAACATCTTCCTTTCCAGAATCCAAGTACTTTCTTTTCTCTGTTTCTTTGCTTAATTCTGCACTACCTGCTGGTGGAATCTCAACCTTTGCAAAGCTGAGAACCTCTTGGTGATCTCTGTCCTTTCTGCCCCAGCTCACAGGAGGTGCAGAGTCATTTGCTGGAACAGTCTTGTTATGAAATGCAGTACCTTCCTGATTTCTTGCATCCCTTTCACAGAGACTTAGTCCAGATCCCAGTGTCTTCTTGGGAAGGGTTTTTAACTTTAATGGCTTAGACCCTGACCTAGTATTTCCTACGGCATTTTCCAATTCGGCCATCCGAATAGACTTCTCAACATCTTCTCTTTCATTGCCAGGAGATGGATTTTTGACAGCTTGCAGTTCATTCCTCGGGCTGTTATGTTCACCAGTAGAATGCTCAGTATCACATGAGTGAACATTAACAGGGTACAAATTGCTGCTCAAAGCAGTCTTTCTTAACCCCATGACTGCACAAGTGCCAGCTTGCAATGCCTCCTCATCACACTCTTGCTGATTTTCTTGTATTATGGAAGTGAAAATAGAAGAATCACATTTCTGCAAGGGATGAAGACTTGCACCCTTGCCAAACTGGATATTGTTGCGCAATGACAAATGTCTGTCCAACTCTTCACCACGATCTTCCACCAGGTCACTATCTACCATGCTTTCTGGATTATGACTAGCTGTTGGAGAACTTTTATGTAACTCAACCTTCCGTTTCTCAGGTAGTACACCACTTTGGCCCTTTTCAAGGCATGACATTTTACTTGTAGGAATTTTTGCAGAACAAACTACAGTTCCGTCCTGCTCTTTCTCTGAGGAAATGTTCAATTTATCACAATGTTGGCTCACTATATTATGGGGAGGACATCCTGCACTCTCAATTTGTTTCAAGGCCATGGTGAGACCAATTTTTCTAGGTTTTTTCAGGGAATAACTTTCAACACCCAGGCCACCATCTAACATGCTTTCTGGATTATGACTAGTTTCCAGAGAGCCGTTATATAACATGTCCACCCTCCTTTTCTCATGGAGTACACCACTTTGGCCCTTTTCCAGGCATGACATATTACTTGTAGGAAAGTTTGCAGAACCAACTTCTGCTTCATTCTGCTCTTTCTCTGAGGAGATGTTCAAGTTATCACAATGTTGACTCACCGCATTAGCGAGAGGACATCCTGTACCCTCAACTTGTTCTGTGGCAATGATGAGATTAATTTTTCTAGGTTTTTCTCGGGAATAACTTTTAACACAACTGTTTGACAAACAAGATTTAGGAGACTTCCTAGCATTATTAGAAACTGAAGTCGGACTATTTCCATTTTGTGGCATGCTTTGTGGCACATCTTCATTTCTACTCACAGTGGTGCCAAGGGTCTCTAGATGTCGCTTGTCAGATCCCTCAAAGGTTGTAACCAGGTCCGGTTTCGATTCCTTTGAAGCAGATAATCCCAGATGCTTATTGTTTCCAAGATCTGACAGACCTGTCTGTATGTGTATCTCTGAGATGTTTCTAGAGATTTCCTCCTTCAAGAGGAATTGATTGGGACTCTTTGAGTGTTGAGGACTAGTGAAAGAAACTCTCTCTCTGCCAATTGCAGCAATATCATCTTGTTCATCTTCAGAATCCTTGGCTTCGGTTTCCATCATCTCCAACTCATACCCACTGGAGTCCAAAAAGAAAAAAGCACAGGCATGAGCATGTACAAGTATTCTTATTAATTTAATTGGGTAGTCAAAATTGAGGCTCACAAACATAAGGATATGATGTCTAGCATGACCTCTGTAGTTGGAATATCAATAGGTTGTACCCTAATTCCATTTTCATTTGACAGCTCTTTCCAACAATATAACTTCATTATTAGGAGCAGAGTGTTCATTTTTATGTTTGTTGATTCATTGTTTCCTTGGCACGGAAAGTACCACAACTAAGAAATCAAACAAGTGAATCAAGAAAGCATTAGCATTCCAGACCTATACCATCTAAGACAATTTGAAAACTTAAGTCTGAGAAAGCACCTCGAAATTCTTAGATGAGCTCCCTCTCGTTGAGCTTAAGCAAACACAATGAATCATGTGCTTTATAGTTTATACTATTGATTACACAAGACAAATTGATGAATGGTGTCTTGTGATTTGTGAATTGATCTAATAATCTTAAAAGATTAATCACAAATAGCAACACTGACATTCTAGAAAAGGATTTCATAATGCCACAATGTAAAACTTCATATATTCAAGTTCTTCAAAATAAAGGGTAAGGTTGTGGACTCCCACAGTGCAACGACCACCCAGGGGACACTGACATACTGTTAGAATAGAAATAAGTATTTCCTACTTAGAATAGGAATAGGAATAAGAATAGGAATCCTAGTTGGAAAAGGATTCCAATGTAGTGTCTATAAATAGGGTCTCAATGTAATTATTTAGATACACAATTCAATATTATTTTTTCCATATATTTCTCACATGGTATCAGAGCATTGGTGAGAAACTTCAAGTCACCGTGTCAAATTCCGGCGACGACGGTTGGGACTGATTTGTGTCATCTTTCGTTCTGAAGGTGTTGTGCGAAAGACAACACCATCACGAGGCTCGGGAAGCTCAGGCGACCAAACCCCAAGAATTTCCACCGGAAAACAACCCCCCACGCGCCCCCACGCGCCGTTTGGAGGTGAAAGTTTTCCGACGAGATCTGTTCACGCTCCGGCGCGTGAACACTGCTCCGGTCATCTTTTTTCGAGCTGTTTTCTTCTGTTGGTGTCACCCAGTATTTCCGACCAGAACCCATTCAGTTTTCTCTAGATTCGATCACCGGAATTAGGGTTCCGGTGATTTTCAGGCAGTTTCCGGCGAAAGCAGACCACTACGGGCAGTTTCCGGCAAGTTCCCTGTAAAATCAGAATTTTCAGGCCACTGTGGGCAGATTCCGGCAGCTTCCAATATTTTCAGACCACTATAGCAGTTTCTGTTAGTTTCCAGCATACATACCAGTCTATGGAGAATCGACGAAGGAGAGAACATTTTGGAAAATTTCGATCCAAGTGTAGTCATTGTCATAAACCTGGGCACACTCGTGACGTATGTTATATTTTGCATGGTCCACCACCCAGTTATGATCCTATTGTTCTAAAGGAATATAATGAGCTTCTTCGAAATCGTGCAAGTAAACAACGTTTTGGAAAACCTCGATCCAAGTGTAGTCATTGTCATAAACCTGGACATACTCGTGACATATGTTATATTTTGCATGGTTCACCACCCAGTTATGATCCTATTGTTCTAAAGGAATATAAAGAGTTCCTTCGGTATCGTGCAAATAAACAAACGTCTCCACAAGTAGTTTCGGTTGCACAACCTGATGTTTCTGTTGTGGGTAATTCATTTACTTGTGTGTCACAGTCTAGCACTCTTGGATCATGGGTCATAGACTCAGGGGCTTCTGATCATATCTCTGGTAATAAATCACTATTGTCAGATATTGTTTATTCACAATCTCTTCCAGCTATTACTTTAGCCAATGGGATCCAAACAAAACCAAAAGGGGTTGGAAAAGCCAAACCCGTATCTTCTGTCACCCTAGACTCTGTTCTTTATGTCCCTGGTTCTCCTTTTAATCTAGCATCGGTTAGTCGTTTGACGAAAGCCCTACATTGTAGCATAACCTTTTTTGATGATTTTTTTCTCATGCAGGACCGCAGTACGGGACAGATGATTGGAACAGGACATGAATCACAAGGCCTTTACTATCTTACCTCTTCAAATTCCTTAACAGCATGCTCCATTACAGATTCCCCAGATCTAATTCACAAACGTTTGGGACATCCAAGTCTATCCAAACTGCAAAAAATGGTACCTAGTTTGTCTAGTTTATCCACATTAGATTGTGAGTCGTGCCAACTTGGGAAACACACTCGTGCTACATTTTCACGTAGTACTGAGGGTCGTTCAGAGTCTATTTTTTCATTAGTTCATTCTGATATTTGGGGTCCTAGTAGAGTCAGTTCCACCTTAGGATTTCGTTATTTTGTTAGTTTCATTGATGATTATTCGAGATGCACTTGGGTTTTCTTAATGAAAGATCGTTCTGAGTTATTTTCTATATTCAAAAGTTTCTTTGCTGAAATACAAAATCAGTTTGGTGTTTCTATTCATACTTTTCGTAGTGATAATGCCTTAGAATACTTATCATCCCAGTTTCAGGAGTTTATGTCTCATCAAGGAATTATTCACCAAACATCTTGTCCATACACTCCTCAGCAAAATGGTTTAGCAGAAAGAAAGAATAGGCATCTCATTGAGACTGCTCGCACTCTCCTCATTGAATCCCATGTTCCACTGCGTTTTTGGGGTGATGCAGTCCTTTCATCTTGTTATTTAATAAATAGAATGTCGTCTTCTTCTATTCAGAATCAGGTTCCACATTCCATACTATTTCCTCAGTCACATCTCTATCCTATCCCCCCTCGTGTCTTTGGGAGCACATGTTTTGTTCATAATTTAGCCCTAGGGAAAGATAAATTAGCTCCTCGTGCCCTTAAATGTGTCTTTCTTGGTTACTCTCGAGTTCAAAAAAGGTATCGTTGTTATTCACATGATCTTCATCGATACCTTATATTCGCTGATGTTACGTTTTTTGAGTCTCAACCTTACTATACATCTTCTGATCATCCTGATGTATCTATGGTCTTACCCATACCTCAGGTTTTACCTGTGCCAACCTTTGAGGAATCTACGATTACTTCTACATCTCCAGTTGTAGTGCCACCACTACTAACTTATCATCGCCGTCCACGTCCAACCCTAGTCCCAGATGATTCATGTCATGCGCCGGACCCTGCTCCTACTGCGGACTTGCCTCCTCCTAGCCAACCGCTTGCCCTTCAAAAAGGTATACGATCCACTCGAAATACTAACCCACATTATACCTTCTTAAGTTATCATCATCTATCATCACCCCATTATGCATTTGTGTCGTCTTTGTCCTCTATTTCCATTCCTAAGACTACAGGTGAAGCACTTTCTCATTCTGGATGGAGGCAGGCTATGGTTGATGAAATGTCTGCTTTACATAAGAGTGGTACTTGGGAGCTTGTCTCCCTACCTGCAGGTAAATCTACTGTTGGTTGTCGTTGGGTTTATGCAGTCAAAATTGGTCCAGACGGTCAGGTTGATCGACTTAAGGCTCGCCTTGTTACCAAAGGGTATACTCAGATATTTGGGCTAGATTATAGTGACACTTTCGCTCCTGTGGCTAAAATAGCATCTGTTCGTCTTTTTCTATCTATGGCTGCCATTCGTCATTGGCCTCTTCATCAGTTGGACATTAAGAATGCTTTTCTGCATGGTGATCTTGAGGAAGAAGTCTATATGGAGCAACCACCTGGTTTTGTTGCTCAGGGGGAGTCTAGTAGGCTTGTATGTCGATTGCGTTGGTCACTCTATGGTCTAAAACAGTCTCCTCGAGCTTGGTTTGGGAAGTTCAGCACAGTAATTCAGGAGTTTGGCATGACTCGTAGTGGAGCTGATCACTCTGTGTTTTATCGTCATTCTGCACCAAGTCTATATATCTATTTGGTTGTTTACGTTGATGATATTGTTATCACTGGTAATGATCAAGATGGTATCACCAATTTGAAGCAACATCTCTTTAAGCACTTCCAGACTAAAGACCTTGGCAGATTGAAGTATTTTCTAGGTATTGAGGTTGCTCAGTCGAGATCAGGTATTGTTATTTCTCAACGCAAGTATGCCTTAGCCATTCTTGAGGAGACAGGAATGATGGGATGTAGACCTATTGACACTCCTATGGATTCGAATGTTAAGCTCCTTCCAGGACAGAGGGAGCCACTTAGTAATCCTGAAAGGTATAGACGGCTTGTTGGAAAGTTGAATTATCTCACAGTGACTAGACCTGACATCTCTTTTCCTGTAAGTGTTGTAAGTCAGTTTATGACTTCCCCGTGTGATAGTCATTGGGAAGCAGTTGTTCGTATTCTGCGATATATAAAGTCAGCTCCCGGTAAAGGACTACTCTTTGAGGATCAAGGCCATGAGCATATCATTGGATATACAGACGCTGATTGGGCAGGATCACCCTCTGACAGACGTTCGACATCCGGATATTGCGTTTTAGTAGGAGGTAATTTGGTGTCGTGGAAGAGTAAGAAACAGAATGTGGTTGCTCGATCTAGTGCAGAATCAGAATATCGAGCAATGGCGACAGCAACTTGTGAGCTAGTTTGGATCAAACAGTTGCAGGGAGAACTAAAATTTGGCAAAATTGATCAGATGGAACTTGTGTGTGATAATCAAGCGGCTCCTTCATATCGCATCAAATCCAGTGTTTCATGAAAGGACTAAGCACATTGAGATTGACTGTCACTTTGTCAGAGAAAAGATACTCTCGGGAGATATTGTTACAAAATTTGTGAAGTCAAATGATCAGCTTGCAGATATCTTCACCAAGTCCCTCACATGTCCTCGTATTAATTACATCTGTAACAAGCTAGGTACATATGATTTGTATGCACCAGCTTGAGGGGGAGTGTTAGAATAGAAATAAGTATTTCCTACTTAGAATAGGAATAGGAATAAGAATAGGAATCCTAGTTGGAAAAGGATTCCAATGTAGTGTCTATAAATAGGGTCTCAATGTAATTATTTAGATACACAATTCAATATTATTTTTCCCATATATTTCTCACACATACTATAAACTAAAATATCACTGCCAAAACAAAAGAAGATGCCCTCTGATATAGAAAACAAACCAATTCACATTCCTGATGGAAAATGTCTCACCTTTTATCATAGCTAGCCTCCGGAAGAATTTCCCAGGCCCTTAAACTGCAGAATAAAACAAATTTAAAAGGAAGCACCTTGAGTAACCAGACAGTAAAGAAGTTTCTATTGAGGAAAAGTGACCAAAAAGGTGTTGGCATGTGTAAGTTCTACAGAATGTTCTAGCTTACCAATCTTCTAGCCACAGGTGATTCACTAGTTTTATCTTCTTCAATTTCTTGGCAAGCTCGTATTTCTCTCCTATCAAACAACAGAGGCTCATATGGAATTGTAAAAAAGTAGTGAATAGAACAACAACTGATACAGTAAATAGAGAAATCATATTGAATTTGAAGCATCTTTTTTCCATCACCTGATTTGGTGGGAAAAGCGAATTAAAAGTCATAACCAATCTATTAAGAGTAAATTACCATAACTTAAGGTAATTCACCGTTCTGTATTAGCAAATGCTTACCTTAAGCCTCGACACCTGAAATTTCCCATAGTAATCCTTACATATAAAAGAGAGAACGCAGAATGAAACTTATCTTGGACTTTCTGCTTATTATGCTGATTTCAAATAAATGTGATTACATTAGATTAGATACTACACTAACTGGATCTTTTACTTTGTTGTGAACTAACCACGTACAACACATACACACATCAGCAATCCAGGAAACATAATTTAGTTGTGTATTCAAGTTTTAAAATGAGGTTAAAGGAGTTGCTTCTTAATGAAAGGGCTCCGCCAACATGAAACACCCTTAACTCCTGCAAGAAAAAACTGCACTGACAAAAGAAGATAAGAAACAAGGGGAGAAGGTATTACATGCTGCAACATGAGAAATAAGTTTACCCTCAAATTTGTAGCAAATAAGATGAGTGACTTTGTTTGCAACCAATGGCTTTGAAAAGTTTGCACCCATCAGCCCAACCATTATCTGGAAGAAGAAGAAGGAATCAATTAGCAAGGTGGCATAAGATGAAATTGAGAAGCAACTATTTAAGTACTGTAAGAAAAAAGAGAGTTGGAATCTACAAACCATAATATCATCTCGGTCTTGCCGCTGATATCCAGTTAAGCACAGTATTAGTGATTTAGCACCTGGGATTCCAGTCAAATCCCTTGGAGGTCTGTACATAATCTGTAACAGAAAATAGTGAATATTCTGAGTTTGGGAAAGGAGCTAAACTATCAAATATTTGAAGTATCACAAGTTAAAGGAATTTGCAGCATCATGGAACAATAACTTCAATCTTCCAGCAGAGAAATTTGAGCTCATACAAACCAATTAAGACATTCATGTGGAACTTTAAGGAGCAATACAAAGGCCAATGCATTTATGTAGTTAGTTATTACTTATTCTGCATAAATTTTGTACAGATCTTCCAAGCACAATGTTGGTACTTGAACATACTTCACAACGGAACAAAAATAAAGCCAGGTGGAAAAGCAAAATCATGTGAAACGATAAGCATTTATGTAGAGCTGGACTCATGGGCATAACTTAAACATCAACTTGTGCACCACAGTAGCATTTGAAAGAAGGGAACAAACAACTCTCACATATTAAGAGCATATCAAGTCGAGTCTTATCACAAAAATGCTAACTCATTGTTATCCTATAACATTCAACTATAAGCGTATGACCAGACATTTAACTTAGTATGAACTCAATGAAAGCATTTTCCAATTCAGAAATATATCATAGATATAAGGACATCAAAATCAAACTTTCAGAATGAACTTACTGAGAGGTGATCGACAGGCATTCCCACATCAAAACTGTGCTCAACCCACAAGCCAGAGACTAAAAATTTTCCATCTTGTCGGGCAGCAACACACAGAGGATCATCCTAAATATTTAAAAAATCATTACCCAATTCCATTAATAATTATAATATAAATTAGTAAAAAAAAAACAATTGGGGTTTGCTGATCAATTTAGAGAGTTATATAAACACATAACACATAGAATTCCATGTAGTTGGTTGGTTGGTTGATTGATAAAATTGGAAAGAGTAAGAAAATTGCAAGTTGATATCTCATATGGACACTCTCCACTGATAGTTATTATCTCATAAATTCACTTTGTTTGTTGAAGAAAATTGAAACTTTTTGAGATAATAACAATTAGATGAGAAATCAAACCCAAAAAAGGGAAAAATGAGAATATAATTTTGCTGCAAAAGTTGCTCTTACATAAACTGCTCTATCAACAATGAGGTGAGTGCAATCCGGGCCATATTCGCTCACGTCGACTCCACCAGCCTCCAAAAGCTTGGACCGGACCTTCAAATGGGGAAAATGACAATTATGAAAAAATAGAGAAAACCCATGATATATAACAATTACAGCGGCAATTCTAAGTATTTGAATACAAATTATGGAGCTCTAAAGGGTAACCTGTTCTTTCTTCGGGGAATCGAACCCAGCAAGAACAAAACGGACACCGATGAAGATTTTAGAAGGATCATCATATAACATATCTTGCTCACTTTTTGCCATTGAAATTCCTATATGTTTTTGCTGAATCTAACAGTAGTTTTCAAGTATTAATCCAAAAAAAAAAAAAAAAAGTGATAAATTGAATCAAATTGTGAAAGAGCGATTGAATTGAACGGTAGAGTGAAACGTCTAAAAATTCAAAAGAACTCAAATTATAAAAAGGAGGGATTTTTCCATTTTAAATAATTTTGGGACCATTGGCGGGAGATAAAAATTGGCTCATACAGTTCACACTATGCCATTATACGAGTCACTATTGGGCTTGGGCCACTTTGCACTTCGGATCCTTTCCGAAGCGTCTGATCTTAAATTTTTATCTTTGTTTTAAAAAAATAATAATAACTATAATAGAAGAATTTATAGTGTCCATCAGGCAGAAGTTTTAATTTTAACCTATAAAAAAATTTTATGGTCAATTTAGTAGGTTTAGTGTGTTGAAATATTCAAAAATTGTTGTTTTATAGACAAAAGGTAGAACTTGTGTTTGATGGGCAACAAACGTTTTGTATCTGTTGTCCGTCAATTGTTGTTTATAATAGTATAATTGTAAGGCATGACTTATGAAGTTTTAAACCATTGTGAACTTCTGTTTTATAGACAAAATTAATTTATATTCATAATTTATAGATGATAAATCATAAAAAAAATTGGAGTCCCTTTATTAATATATAAAGAAAAGGTTGTTTATCCGGCAAAAAAATAATAATGAAGAACATCTTTATGGAGACCACAGTTGTGAACTTACAAACCATTTTAAGGACATTATTTATATCATGTCGATTTTTGAAAGTAAATTAATGTTTATCCATTTTTAAGAAAGAAAAGTTAGATAAAATGTCAATTGAGTAAAAAAAAAATTATCTAAACAATCTAACTATCTTTATTACTTAAAAAATGAATTTTCGACCATACTTTTTTGCAAGTGAATTGCTTTTAAGTTGATGTCAATCGACTTGTATGGATTCATTTTCTCGGTGGATGATATATAAATCATTCCAAAAATAAATAAATTTAGCATGCAATTTCTTTTCCATTGAAATCTGTCTAGAAAACTTTAGAATTTAAAATTAAAATATTATATTTTTAAGTAGTCAACTTTCGATACTTGAATCTCCTTCGTTTTGAATTTAAAAAATCACAAATAATATATCATTGAAAACATTCTTTTAGTGATATATTTATTGCACATATCAAAAGTTTGTAGAGATAGAAAACGAGCTTAAAAGTCTAGGTGTTCATTCTGAGAAATTTCAAAAATATTCTTAAAGTACAAGCCGTGAACTTTCAACACTCATATTTTCTTCGTTTGATATAAGAAAAATATACGAATAATATATTATTGAAAAGTTGTGATAACATCTTTTCAGTAATGTATCGTTTGACTACTTTGACAATCCATATTGGGAGGTAACTTAGCAAAGTCACTACATTTATAAAAAAAAAAAAAAAAATTCTTTGAAATGTTATACAATCGAAATATACGTCTTTCACTAAATTTTAACTATACGATGGTGAAGGATAAACATATCTAGTTAACTAACTTTGCTTTGATACTAATGAAGTAATTAAACTAGAAGATTCATGCGAAAATAGACATATCTTTTTTTTCTTTGATCGGATATATATGTTATTACCACCAATTGTCTTAGCGGATTTTTACAAAAATACTATGGAGTCTTGTGTTCTTTTCCACAACAACTACACTCTTTTGTTTAGAGAAACTTTTTCACCGTTTTGTTGCGTCTATCAATGACCTCAACTCATTCCTTTTATAGGATAGTAGTGAAACTTATAAATCAAATTCATTTAAGAGTTACATTATCCCTTATTTGTTGACTCTCATCTTTTTCATGTATACATAACCCTTCTTCTTTTACTATAAGAAATTGTTTAACGAAATTGTAACCTGCTTTATGAATGAAGAATTACTAGTCACCCGATCAAATATCAATAGATGTATTCATTTTTAACAAATCGATACAATTTTTTTTGATTTAATTAACTTTTTAATTGATTAGAAAATCCCGTTAATAACATGTTATAAAATATAATAGTATTAAAATAAAGATAAATGATATTGAAGAGAAAATATGAATATTATCGTATTTGAGATTATTTTTTTAAAACATGTATAACATTTTATTTACCTAAAGAGAAATCACCCCAAAAATTATAAATAATAAGTGCCTCAATAATATACTACTCCTATAATATACAAAAAGCTTATAGAACTTGGTGAATGTACAAGAACATTTTGTGGATATTTCATTAGAAGAAGGTTTTACTTAAAAAATAGGAATTTCTAAAATTGCATCTTTCTAAAAAGTTCTGAAAAAAATAAAAATAATTTATCACTTAAAATTAACGTAATTTTATTGTAAATATCACAATTATTTATTCGGAAAAAAGTATAATATATAAATGTGTCATTTAATTGATATTTGTGTCGTTCAAAAGTGTGAACAAATAGATATTCAAACTTGTATAAACTTAAACAAGTAGATACACATGTTTTACTCAACAATCAACATATTTCACATAGGATCTCATATAAAATGTGTGAATCGACATATAGGATGTAATGTAGGATACATGTGTTTTCTTATTCAATTTTTTATAAATTTAAGTATTTATTTGTGCATTCAAAATTAGAGAGACATCGAAATCAAATTAAAAGAAATATTTTTTTATGTATTATGCCAAGAATGACCTATCAATTTTACAGACCGAAACCACATACAGGAGGAACTGGAACTGGAACTGGAACAGAAGTTTCGAAGCTTCTCGAAGTGTGGTAGGCGTAGGTAAAACCAAAGCCAAGATCCATTTCTGACCAGAAACCCACTTTCTTCTTCGTCTTATCAAATAGCAAAAACAATTTCGATCAAAGAACAGCAATCATGGGTTGGATGACACGATTCTTATCTGCTGTAGCTTTCTTGGCAATTGGAGTACTTTTTTCTCCAGAAACTTTCGGTTCAAAATCAGATGGTCAACATCCTCCAAAGCTCGCAACTTTTCTGAAATTAGCTCATCTCCTCTGCTTTTCAACTGCTTTTGGTGCTGCTCTATGGGTCACTTTCATCGGTGGTATCATCATGTTCAAGTATATTTTTAACCCCCATTTCTTCTAATTTTAGTTTTCTTTCCTCTATTTGAAATAGTAGCAATTAACTGCACCTCAAACCCCAAGTTAGTTAATGCCCTTTTCAAGAATCCCGTGTAATCACTCAGCTCAATGGGTTTTCAGATAATTTGGGTATTTTTTGTTGTAGGAATTTGCCAAGGCATCAGTTTGGGAATCTGCAGAGTAAAATGTTTCCTGCTTACTTTTCCATGGTGGGGGTATGTTGTGCTGTGTCTGTGGGTTCTTTTGGGTACTTGCATCCATGGAAGACTGCCTCTGCTTCTGAGAAGTACCAACTTGGGTTCATTCTTGCTGCATTTGCTTTCAACCTCAGCAATCTCTTTGTCTTTACTCCTATGACAATTCAGGTACTAGACTGTATTATGTGATGTAACATTTTATGTCCAAATGAGTACTGATAGACTTGGCTATACTGCTATAGTTCAATTGTGATGTGCAGTTGTCACAGCAAACCTCCCAAGGTTACTGAAAATAGATAGAATAACCACTTGGTTTGTAAAGTTCGAATTTTGAAAATTAGAATCCATTGAATTGACTTAAAATGAAATGATATGGTTAAGGGAATAAATCAGTTTGATTAATGGTCAACTTCTTGAAACACGGCCACAGGAATATGTTATAGATTTATCCCATTAAGATAAGGGATACAATAGTTACATCAGAAAAAGAACCATTTATGCCACAGCAGATGGCCAAACTGCTATTTTGAAGGAGTTTCAGAAGTGATTGATGGATAATAAGGCTGTGTTGCTATTACAGAAAAGTTTCACCAATAGGCCTTACAGGCTTTTGGAATGCTGATGCAGGCTTACAAGGTGATATCCCTTTGAGTGGAAAGTGGAAACCACTTTTAATGGGGTTATCTTAAATTTTGGCCCTTGGTTTTAATGTAGACTGTCAACAATTGTCATTTCTTGGTTTCTGAGTCCCTTGATGACTAGAGATTGATAAGAGCTGTTCTTTAAACATTTTATTGTTATTTAGGAGAAAAGAATGCTTATTTTTTCTGAGTCCCCTTATGACTAGAGACTGATAAGAGCTGTTCTTTAAACATTTTATTGTTATTCTGGAGAAAACACTACTTGTGCCAGAATTAGAAAATGACAAAAAAAGTGTGTGGATAAAGATGAAGTTTATCGAAAAGAAAGCCTGACCAGCATGACTTTGGACTGTAAGGAAATTGGGAGAGGGGCAAGATCTGATTAATCTTCCATTTTTACTCCCTACACTTGGAAACATGGGGAAGGCATGAACTCCCATGAACTTATTACAAGGAGGGTGAATTCCCTCCCATGCTTTTAGCACCTCCAGTTAGTGGTGAATCTAAAGGTAAAAAATAGGGCACCGGAACCTCTCTTCGTAAAACTAGATATTTTATGTATATATTTTCTAAAATTTGTATATTATTACATTCTTGCACCCATGCTATAAGAAGTCTATCTGGTCCACATGGTTAAATGTTGAGCTTTTTACCTTGAGGATGAAGAATCAATTCTCACTTAATACATTTTTCTTGATGCATCCATGTTCGGATCAATTCCCACTTAATACATTTTTCTGGGTGCACCCATGTTTGAAAAATCCTAGATTTGCCTCTGCCTCTAGTTACCTCCTTGTGGTAGTGAAATAGGCCAGTCCACTACTTGCAATTTCAAAAAACAAACGATTCACCCCTTTGCTATTTCTTCAGCTTAACAATGCTAATTTCCCCATTAAAGTAATCCCTAAATAGTTGCAGTCTTATAGATTAGCCTGAATTAGTTATTCCAGGATAACTTATCCTACCATGTATATGGGATAACTTATCCCATCACTATAATATAAATGGTGGGATAAGTTATCCCAAACATGGCAACCAAATAAGATACAAAAATTTTATCCATCACTATTTATTTTTATCCGTCACACCAAACGACCCCTTAGTATCCATCTCGCTATCATGCCAGATCTGGACAGTTCTCTTTACAATAATCAATCTTCAGATTTTTAAGACATTATGAGTTTATCTTAATTATTTTCTACACGTACAAATATTTAACAAACTAATAAGATTCCAGGTAGATACAAGATTTTGTGCAGGTGTACCAACAATGTTAACGAGTTGGTATAACACATATGGACCTTTTTCTCCAGTGTGATCTGATCTTACCTGAGCTGGATGGATCCTGATAGAGATTGTAGGACTTTAAGACATCTTCCTTCTACATGATTTTAGCTTTTGCATTGAGGAAGCAGTAGAATTTACTATTCCCCCTAGTATCTAAACCTTATTGAGTGATTGTATAGGAATACAATAATCTTATAACTATCTTAACTTTATTGATACTGTTGTGCTTTCCACTATGTCACTCTCCTGGTACTTTTATGCGGCTTCCTATTGTTACTATAGTTGTAGGGAAAAACATAATTTATTAATTCCGTTATCTGATGAGTACTCTCAATGTGTATATTCATGATTTATCCTCTGGTTCGGTGAAAAGAGTAGTAGTCACCACTCACCAAGGAGGGTTAGTACTCTGCCCAATGATTGGTCAAATTAGTGAGTTTCAAAACTAGGAAGAGGTCATATGCATTTTACAAACAGTTTAAGAATGTCAAGCGGGAGTAACCAGGATAGGTTAGTTTGCTGAGGTTCGAGACTACAATTATTTGTTACCACACTGATTAGTTTGCTGAGGTTGAAACCACAACTATTTGTTACCACACTGGTTAGTTTGCTATCTGGGGTCAATAATCCAAGGAAATGGGAGATTGATGATGATATAACACATCGTATTGGAGCGGGGTGGATGTAATGTAAGTTCACATCTGGTGTCTTATGTAATAAAAATGTGTCGCCATGCCTTGAAGGTAAGTTTTATAAAGTGGTGGTTAGACTAGGTATGTTGTATGGGGCGGAGTGTTGGCCGGTCAAGAACTTGCGTATCCCGAAGATGATAATTGCGGAAATGCGGAAGTGTACATGGATATGTGGACATTCTAGGAGAGATAAGATCAGGAACAAAAAGCTATCTGGGACAAGGTGAGTGTGGCCTCCGTGGTGGATAAGATGAGGGAGGCTAGTTTGAGATGGTCCAGACATGTTAAGAGAAGATGCACAGATGCTCCAGAAGGTGTGAGAGGTTTGCTATAGTGGGTACAAGGAGAGGTAAAGGTAGGCCGAAGAAGCCTTGAAGAGAGGTAGGACATGGCACAATTGCAGCTTAATGAGGATATGACTTTTAATAGGAAGATATGGATGTTGAGAATTAGGGTAGAAGATTAGTAGGTAATCCAACGTTATCTATTTCTCTTATCAGTATTATTATTATTACTATCCTACTATCTTAATCTTCCAGTTTAATTTTGCCTGTTGTTTCCTTTGCTTCATTTATTGTATTATTTATTCTTGATACTGTTTTTTTTTCCGATAAAGTTCTTGATACTGTTCTCTTCTTCAGACTCTTTGCTACTGTATTTGTTTTACATACTTGGCTTTTTTGATATGCTTTACTTGACCTCTCTATCTTCACAAGGTAGGGGTAAGGTTGTCTACACACCATCCTCCCTAGTCCTCACTTGTGGGATTACACTGGGCATGTTGTTGTACTGGTTAGTTTGCCAGGTTGCTGAACTACCAGAGGACCCAGACCTTGAAAGATAAAACAGAATCTGTCATTGGAAAAATTGCAAAAGTTTCACCTCTTTTGTTGGACCTACCCAGGGGGGAAAAAACTATGTTAGAGCTGTCCTTGCAAGGACCACTTGTCTTATGGTAGTACCATCGGTATCTACTTATCAAAAGTAAATAATTAAATATTTAAAGGAGTAAATAAATGAAAAACTAAGAAATGAAAAGGTTAAAGAACTAACCAATTCCCCTTTCTAAAAAAAAGAGGTAGCTAATTCCTCAAGAACATTGAATGTTTTAGGGAGAAGTTATATATAACCTGGATTACTTGTCAAAAGGAATAACATATTTAATCAGTTGAGCTTCTCACTTTCACTCATTATTAATTTCGATAAGTACATCCAGAATATGGTTTTCAAAGGTCTAATATGAACAAGAACAACCAACTGCATCAAGGGTGTGACTTAGTGGCTAATGAAGTGGGTGCAAACCTTGGAGATCCTGATTCAAATCCTGGTAGAGACAAATAGGCGATTTCTTTGCATTACTCTCAAGTGTAGAGTTACCTGGTATTCTAGTACCTGTGTTGGCAGAAGATTGTAAGTACTTGGTGGAATGTTCAAAACAGGCACAAGTTGACATAGAACGATCATTATTAAAAGAGAAGGTCTAATATGAATAGTTGTGAGTGAAACAATAAAACTGTTAAGAAATTGTCATTTGGACACAATCCCCTTTCTTTTGTGATTTGCAGAAAAAAACAAAATTCTTAAATATCAAATTTCAAATTTATTTCATCAATAGAATTTTCATTCCTCTTTTATGAGGTCCCAAAAGTTAATGTTCTAGTCATCTGCTTCCAAGTTTTGCTTTCCCGACAATGACGATCTGGTTCTTTAAATACTTGCGTGGGCTGGTTCGTTATGTTAGGTACCATGGCATTTTGGATCCTCCTTATTCAGGCAAAGACACTCTTAAGCTCTGTTGACCATCCTTCAGAATTCTATCAACATGTTAACATGTATCTGATTTTTCTTAACCTCTGTAACCAGAATCCAGTGTTGTCAAAGGTGAAAAGCATAAGAAGTGCTCCAGGTCTACCAGGCTTTAAGCGACAAGTGCAATCCTAGTGTGGGTTTTAGTTAAAAAAGTGAAACGAAGAAAAATAATAAAAATGTATATGAAATGTAAGAAAAAGTGACAACTTCATTGATAATGATATCCTTAATAGTAAAAAAAAGGTAATTTGCTAATCATGTATTTTTGTTTAGTACCGTTCTGTTCAAGATAGAACGTATTGACAATGAAGCGCATGCCTTAGTAACTTGCCTATGCTGAATCACAACCTAAGTGACGCGAAGCGCCAACCTTGAGCTTCATGGCTTAAGCACGAGCCTTTGACAACATTGTCGGAATCCATTTGAATTCCTTTGATCCCTCACATGCAAGTAGTCCCAAAAGATTTACCGTCTTCTTCAATCCATGCAAATTTTTCATATAATCAAATATTCCATTTTAGAAAGATATCCATATAAGCAATACCAACTAGTTGAAATTAAGTTCTACTCATGTCGGTTCACGAGGTCTTGTGTTTGGTAGGAGAACTTATAATCTCTTTTTTAATATAAAAATAGATAAATATAGTGTATGGGCTAGCTTATGCGACTTTGGACCATTCCACCTAGTATCTTTTATATTTCACTAGTACCAATTCTAGGTTATTCTGCCACCAGAACACGAGGACTTAGGCAGATGGGAAGAATCAGTTAATGTTTTTTGCCTCTACTAAGCTATGAACTTAGGTCTCCCATGGTTTTCATCTACTTCACCGACTGTTATGTACAACCTTGGCTGCTACGAGTTTCTTTAATCTCGTTAAAAATTTGCATGTCGGTTGAGCACACTAGAACCTTTAAATGGGTGAAACCTCGATTATGGAATATTGGAATGAAATGAGTTCAAATAGAGAGAAATAGATTGAGTGATGATTCATGTAGGTGACACTTCTTTATCAAAAAAAAAAAAAACTTTTATCAAAAAAATGATTCATGTAGGTGACACCTTGGTTGTTTGTGCCATTCACAAACAATTTTTCCTTAACTGTGATCTTATTGAACATTACTAAATGGGTAGTATTTTTAATGTAATTTTGAAATTTATATGTTTATTGTACATAAAATTTGAACGGATGTCTATATCCACACTGAAAATGGGATCATTGCCCTTCATATACTCTAGGTGGTATCTTCTGTCTGATATTTTTAAAATCTTCTTCCTAATCCGTGGTTCAGAGGAATCTCTCTAATCTGGCAGCACTTTGGTGATTGACTTCCCTGAACTATGTGAATCCCCCCCAATTCTAGTGGGGATCATGAAGCTCCATATCCTCTATCTACTTAGAGAATTCAGACATAGCATTCTTTATCCTATAGCATCCTCTTCTTTCCCTCATGAATCTAACTGTATTAAAATCCCCACAGGAAGTCCAGGGACCCTCACACAGTTCCTTGATTGCTGTGATTTCTTCCCAACATTCTAACTTTTCACTTCTGGTATGGGGTGCATAAGCCCAGCGATACCAAGTAAAATAGTTCTGCACCGAGACAAACTTGTAAGTAAAGTATTGCCCTACTTCAATCATGGTACCAACTCAAATTCTGCTATCTCACATAACCAAAATCCCCCTGCTGCTACCATCAGCTTCTATATAGCCACATCTCATCCACCTACATGACTGCAGTTGTTATCCAATACCCTCCACATCCTTACTCACCTTAGTTTCTTGAAAGCAGTATATATCCTTCTTCCACTTCTGTAAAGAGCACTTAACAAGTTTGTTATTGAGAGTATTGTTAAGTCCTGCTTACATTCCAAATGACAAGATTAACTTTCATTAAAACGTTAAAATGAGAACTATCCCTCTGGCGGAGAGAGACATTCTATTTTTAAGACGCATAAATTGAAACAGAGAGAATGCTTGTCAAGGTTAAAGATAAAGACTGACAACTATTAGTATAGTTTACTCTCATACTTCATGTTTTGTTGACGTTAGATCTGAGGGTGATTCCCAAGGTCCCATTTTTCATGTGCCCAAAAGATGTGGGCTATCAAAATCCACTTTATATCATCATATGCATAGGGGAATGTGCAACGTTAACCTAAGTGTTTTTAATTCCCCCTTTCTGTTTCTATATGTTCATCAAGTCTAAATTACTGACAAAGTATGTAATGAATGGTAGAAACATATTACTGCCTAGGTTCTTTGACTTTGTCTTTATGAACTGGTGATAAGGAGCAGCAGGTTATTTTCTCTGGATTGATGAGTTTCACCATTTGATCCAGCATTGTGATCGACTAAGAATGGGTTAACATAATTGGATAATACAGCAGCTTCATTTATTTATTTTTTCGTTTCTTAAAAATTGGAGGTTTACTGCAGACAAATATGTTAAGTCTTGATATTGAGATGACATCTGGAATCTTAGCATCCCTCTGATTTGGGACATTCACCGATGCTCATTTCTGTTAAATTAGTAGTTTGAAAATTGTCACAGAAAAGTCTTTTAATTAGTTTTCTCATTGGATTCTGATGTGAATAATGCGTCTGATGTTGAGCAGATGATGAAGGAAAGGCATAAGATAGAGAGGGAGGCGAACATCGGGGAAGAAGTTGGATGGACAAAGAACCAAGAAGTCGCAAAGGTCAATCCAAAGCTTTCAGCAATGAACAAGAAATTTGGGATGATTCATGGCCTATCTTCCCTTGCTAACATCTTCTCCTTCGGTTGCCTCGCAATGCATTCCTGGTACCTGGCAGGAAAATTGGATCTCTAGATTGTGTAGAGATATTCTAAATTGCTCTATAAATTGTATTAGTCTGTCTGCTACTTCCTAGTTTTTACCATTGCTCTAATGGCTTGTGTATTGTGTTAAAATGTAAGTTGACACCAAGCAAGAATAAAAACACACGTTACCAAGTTGCTCAAAATGTGAAGCTTTGATATCAAACCAAAAGATAAGTTCATTAAGTCTGAATAGAACCAAAATTGAGGCTTGATTGATTGATTAACATTTTCTTTGTTCGTATTTACTAAGTTGCTTGCGTGCAAGATTGAATTTGATGTCGACTCAAACCATATAAATTTTCTGGTAAATCCATCAACCTTCCTAATTTATTGGAGGTATTCATAATGATGTCATTGATGAATTTAGCTGGCTGTCTACCTTTATCAATGACCAAAACCAAGTCTATTTTAGAGCCCCTACCCCCCACCAAACAAGACTTAGGCCGGGTGCTATTTGAATTCAACGAACGTGTTTAATGTTACATGATGCTGATGTTCCATGTAGACTTTATATTAGGATATTTATTGCAAAATAAATACTGATAGTGATATAGTGTTTATGTAGTACAAAATTACAACTTCAACTCATAAAGAAACGTCTCAATTATATCATACTAATTTTCAAAGTTATCAAACAAAATTTTCGATACCACTAGTTTCTGTGATGTCTGAATATTAAAGTTCCAGAGTTATAAGTTTAACTTTATACTGCCCCGAGTTTATAATAAACTGATTATTCTATTTTCTTACTTTAAATTGTTTTGATATAATGTTGCCTATTTTGTTTATAAAGTTACTCAATTTACAATTCACTCCTACTCATCTAAAACAATTTATCGTCGTTTTTTTTTTCAACACAAAAGTCAAAAGATTGTGCCATAGCTTCAACTAGTTTTAAATTAGGCGAAAAGGGCTTATTATAACAACACTGCTAATTAAGTAAAATAAGACAAGATTTTGAGATAAATTAAATAGGTACATCTTTCTTTTTGTCTTAGTGTACCTACCTTAGACATTTATTTCTTTAATTTGTTCAATATTTAGTAGATATGACTAATCTTAATCGTGTTGGAGGAGGTAACAACATTAGATAGATTACTCAAATCGTGTGTATCATGTTGGCCTAGACATTATTGTTATAATTAAAAAAAAACGTTTATTTCTAATATATGATAATACGTTACACGTTGTTGAATAGAAATATGAAATGTCAATCGTTGCTAATTCGGTCAGCAGCTAGCCCCTGTGCAATGAAGTTGATACAAGTAACATATTTCTCTCGTATATTTCAAGAGGAATATTATTCTATTTCATGAATACTTTTTTAACTCTATGAAAAATATAAATGAAGGTTCTAATATGTCAACTGAGTTGAAAAGAAAGTAATGCTAGTTGGGGGCTCAACTTCTAGGGCATTTCCCACATTTTGATCTTTCAAAATCATTTGTCAAGTGTTGATGTAACGTCAAAATCTAAGGAGGAGGAAAAAAAAACACATTTTGGCAATAATAAAAAAAAAGATCAAATGTATAAAAATAATATTCAAAATATTACAACTTTTATTTGTTTTGTTTTTATCTTCCACCGCGCTGGATGTTTTATCCATAATATTTATTGGATATACAATGCATATATAGCTAAGAAAATAAATTATCAATTATGCATGAACAAAAAAAGAAAAAAAAGAAAAAAAAGGAAATTGACAAAATTGGGGTCTGAATGCATAATTGCGTGTACAGATAAGTAAAAAAAGGAGTTTCTTCTTGGGAAATTAGTGGTAGGGTCCAGTGGTCCATGTGCATTGTTGGATTTAGATAGGCATTAAACATAGGTGAATCAAGATTCAGCTGTCACTATGGACTCACTCACTAGCTAGGGACCCTTCTTTCAGGCTTGGTGCGGAGTTTGATATAATAACTTCTTACATTGTAGCGGTCGGTTCGGTTTTAAAGTTTATCGATTTGACTTATTGGTTATCGATTTGTAGAGATGCTAAATCGTTATAGAATCATGCATTAAGATATTTGCTTATCGGTTATTGGTTTATTAGTTTTTTATCATTATCGGTTCAGTTATCGATTTAACCGTTAAGATTTGACACGGAAAAAAAACATTGAAAATCACTTAGAAACAAGGTGACAAACAAAATAAACCATGCACATGAGTTCACAAGTTACATCTTGCTCAAAAGCAAACACTATTACATTGTAGAATAACCAAGTGTTTGAGACAACCAAAAATAAAAGTAGGAAACCAAACTCTAAGTCAAAGACTTTATATACAAAATGATATAAATATAATTATTTAATTTACTATTGGGTTATCGGTTAACCTGTTAAGAAAAAACTTCAAACCGTTAAGAACCGATAACCCGATAACAAAAAAAAATCAAAACCGTTATCAAAACCGCTAATTCAATAACCCAATTCTGATAAACCAATAACTTTTTTTTGGTTCAATTTTGAACCGCCCTACATTGGTAGATGTATTTGCATCATTGGGAGAAGTAGTGAAAACACTTCTTAACTTGGCGTGAATGGCTAGTTTCATCCTTGAACTATTGATAACCTTCAAAACACACTTCTACTTGACTAACTAAACTTAAATACACTTCTTATCTATCACATGACATAGCAAGTGGTCTCTTACTCTTGTAGAAGCGTGAGACTCTTAATAAAAAGCCGAGAGAAGTGTTGAAAACACCCTTAAACTTGGCGAGAATTTAGGGGTGTATTTAAGTTAAGTTAGTCAGTAGAAGAGTGTTTTTAAGACTGTCAATAATTTAGAGATGTAACTAATAATTCACGTCAAGTTTAGAAGTTTTTTCAATACTTTTCTTTATAATTGGGTGTACTAGTACGCTGCATAAGTGGCTTAAAATGTTATAGATTAGCCTAAGAGAAGGTGGAGGACGGAAGAAATGATTATTTTTTTTAATTTTATGTCTTTTTATAAGAAATCTTCATTTTTTACACCAAAAAAAACTCATTTTCTTCTGTTCAACTTGTAAGAGGGCAGATCTCATTTCCTCTAAAAAAAGAAGATGGAAAATGATTTCACATAAATACTAACAATGGAACATTATATGATTATTTGACTAAATTACTTGTTATCTTTCCTCATACTTTTCCTGAAGATTGGTAAGACCTTTCTGAAAATTATACTATAAATTATTTATTGGAACAAGAATACATTTGGTAAAAAAAATGTAATTGATGTTATCTGGATTATCTTAAAGAGAAAATTACCTGTTAGCTGGATTTCTTTAAAATTTCATTTCTTGTTTTATTTCTTTACTCTTGGTAATTCATTATTAAAAAAATTACCAAATAAGGGATCTGTACAATTACACAGATGGTTGATTTTCAGTTAATAACACTGCATAAATGCCAAAGTTAGATAGTATAACTTGTTGGCAACTGTTTTAATAATTGCTTTTAGTGATTTAGACATCAAGACTAAGATGTGGAAAAAGACACTGCGGCCTGATATTTTCTTATATTTAAAATATCATGTTTACTGCACCTACGTAATTAATATAATATTACTCCCTTTCGACTAAACATCATTTCCTTTTTAATTAATACTTTTTGACAAATTAGGATTCTTGTTCCCTGCTGATTGTGATGTTTTGTTATACTTAATTAATTGCACTACAATATTCAATTGGTACTTTAACATCACCAGAATTAAGAATAGCCTTTCTGCATTCGTTTTATCCAAAAACTTTGGAGCTTCAGGGCCGGCCTATCATTTTACGGACTCTAAATTCTGAATTCGCCCTCGAAATGCATATGATACTATGATTCTTATCATGAAAAGTTGAATATATATTTGAAGAAAAGACTATATATCATTACTACATAAAACATTGTACTACAAAAGTATACATCTTTGCATTCCATAAATGGAATTTATCAATTAACAAATGGATCCAAATTGTAAATCTATTTGCTAATACTGGATATATTTGGATTTCATTTCAATCCATGAAGTCCCCTTTTGAGAAAACCAGGGAACAGTAGTAGTCAATGAATAAAGAATCATCTACCCTTCTTAACTTGTGTAATGTGTAATGCTTCTGGGGATTCAACGAAAATTGAACATGCTGAAAGTCCCCACGATAAGCAATCGCGCAGGAAACAAAAGCACCACAAGCAAGTGCATGTGCTGTGATGCAACTAGTGTACTGAATCGTTTCAACGACTCTTTCCCACTTTGTAAGATGCCAGCAAAGTTGATCTGGCCATGGCCCATACTACCTGATTCGACGTACCTTCTAATAACAATACCAGCATTAACCCCACTTGGTGAAACCAATGGCCACCAAACTCTGCGCCTTTGCTTCCTCTTAGCTTTTCTGATCTTGTTCAGCTCATGACGAATTACGTTTCTAACTGATTTTAAGTACGAGCTCATGTCGTGGTCTCTTTGTACTGTTCCTCCAGAACCATAGGCAGAGCGATCACTTAGGATCTCGAGTGGATGGGGTGAGTTTAAAAACTCAAACTGAGCGGCTTGAAGTTGTTTTTCTGCCTCTGTTGAATCTGATAGAGGACAGTTCAGTAAATACAGACCGGAACCTGAAGGTAGTAGGTCATGGTTTGGAGAAAACTTGTCATCTGGCTGCAGAATTAAGAACTCACCCATTGGAGCAAACAATAGCTTCTGTTGATAAAAGAAACAAACATGAGAAACCATACAACATCAAAGACGAACACACAAGTCATTCTCTACGTAAATGTACTAACATTCTTCTCTGTTAAAAGTATAGGTTCCTACCTGGTTATTCAGACATTGATGATTGCGGAAGTTTCCGTTGATAGCTTTAAGAAACTCTGCAACGTGATTGGGATAATTGCAAGAGAAGGCTCGGGGTACAATGTCTCGGTGCATTGTGATTGCCTGCACATGACTACGAGGCAAGCCAAGGCGGCGAAGGAGGCGGTCTCCTCCACACATTATTGATGGTGCGCCAAAAGTTATAACAGGAAGCAAGGAAGATGGGGGAACTTCTCCCCTTATGAACAGCATGAGATTGACGAGCAATGATAAACTTCCACCAAGAGAGTGCCCAGTAAAACGGAAATTGGCATGACTACCGTGAGATTTAAGATGTGAGCGTACTTCTGGTAGCATCTGCGCGTACATGCCCTTTGCAGCTTCATAAATACCCCGGTGGACCATCACATCCAGACCCTATTAAAAAAAGATGCAATCAAAGCTCTGCATTAATGCATTGCCACAAACTAGGCAGACTCAAGTTATATAGAAGCAATCAGGAAAGTACATGTGCACATTGTGGTAGTGCGACAAACACGGTTGGACTAGAAAATAGACCATAGTTTAAATTTTTTTCAAGTGCCTATTTTTATACCTCAAATTTAACAGGTTCAAAGAGTAGATTTGCTTTCCATGATGCTAGTGACTCTGATCCCTGCAAATAATTAAAAATGAATTTCAGCAACAAGAACATGCAACAGTGATGGCGAACAAACCCACAATTCAATCTATCTCAAGTATGTATTATCCCAAAACCATTCTTTATCAGATAAATACATCAGAATCATGGATTACTATAACCACGACATTAATGACAACAACGACAACACCCTACCCTGTTACTAAGCTAGAAGAGGGAAAGGAAAAGAGAGAAAGGGGGAACAGGGGTGAAGATAAATTTGGCCACCACACATACCTGAATTACAAAGAATCTTGTCAAGCTCTGATCATCATCACAAACGAACCATTCACAGGGTGAAGAATGATTTGAATTTAGGTCGTCTGCAACAGCCTGCTTTACTTCCTCCTTTGCAGCAACTACTGATGTCACTGAGTCACTGGTTGCCATAAAAGAAGCAACTTCCCTGTTCATTGCATCTATATTGTCATCACATCCGACAGTTGTTTCAGAGGAATCTTCATTTGGCATAGTCTTGGAGGATTTAAAAGGAAGAATGCTCATTGTATGAGAGTGCAAATAAGACGCGGCAGAGGCAGCTATATGGTAAGCTGTGGATGCACTTATCCT
This sequence comes from Solanum verrucosum, assembly GCF_900185275.1. NCBI lineage: Eukaryota > Viridiplantae > Streptophyta > Magnoliopsida > Solanales > Solanaceae > Solanum > Solanum verrucosum. The sequence continues at coordinate 3,032,658 of NW_026020065.1, read as the reverse complement.
GTTCCCGCTGGTCTCTTCATTCCCTTCTACTGAAGTTGTAGTGCTTCTTTCTTCTCCCTGAGTTTGAGCGTTTTCATTCTCTTTTTTCTCCTGATCTTCAGCTGCTGCCTTCTCTTTCTCAGCTTTTAACGCCTGTTCTCTTTTCTCACATGAAGACGTAACAAGACGCAATCCATGATTCCTCAATAAATTTTCTGGCTGCAGAACAAAAGGCGAAACATGAAATCCTATGACATGGCTGCCAGCTGACAATGCATCCAAGACAAACAGGAATATACACAAGATCAAGTTGCCATATCCTACTACAAATCGAAATGTGAACATGACAAAAACTCACAACAATCATAGAACAATGTTAAAGCTTGTATAAGCAATATGAAAACACAATACCAACTTGAAAACATGGTTGTCCTTTCCTAGTTAGCTAGATTGTGTGATTCATGGTCTGGGAGAACTTGCAAAAAGGGATAAAACTTTGATTCCCTAAACCCATATCAAAAGTTAATCATGCATAAAAACACCTCTAAAACCAAAGATCATGTCTTTCGAGACCTTTGTAACCTCAGAAATACTTAAATTAAACACTAATTCTTGTTATATCCATTTCACAGGCAACAGAAGCAAGTGATTAAGTCAGATCTACATATTCATTATTCCTATTATTAATCCAATCACGAGATTAAATAATGTGCAATCAGCATACACCACTAAAATGTTTACCTTAATTTGGGGTATTCCATAAGCCAAACTTCCCAAATAAGACATCTGAGCATACAATCTAGCTTCAACCAATGTCACCCTCCTAAGCAACTTTGAAAAAGAATTTCTATCAAATTTGAATTTTTCATCATCATCTACAGAACACACATCACATTCTTCTTCATCCCCATCATCATACTTGTTATGCCCTTCACTATCATCTTCAATGTCATCACCACCTTCTCCCTCCACCTTCTCCACCAGATCTTCATCACCCCCACCCTTCTCCCCTACCTCCTTCTCCTTCTGCAAAGACCTAATATGCAAAATCTTCAATACCCAATTCTCATTTTTGTCCTCATTCTTCTCCTCCTTCTCCTCCATCAAAACAGCGTCGTCTACCGCTATAGCATCATACCTTCCTTTACCTCCAGACCAAAAAGATCTAAGTGGGTACCTAAACGAAAAACCCCATGATTTATTCCTAAAAGAAGATGTCTTTTCAACCGACATCGACGCCGAAGAACGTCCAACCGCCGATGTACTAAACTGGGTCGATCGTACATCTAAACCTCCGGCACCACCGGCAACGGCAATAGGCCCCGCCATACCCTGTATCCCTCCTCCTGTCAAACAAAGACCATCCATTTGTAAAACCCCTTTTCAAATCCTACAAAGTTATTTACAAATTCTCCTTTCTTTTTTGGGTTATTGAATCAAATATGTAAAGTTATGAGTTCAAGAATGAAAATGGGTTGTTGAAGTAAAGCAACAATTTTTGAATTTTTTGTATAAAGAATCAAGAATTGAGAGAATTTAAAGGTGTTGGGTTTGTGAGTTTTTGCAAATAAATAGGTGAACAAACTCTTCAGGTTTTGTTCACGTAAAGAAAAAAACGATATTTTTCTCCAAAAAAATCGGCTTTTTTCCAGGAAAGTTCAATAGATTACTCCATTGTAACGACGCCGTATCTATGTGGCAAGATTTTCTTCTTTGTTTTTTTTTTTTCCAAGCTGCGCTTTTTCGTCATTCCTGCTTTTAACTCACTTCTTGCTACCTTTTTTGTTTCCTTTAATTATAGGGAAAAGGGTCAAAAATACCCCTCAATTTTGGTTTATTAGTTGACTATGCCCTTATCGTAAATGAAGTTATTTTTGCCCTTGTCGTTACTAATTTCATCATTTATGCCCCTATGTTGACGGAAATTTCCAAATTGACTTAAATTAACCCATTTTCCATTTTAAACTCATGCCCGACCCGTCTAAAAACCTAACCCAATAATTTTACCCGTTTTCCTTACCCATTCTTTCAAGAGATCTCAAATCCCCCAATAAACTTTTAACCCATTTAACCAATTTCATTCGTTGTTAACCAGTCCAAGACCTGTCTTCTGATAATATCTCATCATGCCTACAAGATCTTCCTCTGTAGTCTTTGAAAATTTTGTAGGGGTTTCATGGGGTTGGTTTACTTTTTGTTGAAACACTTAAAGATGCTCCAATTTTTAGGTACACGAAGAAGATCTGTTTCTGGGTTTATTTTGTTTTTATCTTCTGAAGTTTAAAGCTTGGATCTTTTAGTGTTTTTCACACTTTTTATCTTGTTTCAAGATTCAAAGGAAATGTATGGCATGCTGTTAAAGATGTTGTTTTGGGTTCTTGAGGAATACTTGGATTCTTCTGTTTTTTTTTTGGTAATGGTGAAAGATAAGTAAGGAAAGTGTGTATTTTTATCGAAAGATACAAGTTGTCTAGTGCCGTTTCAGTTTGGTAAATTGGTTTTCTCTTTTAGTATTTCCAAAAAAAAAAGGTCACTTCAAGACATTCTCATTTTGTTCAGAGCTCCCAAGAAGAATAATGCTTAAAAAAAGCTGAATTGTTGTGAAGACAAAAGGGTAGAAGAAGCAGAGTACTGGAGCTTGTTTGTTTTCTATCATAAAGGGGCATTTCAGTTTGTAAGATTTAAGAAAAATGGCTTCCGAATGGTAAGTCGGTGTTGGATAACCGAAAGTATGTCCGGTATACACCTGAGCAGGTTGATGTCCTTGAGAGGTTTTTAGATGGGTAAGGAAAACGGATAAAATGTTTATTGGGTTAGGTTTTTAGACGGGTCGGGCATGGGTTTAAAATGGGAAATGGGTTAATTTAAGTCAATTTGGGGATTTTCGTCAACATAGGGGCATAAATGATGAAATTAGTAACGGCAGGGGCAAAAATAACTTCATTTTAACGGTAAAGGCATAGTCAACTAATAAACTAAAGTTGAGGGGTATTTTTGACCCTTTTCCCTTAATTATACTACTCCCTTTGTTTCATATTCGATGATCACTTTTTATTGTACAGGATACTTATGGAATTATAACATGTCATAGTTAATGATTATTTTTATATTACATGGTTTTAAGAAATCATAACGTCTCATATTTGGTGATTACTTTTCATTTTATATGGTAATTAAGAAATTATATATAAGAAAATAATTTTATTTATTCACCTCTTAAAAAATTCTTGAGAATTTTACAAATAAATGTGAACATATTAAAAAAAAATTTGCAAGGTAGTGTAGGAAAATTATAATTAATGTTTTCTTGATTTAGTAAGGTAAATAACTAATACTTCCCTATGTTTCTATTTAGTTGTCATCGTTTTAGGCTTCACACCTGAAACTAGATAAGTTTATCATTGTACTCTTATTTAGTGTTCTCTTGAAGTTGATTTTTTAATAAATGAACATGAATTAATTTACTTTGATCAACTAATTTGACCAATGAACATGAATTACTCCCTTTATTCACATTTACTTGTCACTTATTCTTAATATACATTTTCATTTTTATTTGTCACTTTTGATATATCAAGGAAAAACAAAAAAAAAAAATCATGTTTTATCCTCATCATTAAATACTTATTCTCCAAATCACTTTTCAAGACCTAATGCTAAACATCATTTAATAAGGATAGTCTGGTAACATAATTGTTTTCTTAGTGGGTATCAAATCAAACAATAACAAGTAAAAATGAACGGAGGAAGTAATTACTTAGTTTTTCTATGTTGAGTAAATGTATACTTTTAGGACTAATAACTTTTAAAGGGTAAAATAAGAAGAATACTGTCATTTATGCATTGATTTTGTGAGATGACAAATAGTAAAAAAATATTTATTTTTAATAAGGATGACATATAAATAGAAACATAAGGAGTATATAACAACTATTTTAATATAATGATCAACTAATATGAAATGGAGGAAGTATAAGATCTTATGAAGTGTATATTTAAAGTAAAAGTAAATATTGGAGTTTTTTAATTATAGGTACTCCAATATTTTTTTGGGTGGGAAACCAAAAATATATTGGAGTATTTTTTTCATTTTATAAGAATATGGACAACTAAAATTTATTCAACTTTAGTTTACAGGAAATGCGGATTATATTAGATTTAAATAAGTATTATTGAATAATATAGTTGAATTAATGATTTAAGTATAATAAATAATGAATTTAACTATAGATTCAGTCTCAATTGGGTTAATTTATTTGTTCAGGCTAAAAATAATGGGCCTACAATCCTAAGTTCAAAATGAAATTTTAATCTAAAGATTTTTGTCACACGTAAAATAATGTGACCCGCCAAGTCGAGGCAAGAACTAATAAAATCATGTAACCTGCACAAGTAATGTGGCATGTTAAGTTAGTATTATGAGAACCAATCAAAATGTCGTCAAATGTTAAAATGACATGATTTTACTAATTACGTATGTACATTTTGATGGCTTAAGTAGATTAATCAAAATTATTTTTTTTATTACTATAAAATTTATTGCAAAAAAAGGATAAATAAAATCTCACAATCAAACTCCTGACAATTTTAATTTAAAGCGCGTTATCTTTTAGTAAAAAAGTAACAAATATAAACTATGTTCAGAAAAGGTTGAAAAACAATTAAATAGATTGACCATTATATTAACATTTAGTTTATAGTTTATAATGTTCTTAATCTAAAGTAGTAAGAATATGATTTAAAATGAAAAGAATTGAAGTATTTCTTTCACGTCACGACTTATTCAAAATTATAATTAATAATGTGAGGATTATAATTATGGGATTTAATAATATAGTTCATGCCACGTGTCAACCCAAAGTTATAGAAACAGGTGACCACTGTGTCTTACCTGGTTGGGAAAAGGTGGACAAATTAAAATAATAAAGAAAACCAACAATGAAATGGATATACTTTTATTTTACTCTATAGCTATTATATTAGAACTTTTTTTATTCCACTCGATATTTGATAATCACATTAGGTTCAATAAATTTGAACTTGTGCTGAAAATTTTCATATTAAAAAAGAAAATTCTTTTTGATACAGATACATCATATCCAATAAGACTCAAACTTGAGACAGAACGAAGGAGTACTCCCTAATTTATCACAATATTTTTATAAAAGTGTTACTATATGGTATTTTTGTTCTCTACATTATTGGATAATGGATAAATATGGGTCCCACTTTGAAACAGCTCATAAAAGAACTTTGTGATATACACTTGCATGATTGCCACGTCAAATTTTGTAATTGAACTATTCAAAATTATTATGGAATGACGTGACTCAATCTTGCTTCTTCTTGTCCTTATTAACATTACGTGCCTTTTTTCTCTTCCTCTCTTCCTCCAATACAAATAAAAATACATTTTTGTGTAAAAAACGTCTCAATAAAATCAACACGAGTACTACTTTTTTTCTTATAAATACAACTCTAGTAAATATTTTCTACAAACTCATCTGCGATGCTTTAAAATAGTGAGTATAATTTATTTAGATATTTGAATTTAGATTTGTATTTATTAAACATTTTAATATTAAATTTATAGCTAGTTAACATAAAATGACAATCTCTTATAAAACAATAGTGTGTGTAACTCACACGCAAATATTATATCAAATAGATGAATTAGATAATGATATGTGGCAATCACATCAAAATAATATTTTAAAAAGATAAATCTTTTAAAATAATTCAAAAAAAAAAAATGTCAACGATGTTGATATCAGACAATCTTGTATATCCAATGTATCTCATAAATACAAGTGTTATGCATACAATGATATACAATGACATACAAGTGATTTGGTGATAGTTGAGGTGGTTTTTGATAATAATAATACAAGTGTATTGTATGCGTTTAATTTTGGGCGACAAATGTAAAGAATTCACCTAACTAGAACTCTGCAAGTGAACGCATTGTCAAGTGTGTGACTTGATCTTGTATTCATGCGATTTTCAGTTAGATAGAGGTTGATATTGTATGCGTGCACAAATGCGGCGAATACAATGTATCACACTTGCGCGCAAATACAATTTTGAAACAAATATCTCTATATGTCATTTGCGTAAACCATCTCAAAATAGAGCAGCAGCTAATACGCTACTCAGTCATCCAAATATATGTGAATCACTGGGCCTTGTAATGTACATATTTCCATCTACTCTATAAATCATTGTTCAATACATGTAAAATGGGTTCTACTCTATAATTCAAATGAGCACCTCCACCCAAAAATAGAGAAAAAGGAAACATGAATTTGGTACAAGGGCCTTGAAAATAAGAACGCAGATGCCTGGAAGATTATACCAAGTCAGACGCACAATGCACCTTCAAAGCAGATGCCCAGAATTCATTACTTGGGACCAAATAATATACTGTATCCTAACCAAGAACCTCCTTGATCTGTTTCTTTTGGTCCTCCGTCAATGACGTGGGGAAAAGAACCTCAAATTTAACGTATAAATCACCCTTCTTGTTACTGTAATGTAGCGGCATCCCTTCACCTTTAAACTTCCTCACTTCTTTAGGTTTAGTGATTCCCTAGTGAAGAATATAAATAATGATTTCAGTACACGGTTGTACAGCCAAACATACAAGTGCAGTTGGTTAGCCTGCCAGATATGTACAGAAAAATATACCTTTGAACTAATGTCCACCAGATGATCATCGAGATGTTTAATGGTCTTCTCGAAACCAACCAGAGCTTGCACCTGAATTGAAGTAAAAGCATCATATCAACAAAGGAGTTAGCTTTCTAAGATCCATAGGAGTTTCATAATTGATAATTAAGCTTTCTATCCATATCCGTTGGTTGTTACTGATTAACCACATCAACTTCACGAAAAAAGGGTTCTGTAATCTCTAAAGAGAAATCCAGGAGCTACAGTGAAACAGAGATTGACTATCCTGATAGTGATCTCGACCCAAATAAAAGGTAAAGTCAATAGTTTGCGTCTCAATGACACCACTTAAAATGCAACAAAGGTCTCGTTCATGAATGAAGTTTGAGGTGGGAATTCAGATGGGATTATTTGTTGAGGTAACAAAGGACTGCAACAGTAGCTGAAGCTAGGTTACAGCTGATCCATCAACCGAGCATCCTAGAGTAAATACTGTCTGCTATAAGAACCATGTGTTGGTTGGCCATTACTATATGAATAGCATATGCATGCTTAGTGAATGATGAGGCAGACAAGGGCAGAGAACAAGAGGTGAGGGGATAAGGGGAACTATCTCTACTAGCACTATATCAGGTGTCATTTAGCTGAATTCGTCTGCATGCTTCCTGACATTAATCTCTCTTAACAGCATAACATCAATCCCTTATTCTAATTCTTCTTTTTAACAACTTTCATTTTTGGTAAATTAAAATGTTCAATTCTATGCCATATGAATAAAAGGGCTAATAACAAGACACTATTGTAAGTAAGACAATGTCAAGATTACCAGAGTTATAGTAACAGTGGTGCGAAGGTCGTTTACTTCTCTTGTGAACTGCTCATGAGGAGCTGTGCGGATGCGGAACTGTTCCAAGGTATTAAAAGGAACAAATATAAGTCACAGTCAAGGCATACATCATAATGAAACAAGTCCATTTTGTTCGGCATGGAAAAATTCTAACCTTCAGGTCTCCAGGTTCACCATCTATCTTAGGCTCACCATCCTCATAAAAGACCACTTCCTGTAAAAATGATGCTCCATAAATTATTGCAGGGCTCCAGCATATTCCAAAACTTATTGAGAAACACACAACACAATAAAAGGCAGGTTCCAGTTGTTCAGACATCAAATTTAGCAAGACATGGCATGAAGAAAAAGAATTTCTAGGGGAAAAAATATTGCCACTCAACTTTATGTCTATTATTCACACAAATATATTAGTCCATCTAAAAAGGAGAAATCAATTAGAAGATTAAACATGACATGACTTTGCTCACAGTTTTAAACAAGAAAAGTTGGATAGATCTAAGGAAATTCTGAAATGTTTCCTTTATTTCAGAAAAAAAGAAATAAAACTACAGGGAATTAACCTTCTTTAGAGCACGTCATAGACAAGATATACATTGTAAATGCTAAAACTGTAAATCACATTCATATCAAAGTGCCCCACATGCCTGGGGAGCTTTTAAATGAACCACCATCAGATTGTTTTTGAGTGAACTTAGGTGCACCTCTTATCGGTATCTAGCAAAGGTTACTATTTGGAAGAGTAAAAAGTACATGGCTTTCACGGTTTAGGCAGGCAGATCTAAGTGGCCAGAAGGACATTGAACAGAAAATTATTTTGCTAGTCAAATGAAGCTCCTGAGGGCTATTTAGCTCGGACTCTTCAAAAATGTCAACGGGTGCGTGTAGGGTTCTCCAAAAGAAGTGTATTTTTGGGGAATCCGACACGGGTGCGGCGTTGAAAGTGAAGAGTCCATGCAACTTAGTCTGAGGGTACTAGCAACAAAAAGGGTGCAAGGAAGTAAATATATCAAAATGCATAAATACGGGATTATTTCAGTATCTACGTCAGAAAGGGATCAGCGCAAACAAATAAAGAGTGTAATAGCTTAACAAACAGCATCAAGCATGCAAGTCAAGAATGTAGAAGAAATCTCACCTGACCATCTTGCATTCCTTTCTCAATATCCACAGTAATATGGTACCCCTCCCTTTCAAACTTCACGTTGGGGCATTTGTCACAGACCTAAACAGAAAAATTCCAGAGTTTAAGGTAATCCAGACACTGCACCAAATTGCTCAAAATTGACATCTAGAACTTTCGAAAGAACATATACCTGTTCAGTCATCTGCTGATACATTCCTGGACCAATTTGTCGATGATAAACCTCATTTCGGCAATTGCACTTCCTCTTACCAGGGGCCGGCTTTAAAACGTTTTTCTCCCTCCAAACCTATATTTTTCACCAAACATAAAAGAAAATTTTCTTGATTAGTACAAAAATGTAGAAGAATTATGAAAATTGGTATCACCAGAAAACAAAAATTTAGGCTTAGTGTAGCCCGGGAATTCAAATATGGTGATTCAAGTAATGCAAGAATGCTTCACTCTAGGATATAATATTATGACCTAAACTATTTTTTGAACCCCCTTTTGCCACTAAGGTAGAATCTTCTCCTAAGTTAAGGTGATTACAATTTATACAAAAACAAAAACATTTGTCTTTGCTCTATTTATGCAATATAATATTTTGATGAAGGGGATTCAATTGCATCGGCCTGCCTCCATTGATAGCGTTAGCATTTAACATACTTCTAAAATCTGAAGAACCGCACAATCTAGGTACCAGAACTGGTCTCTAAGAAAAATATAGCAGTGAATAAAAACTATAATCCTATACTATTTCTGGGAAATCACAATTCTAAGTGTAAAGATTGTGGCTAAAAGGACTTGACCTCTCATAACTTCTTAGCCAAAATTACTGTGTGAGATGTATCTGTGAGCCTGCCTCTAAGACATACCTTCTAGCTGTAACTACTACCAGAGCGTGCTTCTAAGACAAATATAGCAGTGAATAAAAACTATAATCCTATACTAGTTATGTGAAATCACAACCCGACGTATAAAGGTTGAGCCTGAAAGGACTGGTTACCTATTACGTGAGACGTATCTCAATGTCAAATGGGAGATATTTTTTTTTATTTTTTTGAAAAGGAAATGGCAGATAATTTTCAACTACCTATATCTCTACTTTAAGTCACTTGTGAGTTGTTTGATGGAAAAAGAAGACATGTGAAAGCATATGATAGCTTCATATAACCTCCACACATGTATCTTACTTTTTCAACAATCTAGATAATGGTACCCCTGCGTGAGGTAAAGGGGCGATGATGTCAACTTGACAAAGAGTATTTAGAAGAGATGAGCAGATTAGTTAACATGATTTCACCTTCAAGGAGCCCCCCATGTATAAGTCTTCCAATGTAGCATCCAAATCAACAATGACATCATCACCTTTCACAATCTTCTCTTCCTCCTCCTCCATTGAGCCCCCGCCGAAAAACCTTCAGAAGTTATTCATTTTGTCAGTGAGTAAGATAGCACATGCTACACATTTTATCATCATAAATTAATAAATTGACAACTTCAAGAGAAACCACACAAACTACAACAACATACCCAGTGGAATCCCACAAAGTGGGGTCTGAGGAGAGGAGGGTAGAGTGTAGGCAGACCTTACCTCTACCTCGTGGTGGTAGAGAGGCTGAGAAACCAGACAAACTAAGGAGAATTGTTCCTTTGGAGAAAAGATAATTTGAAAATCATGGTACATGTGTGTGCAATGTGTACTTCTCTCACAAGTTCCAAGAAAAAGCAACAAAACCAATAAGATGAAAAGAGAAGGCAGGGAGTGTCATCACCCAGTAGAAATAGATGAATATAAGAGTTATTTCTTAAAATGTCTTTTGAAGATTATACTCAAAATATATGTGGGAAACCAATGTTTACAATAACTTAGCAAAGATTAACGGGAACATGTCTGACATATATGAATGGAGTGTAACTTAGTACCACAACAATACAACTTAGAAACATTTAACATAGGAGAAGTATCTGGGCAAAATTGTTTACTTAAAACCCACCACAATTGGTGATGGAGCTTTTTGCCATCATAATTGGTGAAGGAGCTGGTTACCTGAGGCCATCTAAATATTTTATTTTAGAATCTTTTGGAGTATCTAGAATGTATCTTAGGGAGTAGCTGGTAAGCATTCAACAAAAAAAGATTAAAAAAGGCATGATCGTGAGACATATAATTATCACTATAAATAAGAGTCACACTACCAAGCAGTGTTTTAAAACTATCTGTTGGGACTCCCTCCGGGGAGAGACTCTAGCAAACGCCCCGAGACTCAAGTGTGGGGATTAGTTTTGTAAGACTTACACCCTAAGCATGCTTAACGCCCAACGCTCGCCTAACAGATCTTACACAAATTATGAGTAGAATTATTTAGTTAACATTGTTGACCCTCATAATTCTTGAATAAATGAATGATACTTAATAGTTTTTTAATCTACAGAAATAAGAGGGTTAGGAGTAACTCAAATAACAAGTTGTAGTATCGCATCTTTACTATTCTGTGAGGGTGATTATATATTACGTAACATTTCTTTTAAAAATACATAGCGAAATTTTACTTTTTCACGTATCATTGGCCTTCATGTTTTTGTCAAGTCTCAAAATTATCATATTTTATTTAGCTATTTGAAATTAATTTTATTTTCATTCATGATGGGGTGATGTTTTTATCATAATAAGTTTTATCGATTATTTTCTTTTAGGAGGGTAAATTGTATAGTATGATAATAATATATTTTTAGAAATAATGATTCTTTTATTATTAGAAAGTCAAGATATTAGATTATTTACACTTGTATAATCATGTTAAATCATGTTAGAAGTTTTATTTTCTATGAGTTTCCTTAATCATGTTTGTAATTATTTCAAACTATTGATGTATTTTTATAATTGTGTTATTATATTATTATACTATATTGTAACTTAAAAATTTAAAGATTCATGGGGCTTACGCCCCATGTCTCGAGGCTTACGCCTCCCCCTATGCCAAGTAAAACGTCCCGCCTCACTCCCCCGCCTTTTAAAACACTGATACTAACAATATTGATTTGAATGAATTGAAAGATTACTCATACAACCTAGTTGCTAACATACAAGAAATGTTAATGCATCTAAACATCGGTTGGAGTACTATAAGAATCCAAAAGTAAAACAAACAAACCACCGGCACCATATTGCAGGAAAAATGGTCAATCATTAGATATCAAATATCAACATACAATGGACAAAGTCTTTTGATAGCTAATGTAAGGGAGATAAATTCAATAGCACCTATAAATCTGTAGATGACAATGAGAACCAACTATAAATCTGTAGATGATTAAACTGTAGAGGGCAACCAGAGACAGCTTAAGCTTATGCTTGTAATCAGAATTATATAAGCAGTCCATGTGCCTACTGATTGACCTTTGCCATAACTAGTTCAAGATCAGTTGTTGAAAGTCATTAAGTTGAAAGGTCCTACCTTAATCCTACTTCAATCCAGTGGCTTTACACAAAAAGAGTAAAGAACACGGCTAGAAGTTGCAAAATTAAGATTAACAAAATGCTGAACACTAGACATTGCAATAAGATGCACCTAACCACTCTATCAATCAGATATAGTTATAGGGGTCTATTTTTTCGGGTCCGTTTCATTCCAAAAAGAATATGCAACCATTGAATAACTATAATTCCTAGGTGAGCAAACAAAAACAATGTCACAAAATAATACTATTGAGGATTAAGTGAAACTATAGGAACTCAACATACTGGCTAAATACGTCTTGCATGTTCATTCCACCACCTCTGCCCCCGCTAGCAGCATGTTGTTTAAGACCCTCTTCCCCATAGCGATCATATATATTCCTCTTTTCACTGTCCGAAATCACTTCATAAGCTGAAAATATCCCAAAATATGAGAGTCAATCAAACAATTATCAATCTAAGCACCAAACTAGTTGCAGATAATCTAGATCCATTCAGCATCCTATACTGGTAAGCATATACATTAGATAATTAATCATATAAAACTAAACAAAACATACCATTACTGATTTCAGCAAATTTCTTATTAGCCTCTTCATTTCCCTGATTCTTATCAGGGTGATACTTCAACGCAAGCTTCCTATAAGCTCGTTTGATCTGTTCATCCGAAGCACCTTTTGGAATTTGCAAAATATCATAGTAACTCTTCCTGCACATCAAACAAACATTGTCACGAAAAGAAAAAAAACACAAAACACAACGGAGAAAAAGGAGAGGAACTCGTATTCAAAACTCACGCAGCAATGGCAATTGACAAAGTGTACGATAAACAACACAACAAGATGAGCAACTTTGATCTTCTATGCGCCATAACTCGTTAGGCACACAGATCTAAGGAATCAAAAATTATTTCTCACAACCAGAGTGATTGAATCGATAGCTTCGGGTTTTCGTTAACTGGATCTACTAGAACAATCTAGAATTTGCGCAGAATTTATGAATATGAATTTGTGTTCATTTTACGGCAAAAGCTTAAAGAATATTGAACCGCGGAACGGGGCGGACGTTTGAATATTGAACAAAACGACTGACTTCACTGCTAAGACGTGTTCATGCCAAAAGCGACCAATAAGAGAGGACTACAACATGTTTTAGCCAATAGTACATCTCCACGTGTATAAATGCAGCTTTACTGACACTAATAATAGTTTCTTTTCTTATTTTGATATACAAAATAAAGAAATGTTTCAGGTGTCTGGGCTGGACAATGCAATTTGGGCTGCTAGGATAACTTGACATCTTGACATTGGGCTAGATACATATTTGAATGATTTAAAAAGGTAAAGTAAGTTTTGATGTACTAATACTACTATATTTATCAAAATAAAATAGTGCATATTATGTAATCTATGTATGAGTTCATAGATACATATATTTTTTTTGTTCCCACCCGGTGTTCGGAACCCACATTAGAGCTTCGATTAAATCCGGATCACGTTCTGCAGGGTCCATTAGGAGGTAGCGCTCCCAACAGGATTTTCTCCATACCCAGGGCTCGAACCCAAGACCTCTGGTTAAGAGTGAAGCACTCTCACCAGTGCACCACAACCTATGTTGGTCTTAGATACATATTTAGAAGAAGAAAAAGGTGTGTGTATCTTTAATATTAGATACATGCTATTAAATATGTATTTTATTGATATATTCATCAAAAAATTCTATTCATCCAATGTATTTGTGCATAGATACATATTTTTTATTAGAAAAAATATAAGTATCTAATATCGAATATTCAAGATTTATGTGATTAGTTTAAGAATTTGTAATTACATACCTTTTTGAAAGAAAAAAGTATTTGTTGACTTGGATTAGTTTGGTTTCGCCATTCGTGCTTATTACATGTGTTTGAGTTTGAGTTTTTCTATTAAAATTGAGGGGAAAAATTAATATAGAAAAAAGAGAAATCTCGCAAATTTGTAAAGTAGGGTTACTAAAATTGGGAGAAAAATTGATAGAAAAGGAAGATAATGTGTTACGTAGCTCTTTTGTGAAGTGAGAGAGATGGAGGGAGAAAGAGTGACGAGGGAGAGAGAAAGAGTGACGTTGGAGAGAGGAAGAGAGAGGAGGGAAGGAGAAAGAGTGATGAGCAAGAGAGGAAGAAAGAGCGGCAAGCGAGAGAGGACAAAGGGGAGAGATTTGTTGAAAGTATTGTAGTATCGCTAGGTTATATACTTTTCAAATCTATAGACACAATACATTGAATGGATATACTAGCCATATTTATTTAGGTATGTAGTTTTTTCTACTTTCTACTAATAGGACCGTATCTCATCCTACTTCCTAGTTCTTCCTCAAACTTATTTTATGTTAGGAGTGTTCACGATTTGAGTAAAAATGATCCAAATTGACAAATGAAATCAAATAGCAATTGGGGCCGCCGCGCCCAACAAAAGAGGCTCTCGAAAGACAATTTTGGACCTTTCTTTGTTCCTTTTTCAATTAAATAAATCAATTTCATTCAGGTTTAATTTTCTTTGGTTTTACATTTGTCAAAATCGGTAATATTTATTTTGATTTTGTTCAAATAAATCGAAGAAATAACCGAATCAAATCGATAAATTATATACATATGTTTAGTAACTATGTATACATAGTATATTTTTATGAATAATTTTAAGTGTCTTATATTGTTTTTATCAAAATTTATTCATCATGTATTTATGATAGCAAAAAAGCCTAAGAGAAAAATATTTATCTTGTTGATTTCATGTATATGAGCGCCTATAACAGTTCTTAGTGGGATTGGGAATGTCAGTCTTTTCCTTGTCTAGATCAAAAGTGATGAATTTTGGAGTTTCATTCACAATAAATCGAGGAGAAGTTATTAGACATGACATGGCGCAACTTCATATTCAGATAGGAAGAAGTGGAGGTCGCATATTAAGGTAGAAGGCTAGTAGGGGTAGAGTGTTGTCTTGCCATGTTGAGGTTTAGTGCATGTCATAGGACTAGTCGTGCCCTTAAATTTCTTGTCATATGTTTATTGTATTTCAATTATCACATTATTTTGTGTTGTTACTTTTCTCTCTCTTATATTTTTTTCATTGTTTCTTCTTCTTTTACCGAGTTTGATATACTTGAGCCGATAGTCTTTCGAAAACAGTTTATATACCTCCACAAGGTAATGGTAAGGTTTGCGTTAGAGTTGTTCAAAATCAAATCAAAATTGATAACCTGAACAAAAAAAAAGTTATTGATTTATTAATAATGAGTTATTGGTTTAGCGGTTTCGGTAATATTTTTTTATTTTTCTTATCATCGAGTTATCGGTTGTTAACGTTTTGAAGCTTTTTCTTAATGGGTTAAGCGATAAACCGATAGTAAATTAAATAATTATATTTATATCATTTGGTATATAATGTCCTTGACTTAGAGTTTAGTTTCAAACTTCTATTTTAAGTTGTCTCAAAGTTTCCGTTATTTTATAACGTGACAGTGTTTGCTTTTGAGCAAGATGCATTATAGCCATGTGCATGGTTCATTTGGTTTGTCACCTTATTTTTAAGTGATTTTCCATGTTTTTTTTTGTTGTGAAAGCTTAACGGTTAAATCGATAACTGAACTCATAACGATCAATAATCGATAAAGCAAAAACTGATAATTCAATATCTTTAATTAACAGTTCTATAACGGTTTAGCATGTCTACAAATCGATAATCAATAAGTCAAATCGATTAATTTCAAAATCAAACCGATATGCAGCCCTAGTCAGCTGCACTCTATCCTCCTTATACCCCACTTTATCGGATTTCACTAGATATGTTTGTTATGCCGTAATTTTACTATATTTAGAAAAATCACTTTTTTAAATGTTCTAAGTATAAAACATTTTAAGAAAAATACTTAGGAAAGAGTCGCCACCTAATTTTTTTAAAGAAATTAAGAAAACTTATAATTTTCAAAGATTTAAACAGAAAAATCATTTGAAAATACCCAAGAGGGTTCGGGGTTCAATTTACACTTTGAGAAGGGTTTAAGCATTCGAAGTGTCCGCTAACATGCGGTTGACCTGCGACTTGACTAGAATATATTTTGACTATTTTTAGGAAAATGGTTTAACATAAAAGAAAATATGATAATTTACAATATTCAGTTAACTTTGAAAAATAGTTAAATAACGAACATTTTATATTTCATTTTTTATTTTTTGGAGAATGAGATCCGAAATGAAACATTTGAATTAAACTACAAGTGATTAGAATATTAATAAAACTAGATTAATTAGAATTTATTTAATTCATTTTAAATCAATTTAATAAATTAAAGCATGAAAATCATTTCTTAATTGACTAACCTAAACACTTTAACTTAAAAACAATTTTAAAGTGAATAAAATGTGATTAAGTGAAAAAGTATTAAAGAACATCTCATTTTCAGAACCAAAAGTTCTAACTTAATTGAAGATATAAAATTTGACAAATATACTTGATTAATAAAATAAATGAACACAACAAGTGAAATGTATTAAAATAAACCAACACAAAGAAAATGACTCGTCTTTTTGGGGGATCTAATTAAGTTATTTAAAGTTAGAGTTAAATAAGATTAGTTAACACATAATCAAATCATTAGAAAAGTAAAAGAGATAGTGAAATTGGGTCCCTTCTTAGGCCAATTTCGCTGTATTTTTAAGCTTTAATTAAATTCCCATTTTCCGTATATACCGGATGTATATCAGTGTATATGAGCATATATATTAGCTCTTTTCATGTATCTCTTGCTCCGAACACATGTATTTTGCTCCAGCCCTGTATTCCTATGTTTTGACCTGTATATGAGTGTATATCGATGTATATCAATGTATACAGGCTGTATCTTTGCCTGTTTTCAGCTTTCTGAGACTTGTTTTCAATTTCCAGCCCCTGTACAGCCCTATTCGGATGACTCGGCTGACTCAAAGAAAAGAAAAATTGGGCCCCTATGGCCCAATCATCGAAATGCAACGAGAGGGTGGAATCCCATGAGGACTCGGATATATTTCACATGCAACGAAAAAAGAAAAATAAAAATTAGTGCCGATAATAATATGTCAAAACCATACCTTTAACGAATGATAAAAACCAATCAATTGCAACATAATAAACATGACAAAATGAATACGACTTTACCATCCTTAAACCAAAGTAAAACAGATCGATCGAATTACGCAATGTAAGCAATACAAATATCAACGGCTCAAAATCCAGTAATAGTTTTGGCTCTCAAACTAAAACAATTACTGATCAAGTCTAATAATCCTTGCATACTATATGCCAATGAACAACTAGCAAACTTGATAATTCAATATTGAAACAAACATAAATAAGAGAATCGACCTCATATTGATACAAATGGGTATTCCTACATGAGTCATCATCCACATAAAGCCCAAAGACAAAATACATCAATGTCAACATCATATAACTTACCATGCTAAAACTCACCCAAGATTAATTAAATAATTAAACCTGCAAAGCAAGCACCAATGAATAGATTCTAAGGAAGACATACTAAACAAATCAAACTATTATTTTACCATTTGTTAATCAAATAATTGACTATATGTTGTCAGTATGACACATGAAACAAACTTTTTTTTTAAAAACAAAGGAGTAGTAAAAAAAATCATCGGCAACATAATCCAATACAAAAGTCTATATGAAATCACATTTTTTTTTACTTGCATTAATAGAAAAATAACTAAACATAAGTTGCTTTTCTTTGTTCCAGACAAAGTCCACAAATATGAACAAAGCCACGGGAGATTTGCAAAGAGGCTGAATAATCAGTGAACCACACGATGAGAGATTAACAAACACAAAAAAAAAAAATTTAAAAAATCATCTTGAATGATCTTAAGGATCAAACTCCCAACAGAAAAAAAATAAGACAAGAAAACTTAGAATTCACACCGACTTAACTTTAAAAATGTAACCGTTTCCGACTGAAATTTGAATAGGATGAAGACGTAAATTTGATTTAAACAAGTCGTATTAGTCAATAAGACAACAAAGCATTCAAGAAATAGATAAACTAAGCAACTAGAATGCGACCACACCGCGCATACTTAAACATATCAATTGGTCTTTAAAACTTAACTCAATAAGAAAATCAACCTTGAGCGGTAATTCTCATGAGTGCAGCGCCTTAGACACTTAACAACAACATAAGATTAAATAATACTGACTCAATAATGTTCAAATGACAGATTCGAGGAGGAAAACACCAAAATGTACTTAAACAAAAAAGGAAAGAAACAACAACACTAAATATAAATTATCCGAACTTTAAATCAATATCACGACTAACCCATGGAAACGATTAAAAACATGTACTTCACGCCAAAATAGTATCAATTCGGCGATAACTAATCATTGAACAACCAACAAGATAGAGATTTCCCAACATTAACAAGAACAGATAACAAAAGAGATGAAGAGAAAGTTATCGGAGTGAATGGGTTACTTTTTCCGGGCAGCGAACAAGGAATGGGACGAGCAAGAGAGCAACGATTCCGCACGGAATATGACTTCAAAATTCGAGCAACAAATTAGAATATCGGGATGGCTTCAAACAGGTACCCTTTAGAACTTAGAACTAAATTGTATTAGGATTTCTTAAATGTAAAAGTTGGTTGTTCAAAAAAAACTCTAACATATATCCTTTCACGATTTTTTTTTGATGTGATCAAAAGAGATGAATATATAGATGGAAATTAGGGGGAAATCGGGTGAAATTTCCAATTTGAAATTCGGACTCCTCTGCTCCTTTTCAAGATAACAGTGTAAGGGATTTGAAAATCCCTTAGAAAAGGGGAAAAGAGACGTGAGGGTGATGGATCTGCAGGGTATGGGTTCTTGCAGGGTAGGAGACGCGATTTTCGGGTTGATTTAGCATGAAGAAGACGAAGGCAAGCATGGGATAGGGTCGCTTGGTACTGGTATGTATGTATGGTATTGTTGTCGATTGTACGTATTGTATTGTTTGGAAGGAGAAGGGTATGGGGTCGGTTGGTTGTCGGTGTTGCTGGAAAAAAGGGTATTGAATTGGAATTATTGTTGAGTTGTTGTTTGGAATGGGCTGGAATTATTGAAATGGGTTTATGTATGGAGAATGGGTTGTTGGGTTGGAATTGATGTTAAGGGCTACTGGTAAAAGGAAATTAAACTTGGGCCGTTGACAAAAAAGGGGCCCAAATTTGGTCTTGCAAAGGGGTTGAAGAAATTTGTAAGGAAGTGGCTATAATTGCAATTACAAGGGATTAGAATTAGAACCAATTGAAGTTAAAAACTTAGCCGATTTGAATTTAATTGGTGAATTCGGCCAAAAGTTAAATAAGATGAATTAGTATTAATTAATGAGCTTCTTAATCTTAACCAAGTGAAATAATTGATTTTTAAAATATTAACTATTAATTAATTAAACTAATTGGCAAAATTTAAAGCAAAACTAAAATCTTTTGAGACGATTTTCAAATAAAAATATATTAATTATATACATAACTATAAAAACATATTTATTATTATTTTTAAATTATAAAATTGACAAAACTTACATAAAAATAACTCGAAAAATATTTCGAATTTCATAAAAGCTAATTAATTCAAAATTATAGCCATCACTTTAAAATACACTAAAAATATAAAATCTTTTGACATGATTTTCGGATATTTATAGGATATACTTATTTCATACATAATTATATAAAACATATATATTATTAAAAAATACAAAAGTGATAGACTATTTAAAAACTCGCAAAAACTATTTTTATTTTATTTTATTGAAAATTTATGAAACTAATTATTTTAAATCGTTTGAAATTAAAGAAGCTCGATGATTAATCTATAATATGGAGGTCCAAAATTAGGTGTCAACAGTTGTCCCTCGTTTGACTTGGATTGGTGAAAGCAATTCAAGGCAAATGAAATTGACGAATCCAATTTTGACCGACCACATCTTCATCTTTAGGAATGATATTTTAGTATGGACTTTAGGAATTATGGCCGAACCTCGGTATCAAGTTTCCTACATATCTCAGGCTATATGAGAACTCAGACTACTTGTAGTTCGATACGCTTGATTTGACGCACGATTATGAAAGAATTCAGAAGCTATCCCGATATCGAATTATGAACATATCAGATTGCTCGGGAATAAGATTTAAGAGAGAATGTCAGAATACAACGAGTTTTCAACATTGAGCCCGCCTACATATCCTTAGACCTTAGGAATCAGGCTGTTTGTAGTTCGACTCGATCGGTTGGAAAGGAAATCTATTATGCAAGATAACATTTGGTTTTGGAGGAGTGACAAGTAAGTCGAGTATGAAAAAGAGGCTTGCAACCTCTTAGCCATGAATATGGCATGCTTCACACCAATAATTAAGAACTTATACGGACATAATTTCCAAAGCTCTTGGTGCATTGTCACTCAAATTGGAAAGCTGCCTCTGGTGAGAGTGGAAAATTTTTCGAATGCGAAATTGGAACTGATAAACCTAAGGCAATGACCACATGCCTTTTGATAGGGGTGTGGTTTGATTGCGGTGGAAGTCGCTCATCAAGCTCGCGTCCTCAGAGTTTGATACTCCTGTTTGGACTATGTCCCAGTTCGCTGCTAAGAAAAGTTTACGTTGTGCTGCATCATTTTTTATGTCGTCAGCACTTGTGGTTTGATTTGAGTATTCATCCTTTCGGATGCTCTCGACAAAGACTGAGATAAAACACATTAGTGTAAAATATAATTCAAATGGAGAGATTGTGTCATTTACCATGTTGGCACTTAATTGTTCTCCTTGAATATTTGGCGTCAACTTCTTTCGATTTGACGTAAAACAAATAAAACATGTATCTCATAATTGCAACATGACTCTTCGATCGAAGTAGTAAAATAGACTAATGTAATATGTTGATGGTTCTCTTGATGGTTGAATATGATGGCCCTCTCGACAGTTGGATATACAATGGCCCTCTTGGAGGTTTGAATATAAATGCCCCTCTTGGCATTTTGATATGCAATGTTCCTTTTGGCAATTTAAATATGAATGGCTCTTTCGACAATTTGAATATGCAATGGCCCTCTTGGTGATTTGAATATGATGGCCTTCTCGGCAGTTTGAATATGCAATGGCCCTCTTGGTGGTTTGAATATGTAATGTCCCTCTTGACGGTTTGAATACGCAATGGCCCTCTTGGCGATTTGGATATGATGGCCTTCTCGGCAGTTTGAATATCCAATGGCCCTTTTGGCGATTCGAATATGATGGCCTTCTCGGCAGTTTGAATATCCAATGGCCCTTTTGGCGATTAGAATATGATGGCCTTCTCGGCAGTTTGAATATGTAATGGCCCTCTTGGCGGTTTGAATATGTAATGGCCTTTTGGCGATTTGAATACGCAATGGCCCTCTTGGTGATTTGGATATGATGGCCTTCTCGGCAATTTGAATATGCAATGGCCCTTTGGCGATTCGAATATAATAGCCTTTTCGGCAGTTTGAATATGTAATGACCCTCTTGGCGGTTTGAATATGTAATGACTCTCTTGGCTGTTTGAATACGCAATGACCCTCTTGGCGATTTGGATATGATGGCCTTCTCGGCAATTTGAATATGCAATGGCCCTTTGGCGATTCAAATATGATGGCCTTCTAGGCATTGTGATATGCAATGGTCCTTTTGGCAATTTAAATATGAATGACCCTTTCGGCAATTTGAATATGCAATGACCCTCTTAGCGATTTGAATATGATGGCCTTCTCGACAGTTTGAATATGCAATAGCCTTCTTGGCGGTTTGAATATGTAATAGCCCTCTTGGCGGTTTGAATACGCAATGGCCCTCTTGGCGATTTGGATATGATGGCCTTCTCGGCAGTTTGAATATGATGGCCTTCTAGGCAATTTAATATGCAATGGCCCTCTCGACATTTTGAATATGAATGGCCCTCTCGGCATTTTGAATATGCAATGGCCCTCTCGGCGGCATGAATATGATGACTCTCTCGGCAATTTGAATATGCAATGGCCCTCTCGGCAATTTGAATATGATTTTGACTATGAACGTCGTCTTCCATCAATATTTGATATGATGATAGGTGCTTTTTGATCATAACATCATTTTTGTCGGTATCTCGCAGCCTTAAGCGGTAGATACTAATCCTTAATCTGTCAAATACCTTTTTGATCAAACGAAGATGTTACACTCACTAATTGATATTTGATGGATATGTTCTCCTGAACTAATTGGTTGATAAATATAGCTCCTTTGATGACCTTATTATACCCTGCATCCACAAAAATATGTTAGTTTTGGAACACTGATTTGTGTTAAAGTCACCTTACTCCTGGTCTCGTTATCTCTGGAACTTTGTCTGGTAGATCCAATGAATCATAGTAGACAAAAGAAGAAATTAGATTTAAATTAAAACATTAACTAGGCATGAAGTTTTGAAAAATAGTTTTAAAGAAAATCTCTGCCAATTAACTGTCACGATATGCACGATACGGACAAAACCCTTTGTCTCAGATTTTGACATGATAGGTAGCTTGATGTCAACTTAAAACCCTTTAAGAACACGTGAATTTGAGGCAATTGAAGTTAACTCCAAATGTCCGAGTATCCTTGATGGAATTTTTGAGGTCCTTCTCAAAAATTCTGTCCCAGTTAAATGTTTCAAAAATAAATCTGATGATGATCAATGGAGTCTTGAATTTGAGATCTCTTCAAAATTATTCCCAGTTGGACATTTCGATATGATATATGACTCTTGTTTGTAGAAAATGACCCTTTTTGTAGAATTTTTGAGGTCATCTCAAAAATTCTGTCACAGTTTCCATTGTGAGGGGAAATGGAAATCATATTGGGAATATGACCGAACCCTTGTGGCGCCTACGTATTCCGTTGAGGCAGAAATCAGGTCAAACGTAGTTCCCATCTCGAGAAGTGACAAAAATAGAAAATTTGATAAGGAAACGACCGAGGCCGACCTAGGCCGCCTACGTATCTCATTCTTGAGAATTCAGGTCGAACATAGTTCGAGTACAAGGAAAAATGTTCCAAAACATAATGTGATAATGATTACAGGCAAACTGTAATTACATGGAAATAAAGGAAAAAAGTATCATCCTTCAAATGTAGTATCTCTTGACAGCATCTGAATTGATAGCTTTTCGCCACACTCTACCGTCTACCTCTGCTAGAAACAAAGCTCCTCTTGATAGTACTTTGTGGACAACATACGGTCCTTGCCAGTTAGGTGCAAACTTCCCTTTGTATTCGTCTTGATGAGGGAAAATGCGTTTCAACACCAATTGGCTTACCTTAAATGTTCGAACTCTTACTTTCTTGTTGAAAGCGCGAGTCATTCTCTGTTGATACAACTGGCCATTACAAACAACACTCATTCTTTTCTCATCAATCAATGTCAACTGCTCATACCGGTCACGAACCCACTCAGCATCACTCAATCCAGCTTTCTGAATAATCCTTAAAGATGGTATCTCAACTTCAGCTGGTATCACTGCTTTTGTTCCGTATACCAATAGATAAGGAGTTACTCCAGTTGAGGTTCGGATTGTAGTGCGGTAACCTAGCAAAGCATAAGGCAAATTTTCATGCCAACATTTGTAGTTGTCAATCATCTTTCTCACTATCCTCTTGATGTTCTTATTAGCAGCTTCCACAACTCCATTCATCTAATGGCAATATGCAGTTGAATTGCGATGGGTAATTTTGAATTGTTCACATATCTCTTTCGTCAAGTGACTATTCAGATTTGCACCATTGTCTGTGATGATAGACTCTGGAACTCCAAAACGACATACCAAATTGTTGCGAACAAAATCAGTCGCAACTTTCTTTGTCACAGCTTTGTAGGAAGCAGCTTCGACCCACTTGGTAAAGTAATCAATGGCGACCAAAATGAACCTATGACCATTGGAGGCAGCAGGTTCAATCGGTCCAATAACATCCATGCCCCAGGTGCAAATGGCCAAGGGGAACTCATCGCATTGAGCTCGTGGGGCGGTACTTTGATCAGATCTCCGTGTACCTGACATTTATGACATTTTTGGACAAATCGGCCACAATCATTTTCCATAGTCATCCAGAAATATCCCGCCCTTAAGATTTTCTTTCCTAATATAAACCCATTCATGTGTGTCTCACACACTCCGGCGTGCACTTCTTCAAGCAATTTTGTGGCTTCTGCAGCATCCACACATCTCAGTAATCCCAGATCGGGTGTCCTCTTAAAAAGAACCTCTCCATTCAAGAAGAAGTTATTTGCCATTCTTCGGATTGTTTTCTTCTGAATACTTATTGCTTTTTTCGGGTATTCGTCAGCTTCTAAGTACTTTTTTCACATCGACATACCATGGATTCCCATCCCATTCTGCTTCTACATGTAAACAATGTGCTGGTTGTTCTTTTAAAACTATCTTAAGTGGATCGATATAGCTTTTCTTTGGGTGTTGTATCATGGATGATATGGTTGCGAGGGCATCAACAAACTCGTTCTATATTCTCGGCGTGTGTCTGAACTCGGTCTTCCTAAATCTTTGGCATAATCTCTGTACCAATTGTACGTAAGGTAGGATTTTAGGATTCTTTACCGCCCATTTTCCTTGAACTTAATGAATCAACAAGTCTGAATCACCGATTATCAGTAATTCTTGAACGTTCATGTCAAGAACCATTCTAATACCAAGAATAGATGCTTCGTACTCAGCCATGTTATTAGTGCATCAAAATCTAAGCTTTGCTGTTGCTGGATAATGTTGCCCCGATTCAGATATCAATACTGCTCCAATTCCTGATCCTATAGAGTTTACTGCTCCATCAAAGAACATTCTCTACCCAGGATATGATTCTGATATTTCTTCCCCTACAAATAATACTTTTTCATTAGGGTAATATGTTCTAAGTGGTTCATATCCTTCATCTACTGGGTTTTCAGCAAGGTGATCGGCCAAGGCTTGCCCCTTGATTGCTTTCTGAGTCATGTACACAATATCGAACTCACTCAATAACATTTGCCACTTTGCTAGCTTTCCTATGGGAATTGCTTTCTGAAATATGTACTTAAGCAGGTCCATCCTCGAAATGAGATGTGTTGGATAAGCCGACAGATAATGTCTCAATTTCTGAGCAACCCAAGTCAAAGCTCAATAAGTTCTCTCTAAAAAGGTGTAACGGGCCTCATAAGATGTGAACTTCTTGCTCAAATAGTATATAGCTCTCTCATTTCTTCCGGTCTCATCATGTTGTCCCAACACATACTTGAATGTATTGTCGGAGACGGATAAATACAATAGCAGAAGACTGCATGCATGTGGTGGCACCAACATTGGTGGATTCGAATGGTAACTTTTGATGGTGTCAAAAGCCTTCTGACATTCTTCGGTCCATTTGGTTGTGGCATCTTTTCGTAGTAAGTTGAATATAGGCTCACATATCACCGTTGATTGAGCTATGAACCAACTAATGTAGTTTAGTCCCCCCAAAAAACTCATTACTTCCTTCTTAGTCTTTGGAGGAGGTAAGTCTTGAATTGCCTTGATTTTGGAAGGATCAAGCTAACTATGAATATGAATAACTTCCCTGTAGATACTCCAAATGTACATTTGGCTGGGTTCAACTTCAAATCATACCTACGTAACCTGTTAAAGAACTTTTCCAAGTGTGTCAGGTGATCCGAACTCTCGCGAGATTTTATGATGATATCGTCCACATACAGCTCAATTTCTTTGTGGATTATATCATGGAAAATGGTGGTCATAGCTCTCATGTAAGTGGCTCAAGCATTTTTGAGGCCGAACGGCATCATTCGATAATGGTAGACTCCTCAAGGTGTGATGAATGTTATTTTTTCTGCATCTTCTTCATCCATTAGAATCTGGTGGTATCCCGCAAAGCAATCCACAAAAGATTGCAACTCATACTTAGCACAATTATATATGAGTATGTGGATATTCGGCCAGGGGAAATTATCTTTCGGACTCGCTTTGTTGAGATCTCGATAATGCACACATATTCTGATTTTTCCATCTTTCTTCGTCATTGGAACAATGTTAGCCAGCCAAGTGGGATACTTGGTCACTTCAACGACTTTTGATTCGATCTGTTTCATGACCTCCTCTTTTATCCTTAAGCTCAGATCGGGCTTGAACTTTCTGGTTTTCTACTTTATTAGACATTACTCTGAATTGATAGGCAGCTTATGGGAAACAATATCAGTGCTTAACCCTGGCATATTATCATAAGACCAGGCAAACATATCGATGTATTGTCTGAGCAGCTTGACCAATTCTTCTCTTTCTGTTGCTGCCAAATGGACACTGACTCGGGTTTTTCTGATCGACTCGTCATCTCCCAAGTTTACTGTCTCTGTTTAATCCAGGTTGGGATTTTCATCATTTTCAAGTTGCCTCAAGTCCTCGGTAAGGTGTTTAAGCATCATAGTTTCCTCATCATAGTCTTCACATTCATCTTCATCGATCTTACTTGGTTTGCCGTGTTTATGACATGTCAGGACATTGGCAGGTTTAGATTCATTTTTATTGAAAAGAACAACAAATCAACCGTGTTAGATAGAAAGAGTTTAAATGTATTTATTGGAGAATAATTCACAATGACAAGATAATCAATTTAAAATAAACGAGGCTTTCATTGGAATTTTAAAAAAGGCGTACAAACTTTGGTCATGACTCATGAGTCATTTTCTTTTTAAACGTTACGATGAAAAATAAAGTGACATAAATGGTGGTTTCGACCCTCGTCCGAATAACACCGATTTAAAAAAAGAAAGTAAAACATCAAATCTTGTCTTTGTCTACCAAGCCATTTGATGGATCATAAGTGGAGTGGCCATCCAATTCTGTAGCATCTCTCCAGGTCCGGCATCTCGGATGATGGGTGTTGTGGTACATTCTGCCGAGATCACAACACAATCTTCTTCATCAAACAATCTTCCCATCCCTTCCACTAGACCATCAATCTCAGGCTCTGAAGCTTTAGCAACAAATGACTAGTACAATACTAGAATAGACTTCGGTATATCACAATCATGTTTCTTCCTTGTTTCTGCTTCAAACAATTTTTTCTCTATTGGGGTATAACCGATACCAAAGCGAAAATTTTGAAGTGGTGTAGGAAGAGGTTCGGATATGCCATCCAAATTCTTACCTAACCCACGCCCATGTTCAAAACAATTTCTCAGCATAGTTGTGGCTAGCATTTTATAAACTTGCGTCATTGATACCATATGAAAGTTAGTACCCTGAGAAGACTCTTCAATAACTGGAATGGAGAAACCATGGTACCTATGATCACTCCCTTCACCATGAATGACAATTTCATGGTTATCCCAGATAAACTTCAAAAGTTGATGCAATGTGGATGGAACTACTCCGACCGCATGGATCCATGGTATTCCTAGCAATAAGTTATAGCTTGTAGATATACCCATTATCTGGAATTCAGTGATAAATTTTGTAGGCCCCATTTGGATACACAAGTCTACTTCTCTCATGATCTCTCTTTGCGAATCATCAAATGCCTTTGCGTTCATGCGACTTTAACGGATTTTCCCTATATTATAATTTAGCTGAGTCAGGGTTGATAATGGGCAGATATTGAGCCCTGAGCCATTATCAATCAATACTCTAGCTACAAACTTATCCCTGCATTTGACGGTGATATACAAGGCACGGTTGTGCATTACCCTTTCGAGTGGCAACTCCTCTTCTCGAAAAGAGATTTGATGACTCCCAATGACATGACCTACCATGGTGGCCAGATTCTCACCACTTGTTCCCGTCGGTACATACGTTTCATCAAGTACCTTCAACAGTGTTTCTCGATGGTACTCGAAACTTATTAATAGAGCCCAAACAGAAATTTGAGCGGGAGTCTTCTTCAAATGCTTGGAAATGGAATACTCTTTAGGCTGCATTCTTCACCAAAACTCTTCAGCCTCACCCTCTGTGATCGGCCTTTTTTGGTCCTCCTTTCTTCGTGTCTCCTGAGTTAGTTCTTCTAGAATGTAACATCTTCTAGAACGTGTCATCCCTTGTGCAGTTGCCGCCTGTATGACAAACTTTTCTTTGGGCCGCTCGTTGCTGCTTTCCTTTGTCAAAGCGAATGCTTGATGAGGTGCAGTTATTACAACAAACTTTGGACAGGCCTTTATAGTCAATGATGCCACTGTTGGTATAAGTGAGTTGACATTTGCTTCACTGATAGTCCCATTATCAAGCCAATCTTCGTTTCTTTCAATCATGTTGATGGTATCTCATTCATGATTCGACAACAGGTTAAGGTTCACATTGGGGGCAGGGGCTTGGAGAGTGATGACCCTGTTATCGATCAAGTCTTGAATCTTATGTTTCAGATTGATACATCATTCTGTATCATGTCCTGCCCCTCGAGAATGGTACGCACAACGTTGATCTACTCGGAAGAACTTTGTTGTGGGATTAATTGTCCTTGCGTCTACTGGTTGGATTAATCTTGTCACTCTTAGACGCTCAAAGAGTTGGGTAGTGTTTTTGCCAAGGGAGTGAAAACTCTGGGAGGCTTTCTTTCGAGGTTAGGACGGGGTAGATTGTTTACATTTGGGTTGTTTTGTCCGAGATTTTGGTAGACTGGTGTGTTGGCTTGGTGATTTGGTAGTGTATTTTGGTAGGTTGGTGGTTGATTTTGGTAGATAGGCGGTGGTGCTTGGTAGTTCTGTTGTGCATAATAGATTGGGATTGGAGCTTGTGGAGATGGTGGGTAAATATTTGAGATGGGGAATCGGTGTGAGTTTCTAATAGCAGAACCAGACCCAAAATACCTTTGCGGCCTTGGCCTCGGGCTATAGGATACAACAAACACGTCTTCTTTCTTTTTCCTAGTGAATCTTGTGACCATGGATGGTGAGGTTTTGTTGGCGGCCTGCAAAGCAGTGAGACTTGTAACCTTTCCAGACTTGAGGTCATCATCTATGGCTTCTCCCATTCTAATCAACTCCGAAAACTTCTATCCCATCATGGGCAACATCTTTTCATAATACTCGGGCTCCTGAGCTCGAATAAACGCAGAGGTTATTTTGCTTTTAGTCATCACATGTTATACCTTTGCAGCTTCTTTCCTCCAGCGACATGTATATTCACGATAGTCTTTCGTGGTCCTTTGCTTGATTTTTTCCAAATAATATCTGTCAAGGACAGCTTCGACATTAAACTAGAATCTTTCCAAAAAGTCTTTGGCCAAAGCCCCCCATGTAGACCACTGACGGAGTTTTTGAGATGTGAACCATTTTAACGCCTCCCCACTGAGGCTTCGACTAAACAACCTCATAATTAATGCATCATTTTCCCCAATACCCATGAGTTTGTCACAATAAGCTCGTAGGTGAGCCATGGGATTGCCAATACCATTTAAGGTTTCAAATTTTGGAATTTTGTAACCTTCGGGTATTTCCAAGTCACGGTGCATGCAAAGGTCCTCATACTCAAGTCCTGTTATCTTTCTTGAAGATTGGACACTTTTTACTGCCTCGAAGATGACATCCTTCATAACATTCATTTCTTGTTCACGCTTTTCTTCTCTCAACCTCCACTCCTTATCCATTTCTTCATAGTGATCCAGCTCCGGTTGAACATGAAAGCTAGGACATAGCTAAGAGATTGTATAGGTTGGTGGAGTTTGGCATGTTACGGAAGGGTATGCAGGTTGGTTAGGCAAAACAAGTGGATTATTGATGACTGGTGGTGGGATTTGGTGGGTTGGTGTAAAGATTTGAGAGTGATTAGTGTTAGGTGTTTGGTTCTGATTTGGTAATGGTGGTGGAGTTTGGTAGGAAGTGTTGGCGTAAGGAGCGTTAGATACAGTTAAGTCAATGGTATAAGGATTAGGGGTGGAAGTGATGGGTCCTGTGATATGGATAGGGAAATAGTGGGGTAATGGGGAACTTAGTGACGGAAAAGGATGAGAAGGTCTTCTAGTTTCAAAGGGGGATTCATTCGATGCAATGACCAGTTTGGCCAGATTTTTGGTATGTTGAAGCTCTTCCTGCATGTCTGCAATTCGTTGTATTAATTGAGAGATCAACTCACTCTGATCAGCGAGTTCAGCATTTCTGATGGTCACATCCACTATTCTTGTTTCTTCTGAAGTACCAGTCATTTTACTCCTGCCTTTCTCCAAAGAATGATCAGGGAAGGATGGTATGATTGTTTTAGATCTTGTAAAGTAGGGATAGTCGGCCAGTTTGATTTTAACGCAGATCAGTTTTTACCTTTAGAGAAGAACAACTCAAAAGACATATGTGTTAGTTTTTGTTTTTAATGAGATATGCAAATAAGATGACATAAAAATAAACACACAAGTGTCATTTTGCTTCAAGCAAATTAATCTACGGAAATATTTCTGGTGAATTTGAGGACTCAAATGGAAAGAAATCTTCTTTGCAATTGAATTGGAAATGTCGACTTGTATAGAATCTTGCTAATTTCTTCCACTCATATGATTTTGTAGGTAGAACTCTTCAGAATCACTCACTAATAAAGGAGAATAAAAATTGAAAAGATAGGGACCGAGCCTTAAGTAGGCTGTCTACGTATCCGCCAAGGAAATCAAACCCGACGTAGTTCAAATTACATAAAATAACCTAAACGTACCCTTCTCGAAATTGATAGAGAGACTAGGCTCAAAAAGAGCTTCATACGTACCCCATATGGGCTCAAGTCTCACGTAGTTCTTGATTACAATAAAATTTAAAACAACATGACAAACATGAGAAATGCGTTACATAAACCTTAATCTACCCAAAGGCTTCTTTCCTTCTTCTTCAATTGTAGGGTGACGATCTGATGCTCTCGTCATCTGAACTTTCTTTTGTTTTACCATTGTCCCTTATGGAGGAAGCATTCTAGAAATTTAGTTTCTTAATGTCCCGTTCAATTTCGAGGATCCTTGCAGACGCTTTAGTGATATTAATTATCTCCTGATCAATTTTTGCAAACTTTCTTTTCACCGAGGCTGTTTCCATGTCAACCTCAATAATTCTCTCTCGTAGCATCCATTTAGTTTGGTCTAGTAAGGCAAGTCTCCTTTTGGCTACAACTATCCTCTCTTTAGTCTCGATAAATTTTTTGAACATTGATTCTTCAGTTTTTTCTCACTAACCAAAGCAATGAGTGAGATTGGTGCGTTGACACTCTTTCCAGACATTCTAGTAAATCGATCTTCCTGTGATAGACGAATAAAAATTTAAGAGATTTTTGGAGTAAAAGATTTATATATTTTTGAGAAACTTGGACAACACTTCAGAAGTAATTTAGACGGACTTTGTTGGTGTGGACTTTAATATATGCTTAAGTTGTTTTAATAAACAAAAATGGATTAATCCTGCTTTAGACAAAATGACGCATCACAACACAAAATAATTATATCAAGCAACACACAAACAGTTTATATCGCGCCCTAAACTTGTGACCTTTTTATGCCAAAGGTGGGCCTATCGAATTGAAGGATGTTTGACGTCATTTGAAACATTTCATTGCCTCATAAAATTAAAATTTATACAAACTTTGCAATCAAATTAAATGGGGATACCTAATAGGGAAAAAGGGACAAAAATAATCAGTCTCACGCAGGGGTACAATCCTAAACTATGATTCCACGGAAGGCTCTCCGTTCTTGAGCTTCTTGCCATCTCTGAATGCCAACATCTTCAGATGCAATGACAATTTGATCTTTCTTTATCTCGAACAAACTATTAAATTTCTAACCCCAAGAAACAATGTTTTTGTCAAATGACGTATATATCCTTCAAATATAAACACACAAGTATAGTTATCTTTTATTAACCAATGAGCCAAATAGACACTAGGTGGACTTCTAATGGGCCCAAACACGCCTTGGGTGTTGAGTCAACTTTGTTCAAATGCACTAAATTTGAGATTTGGTTTGGCTGTACACTAGTCTTGACTAAGAGTGGCTTTCTTTATAGTAGATTGGTGACCCAAACGGACTACTTGTGCTGGGACAGTTAACGACCATTGACTATCCAGTAGCCAACTACATTCGACATGTTGTCCTGAGAACAATTTGGTTAACGAACGATTGCAGCACGCATAATCGTTCTTTAAGTGAAAAATAAAAAATAAGCGTTGTTTGACGGAATATGTTATGCCATGAATGGAACAGTTTATAGCAATTTAAACATATTAAGCACAAATAAACAATTCACAACTAATAACAATTAGTCAAATAGTCAAATCTTATGGTTAGAACTTAATTAAGTCCCAGCGAAGTCGCCATTTCTGTTATGTCGTAATTTTACTATATTTAGAAAAATCACTTTTTTGAAATGTTCTAAGTATAAAACATTTTAAGAAAAATAATTAGAAAAGAGTCGCCACTTAATTTTTTAAAGAAATTAAGAAAACTTATAATTTTCAAAGATTTAAACAAAAAAATCATTTGGAAATACCAAGAGGGTTCGGGATTCAATTTACACTTCGAGAAGAGTTTAAGCATTCGAAGTGTCTGCTAACATGTGGTTGACCTACGACTTGACTAAAATATATTTTCACTAATTTTAGTAAAATGGTTTAGCATAAAAGAAAATATGATAGTTTACAATATTCAGTAAACTTTGAAAAATAGTTAAATAACGAACATTTTATATTTCATTTTTTATTTTTTAGAGAATGAGATCCAAAATGAAACATTTGAATTAAATTACAAGTGATTAGGATATTAATAAAACTAGATTAATTAGAATTTATTTAATTCATTTTAAACCAATTTAATAAATTAAAACATGAAAATCATTTCTTAATTAACTAACCTAAACACTTCAACTTATAAACAATTTTAAAGTGAATAAAATGTGATTAAGTGAAAAAATATTAAAGAACATCTATTTTTCAGAACCAAAAGTTCTAACTTAATTGAAGATATAAAATTTGACAAATATACTTGATTAATAAAATAAATGAACACAACAAGTGAAATGTATTAAAATAAATCAACACAAAGAAAATGACTCGTCTTTTTGGGGGATCTAATTAAGTTATTTAAAGTTAAAGTTAAATAAGATTAGTCAACACATAATCAAATAATTAGAAGAGTAAAAGAGATGATGAAATTGGGTCCCTTCTTGGGCCAATTTCGCTGTATTTTTAAGCTTTAATTCAATTCCCATTTTGCGTATACACCGAATGTATATCAGTGTATATGAGCATATATATTAGCTCTTTTCATGTATCTCTTGCTCCGAACACATGTATTTTGCTCCAGCCCTATATTCCTGCGTTTTTAACCTGTATATGAGTGTATACCGATGTATATCAATGTATACAGGCTATACATCAGCCTGTTTTCAGCTTTCTGAAACTTATTTTCAATTTTCAGCCCATCTACAGCCCTATTCTGATGACCCGATTGACTCTAAGAAAAGAAAATTTGGGCCCTTATGGCCCAATCATCGAAATGCAATGAGAGGGTGGAAGCCCATGAGGACTCGGATATATTTCACATGCAACGAAAAAAGAAAAAAAAATTAGTGTCGATAATAATATGTCAAAATCATACCTTTAACGGATGATAAAGACCAATCAATTGCAACATAATAAACATGACAAAATGAATACGACTTTACCATCCTTAAACCAAAGTAAAACAGATCGATCGAATTACGCAATGTAAGCAATACAAATATCAACGACTCAAAATTCAATAATAGTTTTGGCTCTCAAACTAAAACAATTACTGATCAAGTTTAATAATCCTTGCATATTATATGCCAATGAACAACTAGCAAACTTGATAATTCAATATTGAAACAAATATAAATAAGAGAATCGACCTCATATTAATTCAAATGGGTATTCCTACATGAGTCATCATCCACATAAAGCCCAAAGACAAAATACATCAATGTTAACATCATACAACTTACCATGCTAAAACTTACCCATGATTAATTAAATGATTAAACTTACCAAGTAAGCACCAATGAACAGATTCTAAGGAAAACATACTAAACAAATCAAGTTATTATTTTACCATTTGTTAATGTACTTAAACACCAACAACACTAAATATAAATTAACCGAACTTTAAACCAATATCACGACTAACCCATGGAAACAATTAAGAACATGTACTTCACGTCAAAATAGTATCAATTTGACGATAACTTATCATCGAACAACCAACAAGATAGCGATTTCCCATGATAACGATTTCCCAACATTAACAAGAACAGATAACAAAAGAAATGAAGAGAAAGTTATTGGAGTGAACGAGTTACCTTTTTCGGGCAGTGAACAAAGAATGGGACGAGCAAGGGAGCAATGATTTCGCACCGAATACGACTTTAAAATTCGAGCAACAAATTAGAATATCGGGATAGCTTCAAACAGGGACCCTTTAGAACTTAGAACTAAATTGTATTAGGATTTCTTAAATGTAAAAGTTGGTTGTTAAAAAAAAACTCTAACATATATCCTTTCCCGATTTTTTTTTTTGAAGTGATCAAAAGAGATGAATATATAGATGGAAATTAGGGGGAAATCGGATGAAATTTCCAATTTGAAATTCAGACTACTCTGCCCCTTTTTAAGATAACAGTGGAAGGGATTTGAAAATTCCTTAGAAATTGGGAAAAGAGACATGGGGTGATGGATCTGCAAGGTATGGGTTCTTGCAGGTTAGGAGACGCGATTTTTGGGTTGATTTAGCGTGAAGAAGATGAAGGCAAGCATGGGGTGGGGACGCTTGGTACTGGGTATGTACGTAAAAAAGGGTATTGAATTGGAATTATTGTTGAGTTGTTGTTTGGAATGGGCTGGAATTATTGAAATGGGTTTATGTATGGAGAATGGGTTGTTGGGTTGGAATTGATGTTAAGGATTGCTGATTAAAGGAAATTAAACTTGGACCGTTGACAAAAAAGGGGCACAAATTTGGTCTTGCAAAGGGGTTGAAGAAATTGGTAAGGAAATGGCTATAATTGCAATTACAAGGGATTAGAATTAGAACCAATTAGAGTTAAAAACTTAGCGGATTTGAATTTAATTGGTGAATTCGGCCAAAAGTTAAATAAGATAAATTAGTATTAATTAATGAGCTTCTTAATCTTAATCAAGTGAAATAATTGATTTTTAAAATATTAACTATTAATTTATTAAACTAACTGGCAAAATTTAAAGCAAAACTAAACCTTTTGAGACGATTTTCAAATAAAAATATATTAATTATATACATAACTATAAAAACATATTTATTATTTTTTTAAAATTATAAAATTGACAAAACTTACATAAACATAACTCGAAAAATATTTTGAATGTCATAAAAGCTAATTAATTCAAATTTATAGCCATCACTTTAAAATACACTAAAAATATAAAATCTTTTGACATGATTTTTGGATATTTATAGGATATACTTATTTCATACATACTTATATAAAACATATATATTATTAAAAAAACATATTGATAGTTGGGCCTGGATCCCAAATAAAACTCTCCAACATTTTAATCAGCCTCATTCATCACTTCCAGCCCATAGGCCCTTATGTAGTTAGTTTGGTTCACAATAATACTCCGCCCTGAATCGAGAACCTTGTCCTCAAGGTTCTGCAGTAGCATAGACTGTTGGTTTAGCTGGTTAGTGCAATGCTTGAACCTAGAGTTGCACCAAAGAGGATAAATTTGGGCCGCTTCAAAAAGTTTCAATTTGCAGGGGAGAATCAAATACTTGAGCACTTCGAAAGAGCGACAAAGTTGCTTTCCCAAAGGATTACCTAGCTGCAATCTCATGGAGTGTTGTCGATGAGGTTGGGGTCTAACCAAAAACCAGTTGCCAACTTCCAAAATTTCAGCACAATAAGAAACAAGTGAACCACCTTTAAGTTGAATAAATTCCACCCACATTGTTGCACACCTCCAAAGCACTAAGAAGTTGTGTTGATGTTGAAATGCATTTGTTAATCTAGGTAAGATTAGAAAAACATAACATAGTAGTTCACAAATATCATGTTCTCCATCTGCCACTTGACATAGTTGCAGAGTAACAAAGCAACTAAATATGATCAGATAGTAGCAAACTAATGCAAAAAATGACCAAAATGATTGTGTAGTTTCAGCAAGAATGATGGAGAGATATGTCATCTTAATGAATTTTCCTGTCCTTATCCAAAAATTCAGCAAAAAGTTACTGAGCTTTGCTTGTAATAACGGAACTGATATCACCCTCCTTTTAGGTCTTTTCTCATCCGAAACATCCCAATGATTGAATTGCAACGTCGAACAGTAATATGGTGATGTGTTTGTATAAAACACAGTGATTTGAGTACTCAATGACACCACCTGATAGCTAGAGAGTGAATGATAGGAAGGAAAAACATATTCCTTGCTCAACATGCCAAACAAAAGTGACGTGAGAAACTTCGAATGTAGTGGATTTGAAACATGTTTTTCCAGTGGTGGTACCTCATTTGTTGTGGGTATGTGCTAAATTAAACAAGGCAACTTTAAAGCTTCAACTTGAGGCTTATCACTATCATTATTCATGACTTTAGATCCATATGGATAAACAACAAGCAAGAATTGCCACCCTTTTCTGTTCGCCAAACTCATGCACCATGTAAATTCACAAAGAAAAATAAGATAATGCACACGACACTGCCATTTGGGATCCCACACTAGAATAACTGAGTTAGCATATACAATGGAGCATAACATGATAGTAGATCTCAACAATAGTAGTGGTTTCACTTTCATGGTAGAACGTGTTAGAGACTTGGATTTGAAACTTATTCCTGGATCTCATACACAAAAATTTACTACAGTTTCTTGAACAACGACATTGAGGGATGTCGCACCAGGATTAAATGGAAATTGACACAAAATATTGTGAGCATTTAATTCCTCAGTACAGTTTTCATGCTCTACAACAAGCATCATGTCATCCAAAGGCATGTTACTAGGTGGAATGCTATCCCCAATCTCCAAAGAAAAATTATCAAGACATAGCTCATCAATTGTCTTAGGCTCCAAGAAAAACTCCACACAATGCATTTCATCAAATTTCTGAAATTCAATTTTTTGTTTACTAGAGCCACGCACAGGAGAAGTTGCAGTAACATACCTTAATGACATATCTCTTGGGGAATATTCATCGAACACCTGACTTTCGTTAATGGAAAAAGTCTCTTGTACCAAATCTGCTTCTATGGATATTTCATTCCCAATTTGAAAAGTTCATATGCCTTTGAGAGTTGCAATCACAACCATACTTCCGGTAGGCAATGCCAAGTAATTCACCTTTGTATATTTCTCAAGCAATATCTCGAGCAGATGGTCTGCCTCCATGTTTCCATTTGTGACAACATCTTCCAAATCAGATGAGTTTGTGATATGGCTTAGAGTTACAACTGGAGAGGTAGAGGTTGCTGGAGGAATAAACTTAGCATTGTGCACATAGTCCATATAGAATTGTGAAGTGTCTACCAAACTCACCGAAGTTGTTCGCTGTGGAAATCGCATAAGCAATTTTTCTGTAAAATGCTTCCAATCGAAGAATTGTTTGTTACGATGTAGCCAAGTAAACCAAGTAAGAGCTTCACCATCAAGGTAGAAGTAAGGAAGAGGTAGCCAGTCCTTCTGGGAGAAGCCAAGACAGGTGAAATATTGTTTAGCCCGAAGAATCCAACCCTCTGGGTTGTTGCCACCACTAAATCGATCCAATACCGTCATTACCATGTGGAGTACGAACAATGAAAGCACCAATGTAACAAACTGAAATCCTCACTATATTAATAAGAGCATTGGAACATGATTACAACCTTAAGATTCTAATTGCAATAATTAAACTACCGAATTACAAATGAAATATTGAAATAACGAGTAATTAAAGATAGAAGAAGAATGGAGATGAGAAGCTTAAACTCTAGAAGAAGAGGAGAGGACAAACATTTTCTTCAATATGCATAACCCTTTTGTGTTAACTCAAAGACCTATTTAACCAATTGATGGTTAGGCCTGGATCCCAAATAAAACTCTCCAACATTTTAATCAACCCAATAATCTTAAATGGACCAACATCATTCATCACTTCCAACCCATAGGCCCTTATGTAGTTAGTTTGGTTCACAACATTCTTTAATGGTATATTTTTTGGACAAATTACTTAACTACACTCCTTTACTTACCTTAATATCCATTTATCCCTACTTATTTCAAAAAATTCAAAAATCCCTTATTTACCTATGTGTCCCATGCACAATGCTATGTATCCCGCTATGTATCCCGTGCACAACGCTATGTATCC
Source organism: Solanum verrucosum (assembly GCF_900185275.1). Taxonomy (NCBI): domain Eukaryota; kingdom Viridiplantae; phylum Streptophyta; class Magnoliopsida; order Solanales; family Solanaceae; genus Solanum; species Solanum verrucosum. Next base: position 2,994,200 of record NW_026020065.1, on the reverse strand, counting down.
TGCATGTATCCTGTGCACAACGCTATGTATCCTGCTATGTGGAATGTATCAAATCTAATGTATCCCGTGCACAACGCTATGTATCCCGCTATGTGGAATGTATCAAACCTAATGTATCATGTGCATAACGCTATGTATCCCGCAAACATCATTTTTAAGGGATTTTTGGTAAATAAAAAACTAGAAAGGATAGGATGTTAGTTAACTTATAAAATGTGGTTCATATAATTTATACATATTTTTTCACTAACTCCTTAGACTCACAAGTATTTCGTTGATTCAAATCAAAATACACTATATAGACTCACTAATAAAATTAATATAGACTAACTTGATATTTGATTTAGTTTTATTGTTTGAGATCGGCTATATTAGTTTTCAATATCATAAATATTATATTTGGGTCCATAATATTTCAATATTATGTAGTTAGTGTAATTCTATAATATACCATGATAATTATTAAAGGGTGCCAATGTTTCTTTAACGAAATCTATTGAAAGCAAGTTTCTATATCTCCGCAATTGCGCTCAAAGTTTGGTTCTGCATATGTGGAGAACTTTTAATAAGTATTTTGTCGAATTCAGTAGTGGACCTAGTATTTGTACCAAGTAGGTTCAATATACGAAAAAGAAAATTCACAAAAAAACTAATAAACTAAATTTTGTTAATTAAAATTAATTAATATATAATTATTATTGTTCAAATAATATTTTGATTTTATTTAATAAATAATTTAATCAAAATAAGAGGCCAAGCACAAGAAAAAACGTTCAGCCAAAAACCAATGAGGAATTTGAAAATATAAAACTATTTTCAGTTTTTTAAAAAAGAAAGAACTTACAAAGTGTATTTTTTTTAAAAAAAATTAACAATCATTTACATTGAAATAGCATTCCTAAATTATACTACATATCTTGAAAAAAGTAAAATAATGTATGTAGTGTGTGTTGGTTTCGAGCTCAGGTTCCTCCTAATAAAATGAACCCGTTCAAGTGAGATCAATTATATATATATATATATACACTTATATTTTCATAAGACAAACCAAATATATTTATGTATATCGTGTAATTTTTTGTGAAGTGGGTTCATATGAATCCTCTTCACACAGCTTAGGTCTGTCCCTGTCGTCGATTAAAAAACAAATTAAAACTTTTGAGTTGATGATCGTGAGAAAAAGAATCAGAAGATTACGTCTTTTTCATTAGATTTTATAAAAACGGTAACTTTCACATAAATTATTGAAATATAAATATCATAGTTTGTCTCTATTTTTCCTTTCTTGATTGCTATTTTTCAGGAATGAAACTTAATCGCTTACAAATTGACACCCCCGGATTTATAAGCGACTAAGTTTTGCTCCTGAAAAATAGCAATCAAAAAAGGAAAAATAGAGACAAAGAATGAAAACTTCTATTTCAATAATTTATGTGAAGTTATAATCTTTATAAAATCTAATGAAAAAAATATTATCCTCTGATTCTTCTCCTCACGATCATCAACTCAAGAGTTTTGTTATGTTCTTGAATCAACGAAATACTTGTTGAAACTTCACCACGAATGCGGAGCCAAACTTTGATCACAATTTCAAAGATATGGAAACTCGTGGCTCACAACTTTAGAGATGAAGACTTGCAGATCACCACTAAAGAGCAAAGATTCTCTATGTTGTGATGAGTTAGGATTTGAGAGGTATTTTGGTCTTCAAGTACTTTTAGAGGACTTTGGATTTAAAGAGCATGAGTTGTAGTCGTTTGTCAACTTAACAGACTGACTCAAATGTAATTTGGACTTTATTTAAGTCATATAATTTTTACTTAAATATTAATCCAATTTGACTTGGTCAACATATAATGAAGTTAAGGATTAATCTAAAATTTAATATGCATTTATTAATAAAATTTCAATGTCTACAATTGTGATGATCATAATATATGACGTTTTAAAAATAAAATTTTATTGAACCGTACTAAAATCGAAGAATAACTCAGACAATTAAAACGATTTCAAAGAATCTAATTTGAATTATACATCATTAAGTAATAAAAAAATTGTTTTGATATGAGTTTTTTAAAATAATAATATAATCAAACTGAACAATTGACACCCTAAGTAATTATATTTCTTCTAATTGTGTAAGAGTCTTGAAGCACACATGTGTTCGTCAACATGTGTGCTTCTTGGTATTAGCATTAAATTAGTGGACTTTGTCATTATAAATGAAACCATTTTGGAATTTCAAAGTAAATTAAAGTGTCCCTCATTCATTTCAAATATAAAATATAAAATAAATCTTCTTCATTTCTGTTGTGTTGGGTATTAATTTTATAGCTGTGGGGCCCCCCAACTTCCATTTACCTTTATCACAACTCTTTCTATTTCTTAATAAGTATAAGTAAAAGATTATATTTATTTTGTTTTAATTTATTTGATTTATTCTAATTTGGTATGAAGTTTAAGAAGAAAAAATTTAAATTTTGGGGTCTTAAATATGTTACGTGAAAAGTTCGAACTTGAAAGATTGTTAAAAAGAGATAGAATCGTTATTTTTAAATAGAGTGAAAAAAGTAGATCAAATAAATTAAAATGAAAGAAGTACTAATATTTTAGAAATAAAATATAATATGCTCTATTATTAGAAAAATCGAAAATTTATTTATATTTTCAGTTTCGTATATCTTTTAAAAAATCTCTTGTCTTGTTTTCGTGAGTTAATTTGCGCATATATTCAAACGATGTTTTCGAATTTAAGGTATATATTTATACCCGAATTTAGTACTTCCTCTATTTTAGTTTATTTATATTACTTTTATTTTCAATATGTTATATATTTAAAAATTACGTAAAAAAATCTATAAAAGCACAATAATTAAAAAATAAAATAAATGAAATATATAATCTTAAAATAACGTAAAAATACTATAAATTACAATAATTAATAGCTTCAAATATTTTTTTAAAAAGCATATAAAATTTGATTAATTTTTCAAATTCTAATTGTGCCACATAAATTAAGACATAGAGGGTAATATATATTATTTAAAATTTTAAAAAAAATTATTGTCAATCACAATAGTTAACAACTTAAAATATTTAAATTTTTTTTAAAATGATTCTTAAAATTTCAATTGTATCACTTAAATTGAAACTGAACAAGTAACATATATTGGGCCCGTGCTGACACAGGTGTCCATAACTAGTCTTCTAATATAAGAATTTTCTAAGAAACGCTAGCCTTTTCTTGATATCACCAATACAAATCTAGTGATCATATAGTCCAACAAAGTTTCCATTTCTTTTTCACGTAGTTGACAATAAAGTAGGGTTATGGAAAATAATAGTAGAGTAATTAAGGAAGAATCTACTAGAGTGAGATTAGACTCTTTTGGTCGCAATGCTACATAAATAGAGCAAGGAAATTAAATGGCGGTGTTTAATAGTAGTTATTATTTGTCTAATTACATTTAATTTTTTTAATAATAGTTTTCTACTATTGATTTTGTATATTTTTTTAAGAAACTATAAATAGAAGGATAATTTCACTATATCACCCTTTGAATATAATAATAAATATATTGTCTTGAAAATGTAATAGGAAAATGATTATAATTAATTATAAGGGTAAATTATGAATTAAGTGTAAAGTTATCCATTGATTTCATAAAATGAACACGTATTAATAAACATTTTAAAATAATATAGTGAACAACTATTGTTGGAGAGAAGAAGTAATTTTCAACTGTCACTTTTTTCTTGTTTATGATTTGGTTCATAAACGAGTTGACTTGTCTTCAAATTAGACAAGTTTTCAAGTCCCTTCTTGTCACTTGACTTAGATGAGTGGCTTTTTTTTCTTCCATTACAACAAATTTAAAATTTTGAGTCAATTATTTAATTGTAATAATAAATATTGTTAAAAACTCTCAATTGACACTAAATGTATTGTTACTATTAAATATCTCTTTGTCGCAGGAAATCAACTGATCAAGTAAATTTGCCATAAAAAAACAATTCAATGCTTTATTTTGTTTTCTCTTCTTAGTCAACCAAGTCCTATTATCCTAATATATACTTATTTCTACTTGATAATTTAATATTTGATAAACTTAAACATATTTTAATTTAGGAAAAGTTGTGTGGATAAGCAAACATATATTAGTTAATTAGTTAACATAACTATAGTTTGCCTTAATAACAATTCACGATCTACTTTTAGCTATAACTACGCGATTTAGTTTTTTAGATTTGTATAATTCACACTTTTGTATAATTCAGAATTATATTTGTAACTTGTGTATAATGTAATTTTTTATAATATAATTTGTATGACTGTTTAAAGTTCAGATGTTTGTGTTTGTATAAATTTGATATTTCGAGTTTATACAAAAATTGCTGAATTATACAAACTCATCTGCAAATTATACAAACGAGACAGCTTAAACTGTAGCTATAGTCCGTAAATATACATGCATTTTATAGTATAGTTCTGAAGCATAATTCAATTTATTATAATGACTATTCACAAAAGTTCCACAATTTAGCTTTGATACGACATCTCATGACTGTAATCACCTATCTTTCCCTTAATATTAAATTTGTATCACTCAAATGATATTACTCGTTTATTTTATTTAACACAATGTCATTAATATAAATATGAAATTTAAGCATTTGTCATATTCTAATTAGACTTAACCAATAAACAAGTATGCTATCTAATCAGCGTAAATGCACGCCATGATAATTGATGTTCATATCATATGTATTGTCTTATCAAATATTATATAAAAGACAATATTGTAGAAATATGAAATTAATCAACGGGATTCTATATTATTCTTTAACCTTCGCACAATAAAGTAAATTAGTTTATTTAGGGTGTATTCAGTACAATAAAAAATATTTTTTAGAAAAATAAGTTGGTTTTTAATTTATTTTTTTGAGTTCAATACGTAAATAAAAAAATGTATAGACAAATATCATGGTAGATGGGGTAAGGGTGTGGGATGATGGGGATGAAGATAAGTGTATTAAAAGATGAGAATGACGCAATCAATATAAAATATTATTTGTAGCATTTGTTTTCCCTAATTCTACTAGAAAAGACGTTTTCCTTATTTTTGAAAAATAAATAAAGAAAACATCGATCGAACCCACCGTTAGTGTTCTTTTTCTTTCTGTGTTTCTAATCACATGTGTACAAATAGAAGGATGCCTAATATGAAACACTTGTTTTCGATCAGTAAAATTATTGAGCATGACTAAAGCTAACTTTCTGTCGGCAAGTCCATTTTGATGTAACATATGAACTGAAAGCTAAATAGGTAAAATAAGAAGCTTAATTAATTCTCATGAAAAAATAAAAGTTTGTAGCTTTGAGTAGAAACTTTGGGGTAAATCATATTGCTATTGAAAAATAATTTTTCATTTTTTTTTTTTTAATGAATCAAACATTTTTTTGTAAAAAATGCTAGTGGATTATGTTGAGATTTGGACTTAAGGAGTTAGAATCGATCATTACCTGCTATGATACTATGTTAAATTGAAACATATCTTGTTTTAAAGTTTAAGTTGGTAAAAATAACATATATTTATTTACTTTATTTTATTTTATCTAATACTGTCAAATAAATTTCCTATCGTATCCAATATTGTCAAATAAAATGAAACATATGATTCCGCCGATTTATTGAAATGGAAGTGTTCTTATTTTTCTATTATTCTCGTATTATTTGCAAAAGGCTAAACTAAAGCAGTACATTGATTCAAGTGGAATAAATAATTTACCGTATACAAATAAGAATATGTCAATTTTTGGGTATGATCAAATAAAGAAGGGAAAATTGTCCCTCAAATATTCATAAATTTTTGTTTTTGTCCTCAAAAGTTGTGATATTAGACTTAGTACATTCATTCAAAATTTAACTAATATATGTATGCACTTTTGATCTCTATGCTGGAGATTTTCATAAATTTACCGAATTATTAATAATTATAACATTTGGTTATTCATTTATTGTATTAAGTTTGTATTGTTACTTCATATTTAGAATAATATAGTTATGTAGATCTAGAAAAAGTTTTTAATATATATGTATATCATGTGTAAAAGACATTAAATGCACACCATTTAATCATTTGAATAAATTATAATATGACGATAAAATTTGATTTGCCGACAAGTGAAGAATCAAAAAAATATTATTATCTGAATATGTATTAAGAAGTAGGATTCAAACCCACGATCTCTAATTAAGCTTAAAAAAGTATTTGCCACTCCATTACAATTTGAATTGGTTACTACATGTTTAGCTTTTAACTCTTTGTACCAATGGATCATATTCCATTTTTTTTTACATCGGGGTTGAAGATTTAAAAAAAAATTAATCTTAAACATACTATAACATTATTATAACATTATATTAAAAAAAAATCAACAAAAAATTATGTTATTTATACATGTATATTTTTATTGTATGTACATATATAGTAGATGTTATTGATCCTCATTTGACTTTTTCCTATGTTCACTTCTTTATATTTTGAACTTCATAAGTGTAAATTTTAATTGCTCGAAATTATTAACATTCCACCTCCCAAACTAATTCCTTACATAGTTACATGGTATAATGTGTTGGGAAAAAATTTTTGAATCTAAAAAAAAAAACTCAAAACTCTTGTCTATGTTCTTCTATATATTAATTAATAATTGAAGTCTTGTTAATGATCGTTAGTATATTTTATTATAGTTGAATATCTAGTATTGATTAATCAGTATTCTGATATTATTCCTAACATTAGTTACTCACCCGTAATTTCCAATATTTTCCAAAACAATGTAAGGTGTCGTTTTGATTAGTGATATAAAAAGGCGAAATGGTCTGATGAACCCTTATACTTGTATGCGTTTGTATTCTAAACCCTTATACTTAATCTTTGGTCAACTGAACCCTTAAACTCAATTAAAATGAAAATTTTAAAACCCTCTGACCATTGACCGAATTTATGTGACCTTTTTTTGCTGATTCAGTATAGAGCGTGGTATCCACACTCTAAAAGGAGAGTGAAGCAAAAAATTGCTTTAGAAAACTAATTAAATAATAAAGATAAAAAAAGGAAAAACAAATTAAACTTCTCACCCCTCCTTCCGTCATCGTCATTGTCCCAACCCCTCCTTCCGTCATCATCGTCGTCCCCAACTCCTCTTTCCGTCATCGTCCTCCCCAACCCCTCCTTCCGTCATCGTCATCGTCCCCAACCCCGCCTTCCATCATCGTCCCCAAAACTCTTGCCGTTGTCACTTTCTTAAGCCTTAGTACGTCCCAAATCCATGGCGAAAGTTGAAGCTGATGTTGCTATTGATAGCCAAAGAAGAGAACGATTAAAAAGTTCAGCTATAGAGGAGTAGATCTGGATTCTCTTGTTTACATGTCTACTGATGAACTTATTTTTATGTTTTCTAATAATACTAGTACTTTGTTTTACTGCAATTTTGCTGGGAAAGTGTACTAAATTTGTATTGATTTGAGATTAGTAATTTGTTGATGCCAACTGCCAACTATCTTATTAGATTTTGATTATCCCCTTGCATAGGTTAGACAGAATAAGAAGATGCTAAGTATCATCAATTTGGCTACTCTTTTTTTTCTTGTTCTTGCTTTGTTCTTGTTCTATAGATATCCATTTTTTTCTTCTATGGCTGAAGGATCTCCAAAATCCATTTATGGTGGTTGTGGAGGTGAAGGGAAGTTGAGAAATATATTTATTTTATTTTTTAAATAGAAAAATTATTATTTAACATTTTGGTTGATAATATTTGATGTGGCATTATGACATGACGTTAATATATCTGATAGGGATATGACATGTCATTTTGTAAGGGAGAGTGAGTTACACACATAATTGGAGGGGTTTGAAAGTCTTATTTTATTTGAATTTAAGAGTTCAGAATACAAATTCATATAAGTATAAGGGTCCATCAGACCATTTCGCCATATAAAAATAATGTTTTCGAAATATTTTATCTGGTATTTGCTAATAGATACTTTCTATGCTCATTTTACTTATCCATTATTTCAAAAATAAAATTTTATTTTTATTTGTTAATTTTCATAAAAAAAGACAAAAAAATTATTATTTACTCTTAAAATTAATTACTTATTTTTAGAACTTATTATCTTAAATTAATAAAAAGCACTTGAGTTATAATTAATTTAATGCACGCCGATTGACGACTGATAACGCTAAAATATAGCTTGCCTTAAAGTCAATTTAAAAAAATACTCTTAAATATGTTGATTTGACTAATGATAAACAATTGCGATTCATGAATTTATGAAAATTGTACTTTATAATCGTAAAAAAATAAATTGAGTTAGTCAGTAGGTGTGCCTATGTATCATTTAATTTACGGCATCGTGGCATTAAATAGAACCATAACATTCCTATTTGATACTAATCAATGCTTTACCAAACATCATTACTAGTGACCAATTAACTTGGTGCAAGTGTCTTGAGTATACGGTAAAATAAGAAATAAGTTATTTATATATTACTCCTTCTATTCACTTTTACTTGTCACTTAATCCTAAAATCAATTTTCATTTTATTTGTCACTTTGACGTATCAAGATTATTATTTTTCATGTTTTACCCTAATTATTAAATACTTATTTTTCAAATCATCTTCTAAGACATCATTTAATAGGAGATAATTTGGTAAAATATATATATCATTAATTATTTTCTTAATGGATGTGTCAAGTCAAATTGTGATAAGTAAAAATGTACGGAGAAGTAATTTTTATGAAAAAATTATGTATTATATATGTTTATGTAGTTGGATAAAAAAAAACTACTCATATATTAGTTTTTACGAGGAAATCTATGTATTATATATGTTCAAGTAGCTAAACAGAAAATAAGTTATTTATATATTAATTTTTATGAAAAAGTTTATATATTATTTTACGCATATTAGGTGGAATAATTAAACATATATAATTAACTAATCCTTATATAATTAATATTTATATAAAATAATACATAAATTCACTCCTAATTAATCATTAGAATAATTCAAGTACACCTTAAATCACAACTTTCTTGGCATTTCGTTTTTGGGGTACTTCTAAATTATAATGTTGATGTGAATATTCTTTTACTTAAATGGACATTTCAAGAAATCAAATTATTCTTTTACTTAAATGGACATTTCAAGAAATTAAATTTATTATTAACTAATTTAGTTTGAATTGGTGCTTTGATTTTCATCAAATTAAAATTCAAATATTATTATTAATATTAACAAGTTGATTAACTAGTAAAGTTACTCATCGACCAATCAAGTATGCCAAGTGATTCTTTTATTGTTTTTTTTTTTTTTGTTAAAATTAATTTGTTATATTAAATTTCATTTGAATGGCTGAAGAAATCCCGTCATTTATTTGGGATATCAAGTTATTTGAGTTGTTCGAGTCAATTAATGAGGTGGATCAATAAAATAATTAAAATGAATCGTATTTCTTTCTTATAAAAACAGATTGGCTTAAAATAAATTTTTCATCTCAATAAAATTAAATAAAAAACCAATTAAATGATTGAATGATTTTGTGAGTAAAATAGTAATAGTTGAGTGTTTATTGAGTTATAAAAAAAAAGTGATTTGCTGAGTAAACTAATTTTAGTTGAGTAATTATATGAGATATTAACTCGCAAAAAGTCTACTAAACACCACTTTTTTTGTTTCAAAATTATTTTCATGAAAATTTTCAAGTATAATTAAATTAAGAAAGAATATTGAAAACATCCCACTAAACACCACTTTTTTTGTTTCAAAATTATTTTCATGAAAATTTTCAAATATAATTAAATTAAGAAAGAAGTATTGAAAACATCCTTATACTAGACATGAATTATTAGTTTTATCCTTAAACTATTGACAGCCTTAAAAATTCTCTTTTACTTGCTTAACTGAACTTAAATACATCATCAATCTTGCAACATGAGTGAAATGAACTCCTAAATTCTCGTTAATTTTAAGGATATTTCCAACTCTTCTCTCTCCTTTTATTAATAGTCTGTTGAAGTGTGTGACCATCTCATCTAAAAACTTAAGCTGTTAGAGAGAGCACATTTTTATTATTTGATTATATTCTCAACATAGTCCCATGCTATACAAGAGTTTGAGATCAATTGTTATGTCAAGTGACAGGAGTGGTCAGAGGTGTATCTAAATTTAGTCACTCAAGTAAACGAGTATCTTTGAAATGGTCAATAATTCAAAATACGTAACTAATAATTTACGTCAAATTCAAAAACGTTTTCAAAATATCTCTTTCAAATTAAAATACCACTTGCAGGGCAATAAGAACTACTTGAGGACCACAATAAAGCATTAAAATATGGACAAACAATACCTTAAATTCTCCGCTCAGCGATCTCCGTCTCTATGACTCGGCGGTCCTACTCGAGTGAGTTAATAATAGTCTCTTTCTGATCAATTTTATTTTGTCTACCATTTTTAAAATATAAATTTATATTTTAATTTGTTACTTTAAACATACGAAAAAATAATAATAATTAGTTTCATATACTTTATTTATAATATTAATTGCTTTTTTCAAAATCATTTTCTAGATACTGGATATCATTATAAAATATTCATATTAATCATTAATATATTTCAAAATAAATAAGTAAAAATGAGGGAGTAAACACTTCTTTCTTATAATCTAGAAATTAAGACTTCTTTTGTTTATTATCACTCATGATTCTAACTTTCGTGTTGATCTTGAATAACCTTCCAAATTCAACATGGAATGATTAAAAATATCTTTTCAATTGCAAGATTAAGATTTCTTCCTATTTTTTAAATTTCAGTCTTAAATTTTTCACATAAAATATTAAAAATTTAAAAATTATTAAAGTAAAAAATATTTAAAAAAATCTCTCTTCAAAACAAACTAAACAGAAAAACTACAAGACATTTCTGGACCGAGGAACTACATGTACAGCGTATGACTTTTTAAATAAAAAAAAATGTTTTGCAAAAAAAGATAAAATTAAAACTCAAGTGAGGCGAAATAATGAATTCAAAAATAGAAAAAGGACGGCAAAAAGGGACTAGTGAAGAAAAATAAAGAAAGAAATAAAGGAGGCACAATTAATTGAAAAGCGAATAAAGGAGTGTAGTGTGGGCAGAGGTAGATGAAAATAATAAAAGTCATGCAGATATAGGGGCTATTAATAATTAAATACACATGCATTCAATATTTCTTTTCTAAAATATAAAATAAAAACTGCGGATGGGAAAAGGGAAAACTGAGGAGATAATTATTAAATATTAAGTGATAAATCGTATCCTCATCAATAAGGTAAAAATTTATATTAATATTAAATTATAATTTAAAATTATTATATCAAGCCTTAAATTTATCAAAAAGATTTATATATATATTTTTGAATAATTTAAAATCACGATTCTAAATTATATGTTTAAACACTGATTTAAAGTCACCATTTTGAGTGTGTTTGATTTAAAAGAAATATATTTTGAAAAATAATATCTAATATTCTCATGTTTATTTAGTTAAAATATTCTTTAAAAAAAAATCTTAAAATGAGTTCTTTAATAAACGTAGAGAATAGTTTTTTTATATATGGCATTTCAAATTCATTGTCTCATTCTCAATGACCACCGCTCCCGAACCCTCGCTCCTCACCTTATTTCTTCTACATATTTGAAATAACTAAAAGAAAAATTACTTATTTATCAAATACACGAAATAGATTTTTTTTAAAAAATCTCATTCATTTTTAAATAAATTACTTTTAAAATAATATTTTTTTTGTCCGTACAATTTACATGTCCAAACGAAAATTAAAAAAAAAATAATGGGGCGAGGGACAATGAACGTGGGAGATGGAAGCCCCCCTAGGCAAGACTCGATTGTGGATGAGCCACGACTATGTTTTAAAACAAATGAATACGTGGCATCTTTTAACACCGCACACGTCTCTATCTGTCTCTTTCAAAAAATTTAGCTTTCTCAATCTCCCTCACTTTTTTGAAAATATCCCTGCTAAGTACATTTTCCGTCTTTTTTTAATCGTTAGGTTGTTAGTAGCGGAGTCAAGATTTTTATTAAGTACGAAGGCTAAAACTCACGATCTCAAGGAATTTTAATAATTTCTTAATCATTAGACTAAACTTTCAACATGTTTTAAGAGGTGTAAATACTTGTATGTATATTTATTAAAACCAAAATTTTACCTCTCTCTATCTTATAATTTTCTGGTGACACCCCTTGGACAAGGGCGACTTTTCCCCGCATGTTGCACTTTTGAAAGTCAATTTGACTAATTTTTAAAGTTAAATTAGATTACATTAATTCGATACTTTAAAATTAAAATTTTAGATATTCAAAAACTATATAAAATGTAGTATAAATTACAATTTTTTTGCATATCAATATGATGAAAAAATATATCATAAAATATTCATTAAAGTTCTTATCGTTTGACTCAAAAAAAAAGAAACTAAGAGAACCGAAAGGGACGTTATTTGATTGAAATTTGAAAATAACAATATTTAAAATTAAAAATAAAAATAAAAATAAAAATTCTTAGAGCAATTATTGAATTGAGGGTATCGAATATGTTTAACCTTAAAACGTACAATGAAATTAATAGACTTCAATCAAGAACATATAAATGCATTAAGATATATAGTTACAAACACGTGATTTGTATACTATAATTTGATTAATTAATGGACAAAGTAAAATGAAATAACAAATATAATGCACAACAAATTAAGCTCATGAACTTAATTAAGAACATAATATAATAGTATATATTACTGATGAATAAAAATGCGATGATTTACAATGACTAAATAGAAAATTATTTATAAGTAAAACCATAGAGAAAATTATCCATAGATCTCCACCCACGAAGACTCACACTTATTCGACTAAATTCAGATTAACATAAAAAAATCTTATATTTGAGATAAAATATTTTGATTATGAATGAAAAAGTATTTATCAGTCCACCGCGTTGGTATTGCCCTATCTCTTTTATCAAAGAGTGACATGCAATGCAAAAAAAAAAAAAAAAAAAAAAAAAAAAAACCTTATTAAGTCAACCTTTGGTACGTTAATAAGTTCACATTAAATTAACTAGACTAAAGTGAAGAGTGAGGTCCATTTATTTGTGTTGTCTCTCTATTTATTGGTGAGACTAATTTTCATTGCCTTGTGCCTCTTCATTTTGTAATAATGGGAAGAACACCTTGTTGTGAAAAAGTAGGTATCAAGAGAGGCAGATGGACTGCAGAAGAAGATCAAATTCTCACTAATTATATTCTTTCTAATGGAGAAGGCTCTTGGAGGTCATTACCCAAAAATGCTGGTATGTTACCTACTAGCCTTTTATTTTAATCTAAATTTAAATCCTTCTTTTCTTCGTTTAACATTTTTTATATTTTATTTCGAAGGATTACTGAGATGTGGAAAGAGTTGTAGACTAAGATGGATTAATTATTTGAGGTCTGACCTCAAGAGAGGGAACATTACTTCTCAAGAGGAAGATATAATCATAAAGTTACATTCAACTTTGGGTAACAGGTAATTAATTAATTACTTAATTTGACTTTTTAACTTGCTGATTAAACCACTCATTTTGTTTCTTTTTAGTCTAGGTCCGGAAAAAATGTCACCTTTAAAATCATATATTATTATTATTTTTTTAAAATCTTAAACTTATTTTAGGTTATAAACATTGTCACAATAATTTGGCGTAATATTTGGTGCTCCAATCTAACACCACTTCTTATAGTACCATTTTGATGTGTGAATATATAGTGTTACACCAAATCTAATGTAACAGTACTATTCATCAAAACCCTCTTATGGTGTAATGGATTCGAGCTAGAGAAAGAATAAAGAATATTCATCACATATAACCGACAATTTTTCTTCTTCTTTTATTTCATGTTTACTCCACTTTATAGTATATAGTAATGTTTGCCTGGATAAAAAGAAAAAAAGTTCTGGACACTTTAATTTTTAGGGTATTATTTTGTACATCCATTATTTTTGCTAATGAATTAATAAGTTAATTAAATTGGTCCCCCCCGAGTAAGTTCAATATTACCTTTTTTTTCTTTCACATGACGAGTGACACATGCATGCTTTAAAAGCAATCAATCCTTTCTATTATTAGTCCTATACCAACTTTAGAAAATTAACGGTGACAATTTAAAGTATTTTTTTAAACTAGAAAACGTATCTTAAGTTGGATGTATGCACATATATATCAAATAATTCCAACAAAGAAAAAATTTAGAAAAAGTGTGTTAGTTGTGACATTAAATATGATGATTAATACGTATACCATCGTTCTAGTTTCTAACATTTTCTAGTGTTATCGACTTTTTAAAATTGCAGGTGGTCTCTAATAGCGGGACATTTATCAGGTAGAACAGACAATGAGATTAAAAATTATTGGAACTCTCATCTAAGTCGAAAAGTTGATAGCTTAAGGATACCAAGCGATGAGAAGTTGCCTAAAGCTGTAGTTGATTTGGCTAAAAAGGGTACATTGAGGCCAATTAAACAATGTAGAAAATCATCGATTAATCAATCAAAAAATAAAAAGTCAAACTTATTAGAAGCTAAAGAAAATAGTACTTGTGGACCTTTGAGTGGAATTGTTCCTATGCCTTCTACACCAAACATGGAAAAAGAAGCATTGTGTAGTGCAAATATGCCAGCTTGTGATAGTACCATGGAATTAATGCAAGAAGATGTAGCAAAGGTAGAGGTGCCAAATTCTTGGGCAGGGTCTATAAAGGCCAAGGGAAGCCTTAGTTCAGGTACGAATTTCGGTGTTTTGACTATTTTTTATTGTGAAATTTGATTAAAAAATAATTGTTAATATTAAAGTGAAAAATGATATTTAAGATTTGTTGTAGTTGTGTTTGGTCGTGCATACAAATTAGACTTGTTTTTTATTTTTTCTGAATTATTTGGAGTAAAGATTTTGTTTTTGTTTTATTTTTTATTTAAAAAAAAAAAATCGAAATTTTACAGCCAAATATGATTCTCTGAGTTTTAACTATGGAAAAAAGTGGGAAAAAAATATGGTCAAACACCCTCTAATAATTAAATACTTGAATTTTGATTTTTCAATAATAGATATGAGTTGTGACATAGTATTGATATATTGAAATACGAGATTATTTTATCGAAAAATTTAATTTGGGTTAGAGAACATATTTTCCTTACTATTTTGTGTCTTATTATTTTTTTTATATAACGTCATTTCCTATATTTAGTACTTTTTAAATCCAACATCTATGGGTCAACCATGCGAAGTACTTTTTGTTATTTTTAATTATTAGGCAGAAATAATTGAATTGTAGTACCTCTTGTATGTACAATTTTTAACTATATATATATATATATATATATATATATATATATATATATATATATATATATATATATATATATATATATATATAATTTTTATATATCTAAATATATATTTTTTTGTCTGAGCAGATAATGGTATGGAATGGCCAAGACTCGAGGAGATTATGCCAAACGTGGTGATTGATGATGAAGATATGAACCCAAATTTCATTTTGAATTGTTTAGAAGAAGAAGTAATGAGCAATAATGCAGGGAATAATTATTCATGTATCGACGAAGGAAATAAAAACGTATCAAGCGATGATGAAAAAAGCAAATTATTAATGGATTGGCAAGATGATTATGAATTAGTATGGCCAACACCACCATGGGAATTAGAAACAGACATAATTCCTAGTTGGCCACAATGGGACGATACTGACACTGATTTGCTTCAAAATTGCATCAATAATAATTATGAAGAAGCAACAACAATGGAAATTAATAACCAAAATCATAGTGCCATTGTCTCTTGGCTTTTGTCTTAGAAATATAATAATAATATGACATTGTATTGCTTTTGAATATATTACTCAACTCGTTTAGTTTCGTGTACTTAGAATGTGGAAATTGGAATGACTAGTTTATGATAGTTCATGTACATATTTTAAGTTTGAGTCCGGAGCCTAAAAGGTAAAAAAAATTGTCAAAAATTCCAAAAGGGTACATCACTTTTTATTCTAGCCAAAAGAGCAAAATCGCTGCATCAGCAGCGATTTTCCTCTGACAAAAGGACGAAATAGCAGAGATTTCGTGTAAATTTTTTTTTATTAAAAATCGCTGCCACAGCAGCGATTTTGTAAAAAAAAAAAAAAAATTCTAATTAAAAATCGCTGCGATTTTGTAATTTTTTTTAATTAAAGATCGTTGTTTTTTCTTTAAAAAAACTAAAACGGCACATCAAAAAAAAAATTAACCAAAAGGGCTTCTGACAAAACAAAAATAAAAATCGCTGCATATTTTCACAAAAAAAAAATAACTTTTTTTCTTCAAAATCGCTGGTATAGCAGCGAATTTGGTTAAGAATTTAAATTTTTTTTAAAAATTTTTAATATTCTTTTATTATTATTTATGATATATAATTCAATTTTCCTCATGCTTCAACAATTTTATTGAGTATACTGTCGTCTTGTTTATCATTTTTATATTATTAATAAGTAATAATAGGCATGAAAATAATAGCACTCGGCATGAAAAACGCTGCCCCTGCAGCGATGTGTAAGGAAAAAAAAAATTCTGACTTAAAATCGCTGCCACAGCAAAATTTTTTCTTTTTTTTTTTACAATGGCAGCGATTTTTAATAAAAATTTTTTTTTTTTTTTTTTTTACAAAATCGCTGCTGTGGCAGCGATTTTTAATTAAAAAAAATTTTAAAAAAAATTTACACGAAATCTCTGCTATTTCGTCCTTTTGTCAGAGGAAAATCGCTGCTGATGCAGCGATTTTGCCCTTTTGGCTAGAATAAAAAGTGATGTACCCTTTTGGAATTTTTGACAATTTTTTTTACCCTTTAGGCTCCGGACTCTTTTAAGTTTCATGTCATTGTTTAGAAATATAGTCAAGTGTATGAATTGATGTAGTAATAAATGCTATCATTACTTTTTCGTTCTAATTGAAGTGTCTTAATTTGATTGTCTTAATTTGATTAGGGAGTAAGGTTAAGAATATAGAGAATTTTTTGAATTTTGTTATATAATTTAAAGATGTGGGTAATGTAACATGAATTTGGCGATCTTATATAAATGTTGAAATTGTAAAAGGAAATGCAATATTTTTCTGAAAACATATTAAAATAGAGTAGTATTTTAAACAAATATTGAGAAAAATATTGACAAATTAAACAAAGCATAATACATAAATATGCTCATAAACTTGATCTTATGAGTAGTATTTATGACCTTTCAATTATATATAAGTAAATATTTAAGTTTATATAAAATTGAACAAGTAGATACATGCATCATATGTGATATTCTCAATACACATATGATATCATATAGAACGTAAATTATTATGCAAAACATGTATGTATAGTTTTACAATTCTTTACAAAAGAAAACATTTAAGAAAAAAACACATATTATTAAAAATTCACTTAAATTGAACCATATAAAATACTCCCTAGTACATAATTTGCCTTTTATAATACATTGGCAAATTAAACAAGACATAATACGTGAATATGCTCATAAATTTGGTCTCATTTAATATTTATGAATAAGTAGACATTGAAATTTATATAAAGATGTGCAAATAGACATATGTGTCATAAGTGACATTATAGAACATCACGTAAAGTGTAAATTATCACATAAAATATGTATATCTATTTATTTAATTCTTTTTAAATCTAAGTAAATACTTATACACCTAAATAATTGAAAATTATAAATATCAAATTAAATGGTACGTTTATATATTATGACACCGAATAATAATTATATACATGCATATAAATCAAATGCTTATTGTCACTTGTCCTTGATTCATGCATGACACTTTATATAAATTATTACTGCAACTCGTTCAGTACCTTGAATGCTGGAACTTATCAATCAATATCGGTCAAATCACATTTTAACTGGCCAACCATGCAGTAAAATATATTCATAATATTTCTTTGGGAATTATTCATCCCGCTTCTATTTTATTCTCCATTTTTTATATTGAAGCGTAAAATAGAAAATAAACACTCCAATCTCTCT
Organism: Solanum verrucosum; assembly: GCF_900185275.1. Lineage (NCBI taxonomy): Eukaryota > Viridiplantae > Streptophyta > Magnoliopsida > Solanales > Solanaceae > Solanum > Solanum verrucosum. The sequence continues at coordinate 2,976,010 of NW_026020065.1, read as the reverse complement.
TTATTTTACTTTTTAAATATAGAATTTTTTGTTTTTTCAGACAATCAAATTCAACTCAATTCTTTATTTTACTTTCTATAATAAAATCTTGTTCTATTTTCTTAATATTATATTATTATTTTTATTTCTTTTTCTTAATTTATAATATAAATCTTTTTTCCTAAACAATTCTATATAATTTTCATGTAATATAATTTTTTTTATTTTTTTTATTTAATATAAAATTATATTTGATTCTAAATTTCATAATAACATAAATTGGACAATTCAAATTAAATTAAAATTATTAATGATATAATTACACAAACGTTAAAGAATCATTCAACTTTAAAAATTATTATGTTGCTACCATAAATGCTCTATTAATGCATTATAGAGTTCAAAATGAACATTTTTGTGCATTCTTGTATTTAAATTATCATGTCACGTATTGTATTTGTTGACACCAAATTTTGGCCCTCCACTATTTAATTAATTTTCAAGATTCTTAAACTTCAAACAATTTGAAGTAATTATTTTGAAAAAATCATAAATACTTTTTTGAAATCATTATTCAATGCAATTTTCCATTTTTACTATGAAATATATCTCTATATACTTAGAATATATAGATTTATATAATTTCCAAATTTTGAATAAATATTTGGAAAATCACTTTTACCGAAAAATAGAGTTTTAATTAAGTACGCATCTTATTTCCTTTAAAATTGATTAATTCACAATTTAACTAAAACCTTTTATTTTCGAAATAATTATTTTGTGTTGTTAAAGTTAAGAAGCTTGAGTAATTAATGAGTTTATAATTTTGTCTCGTTTCCATTTTATCATACTTGAATTAATTGAAGTCAAGTTGAATTTGATAAAAATAAACCATGGACCACATTCTTGCAGCCCTTTTAATTTCCTACAAGTTTAAGCCCATTTTTAAATCAATTCGACCCGACCCACTTTCTAATTCCTAGGAAACCCAGAATGCTCCAATGTTCTCGAACAACTATTCCCAAGCGACGTTAATGCAACAATACAACAACAATTCAAACGGTGAACTCACAGAAAGCAATACATGGTGTCTACGTGGGTACAATACAGTACACTGCATTTTTCTCGTCGTCTTCCTCTTTCCCCCGACAAACAATACGCGTAGTACTGTTCTAGCGCCGATTCCAGCAGGCAGCTTCGTCCTTCGCAGCCAGGTGGAGTGATCTCCTCGTCCCTTTGTCCTCGCCTCAAGATCAAACGACCCTTGTTGTTTAGCCGTTGGAATTTGTTGAAAAATTGGTGATTTTCGCACATCAAGCAACAACTTTTCTTTTCTTGGAAAAGAAGTTCAAATTTCAAAATGGGGATTCCAAGTTTACCCTCATCTCCCCCCCCCCCCCCAAATCTGCCCTAGCTCCCCCTCTATATAAACTCACTTTTTCTTCATTGTTAAGGGGGGATTTTCTCAATTTTGGGCTTCAAAAAGAAACCATACACAAGAGAACAGTGAAGAAAAAATAATAAGAAAGGAGTTGAAATTTACTAGGTCTAGACAACTTATATTAGAGCTAGATGATAAGGAAATAAAATGGACATACACAGGACATTTTGAGACATGTTCTGAGATTGAGAGTATTTGGAGCCATACTTCCTAGGTTTTTCTTCTCACGAGTCTGTTGTAGTCTCCTTGGGGTTGTGGAATCGCTCTCAAGCTCGTTTTTTTCCAGTCACCGCCCAGAACCAGGTAATCTTCCCTCCCTTTCTTTATTCAGTTATGCTATTTCTTCTTTAGTTAATTGGTAGTGCTGATTTTTTTGGCAGAGGCTATAAATTTGTATTTGTTCGGCTGTGTTATAATAACATGCTTATGTTCATTTTTTTTTCTATTTCTTGTTTCTTTAATTTTCTCATCATGTTTAAATTTTGTTTAGCTTTCCTGAGATAATTTTTTTTCTCTAGCTATTAATATGCGTATGAGTTCAATAACTTTTTATTTTATCTTGGACTACTTCGTATAAGTCCTTCATGTTGATTTTGGGTGATCTTTTAGTTTTAGTTTTGTTGTTCCATGGGTAAAGTAAATTTCTTTTCATGTGTGTGCTTCTAGTTGTTGTTCATGTAAGTTGGAATAGAAAACGTAGAATGGGGCAGTGACTATTCCTTAGTATTATCTTCATGACCATTTGATTTGTTGTCTGTTATCTCTCTATCTTAGTTGAGTTCTTGAACCTGGAGTGCATGCTCTTTATGTTTACCGTTTTATCCTCCCGTGCCCTTTTAAATTAATGTTGTACAAGTTGATGGCTTCCTTCCTTGTCGCTGTCCTCTTTAAATGCATATGATTAAGAATATAAGTCGTGTACTCCTCCTCATCAAAATGTTTGGTCTTAAAATGATGTCTTGAACTTGTCGGTTCTTAAATTGCTCATCATCTGTATTGCTAAAGTCTGTCTCTGTATTGCTGAAACTGATTATTATTTTTTAGTATGTCTGTCTTGGCGGAAATCGAATATTGATAAAGCATAGATTGATTTTCTCTCAAGTTTCCTTTAGTTGCATTCCTTTAAATTCTTGGCTGATGACGACTATTAGTTTATATTGCTTGAAGTTGATCATTGTTGCTAATATCTTATAGTTAAAGTTGAGTTGTGATTAATGGAAACAACTATGTGGTCAACTGATTTCCTACTTAGCTTGTTTGGTCTTTACTGTGGTTGAACATGTAGTTAATGTTTGTTGTTCACTTATGCCTTATTAAATTCACTTGCTAATCTTTTCTTCTTCTTTGGACTGCACATAAGCCCACTCGTTGAGTCCAATTTGGACTCCCATCCCTCGCATACTCCTCCTCTTGAGTCAATCCCCATGTCGTTGAACGAAGAGCCATATTATTGGGTTAAAACCCCCAAAAGGCAGCAGTAGCAGCAGCCTGAAAGGCTGGAGAATTAAAAATGGGACTTAAAAGAGTCCAACTTGAACTCAGCAACGGTAACAGTAGCCCAGAGGGCTGGAAAATAAAATTGGACTTTAGAAAGTCCAATTTCCAGCGCAGCAGCAAGCAAGAAGCAGCAAGCAAGCTTAAAATTGTCCAAGTTCTTTTTGCACTTTGTTTTCATTGTATTGTGATTTTGTGATAATTGATCTTAACTTCTAACATTTATTTTCTTAACTTAGATGAATCTTTGGAGGGATTTTTATTTCATATTTTGTCACTTGTTTACTTCAAAATTTCTAAAACCCATTTTAAGTTAGGTAATTTAAGCTTATTAGAATAACTTGAGAACCTTTCATGTTCTTTCATAGTTATTGAAAAGCTTTAATCCATGTTTATGAGTTTGAATTAATTGTATAGTTCAAAACTTGACTATGGATAAAATTTTAAGTTAGGATTATTTTTGGAATTTTGCAAATATCAAAGTTTCAAACATAAACTTTTTATAAGTAATTTTTTTAAAATTTTTTTTTTTATTAAATTAGCCAAGCTCTCAAATTCGTCGGTCAACCGCGTGGTAGCGGATTCTCTAAGATGCCTAAACCCTTCCTTAGAGAATTATTTGAACCCTTACCCGACTTTGGTTTATTCAAAAAAATTTTCTTTTAAAAATTATCCTTTTTTAAATAGTGTTCTTAATTTTTCCTAAAAAATTAAGTGGCGACTTCCAAATAACTCATTTTTTCAAAACATGTACAAAGTTGCCAAAGTTGCGAAATTGGTTTCGAAACCTTAGTTTTCGAAATCGGGTTGTAACAGAATGACGACTTCACTGGGGATTCATCTAGGTTCTAACCAAAAGGATTTTATTGTTTGACTAACTATTATTGCATTACTTGTTACTTTATACAATTATGTGTTTATATTTTGAATATTAAATGTCATATTGCATTCATGAGATTTTCCAATACGTATGTATAGTATATTAAAGGATGGTTTTGCGGAACCGCAACCGGACTTTTTTATACTCAACCCTTTTCCAGAATGATCGGCAATTTATTGGTTCGTCACGCGTCCAATGGTTGTCGTGACTTTCAGCCTAAGTTGTCCACTTGGGTCCCCGGTCTTTCAAAAGCCACTCTTAGTCAACTAGCGTAGAGCAAAACCAAATCCCGAATTTAGCGCATTTTGAACTAACTTGACTCAACACCCAAGGCGTGTTGGGCCCATTAGAAGACCACCTTATGTCTAATTGACCCCCGGTCAATATAAGACCATAATTTAACTATTTGTTAAATTTGAAGGATATGTATGTCGATTTATGCATACCATTGCCCTTGTGGTTGGGTTTTTATTTTATAGGTAGTTTCTTTGTTAAACTCAAAGAAAGATCCTCCTCATCCGAAATAAATCCAAAAGCATCAAGAAGTTCGAGAATGAAGATTTTATGTGGAAGCTTAGATTAGTTTACCATTGTACCCCTGCGTGGGACTGATATTTATTTCCCTTTCTTCTGTTATGTATCCTCATCTGCTTTATTCATAAGGTTTGTATATTTATTTTTTTTATTTTTTTTGGGGCGATGGAACGTTTTACAAACGATATGCATATCCTTCAATCGTTAGGCCTACCTTTGGCTCAAAAAGGTCACATGCATGTTAGGAGGCGTTATATATTGTTTGTGTGTTAAATGTTACAAATTTTGTTTCATTTGTGCTTGTTTGACTTATGTGTTCTATACATATGTTTTGCTTTAAACATAATTAGTCTATTATTCTATTCTGAAGTCTCAAAATCTTATACTCAATTTTCAAGCCTTCCAAAATACTATTTGACTCCTTATCAAAATACGTTCAAAATCACTCAAGTTCTAGATTCAATAGAGCTTTAAATATTGTTAGGTCATCATTCGAATTCACGTTGACCTCGTTGTTTCTTGAAAATTATATTTTATACCTACCTAGCCGACGTTACTAAATATTCCATCAGTTTCAAGTCAACTTTAAGACGTCTTTGTTTCTCGAAAGGACTTTTTAATTGAACCTTCCAAAAGGTACATTTGAATCTTTACTCAAATCATATAGTTTGCTTCGTTCAAATTCCTTTATTTCGCTAAAATTTTAGTTCACAAAATGATAAAATAAAATAATTCCCATTTTGTCGCCCTTTTAGAATCTTCTGTTCTTCGGATTTTGGACTAATATGTTTTAAGCAAAACAAATATTTTTTGTTTTATATGTTACTTTGGTTGATTATTATGATTAATGGACTAACTCTTTTATTTTTTGAGTTGTTTTTAGAAGAAGAGACTGATTTGTGTTGGTAATCAAACTTGTTCACTTCACCAAAGTACCCGTTGGCAGAACATTCATATTTTACACGGTCTAAGGTCAAGAAAATTGCATCAGCCTCATCATTTCTTACTTGGACTACTAAGAGGACTCGGTCAAAAATGGATTCCACTATCAACACAGTTGCTTCATCCGAAATGATCCCCACTCCATCTGTCGCGGCTAATCCTAGTGCTTCGGTAGCAACAGAATCACCCATAGAAATCATTGCTCGTCTAGAGCGACAAATTGGTGAACTAAATCTCCTAGTAGCTCATTTCCAAGCTGCTTCTCAGAACCTACCACCTGATGCTCACCAAAAAGGGCCCATGCCACCTTCATTTTCGACTTCGGGTGAGCTCAATCAAGGAGATCATTTTACCACCTTTCAAAAAACTCAAAGCGCCTTACTCACTAATTCAACTCAGGATACTCCTCTTGTGTACACATTTGCTCCTCCAAAAGCTCCAACAGTAACACATCATGCTCCGCCAATGTACACTTATGTCACTGTTCCACCTGTTACCAAGGCTCAGGAGTTTCATCGCCAAGATGTTAATCATTATGCTGAAATTGTAAATTATGCAAAATCAATTGATGCTGAAATGATGAATAAGAAGATGAAAAGCTTGGAAGATGCTATGAGAGGTCTTCGTGGGTTCGATAGTAGCCAGAGTGTGAGATATGAAGAGTTGTGCACATTCTCTGAGGTTGAGCTTCCACTCGATTACAAGATTCCAAAGTTTGAAAAGTTCAGTGGATCAGGAAATCCTTTCTTTCACTTGAAAATTTACTATGAAAAGTTGATTGGCGTTGGAAACAACGAAGCGATAAGAATCAAGCTTTTCAATCAAAGTCTGACTGGAAAAGCCTTGGAGTGGTACTCAAAGCAAAATGTGACTAAATAGCGTACTTGGGACGATCTAGCAAATGCTTTTGTGGTTCACTACAAGTTTCATGTTGAGATCGCTCCCGATAGGATCTCTATTACTAAGCTAAAACCAAAGTCGAATGAATGCTTTTAAGAATATGCCATTCGTTGGAGGGAAGAAGCTGCTAGGGTACATCCACCTATGGAGGAATCAGAAATGATCACCTACTTCATTCAAGCTCAAGACTCAGAATACTACGAGCGAATGGTGACAATGGGCGGAAAGACATTTGCTGAGGTTATCAAGGCTGAAGAAATGATTGAAGACGGTCTCAAGACTGGACGAATAATGAGTTACACCTCATCTCAGTTTGCTAACAGGGCCTATCAAACAGGTTCCTTTGAAAGTGGAAAGAAAAAGGAGAAAGAAGTTATGATGTTAACAACTCAAGGAGCTACCTCATATAAACGTCAACCACCTCCAGGCTATCCTGGTTCACAATACTATGTTTGCAACAATCAAGCAACATTTCGTCCTCCACGACCAATGTAAAATCATTGAAACGAGGCACCTCGTCCCAATTTTGAGAGAAAGCCTCCTTGAGTCTTCACTCCATTGTGTGAGACACAAACTCAACTTTTTGAGAGATTGAAAGAGGCAGGAATACTCCATCCAGTGGAAGCCAAGACTGTGAACACTTCAGCCGAGTGGTATGACCCAAACAAGCGGTGTGCTTATCATTCAGGAGTTGTTGGACATGATACCGAGAAGTGTATCACTCTGAAGCACAAAATTCAAGATCTGATCGACAACGAGGTGGTAAAACTTGCTCAAGCCCCACCGAATGTGAACACCAATCCACTGCCTAAGCACAAGGAGTAGTTGTTGGCATAATCAGTTGCAAAGAAGAAGCAAGTTTCTTGGATGTCGCACTTTTGGCATCTTTTAGTCTTGCATTTGGAGTTTGTTGTTTCATTTACATGTAATCGCATTTTTATCGCTTTGTTTCCTTTGTAATCGTTTGTTGGGATTTTATTCGTAAGCATCTTTCATTTGTAATGAACTACGTCTGACCTGAATTTTCAAGAATGAGATACGTAGGCAGCCTATATCGGCTACGGTCACCCCTTTATCCTTTTTAAATGTTTCCTTGTACTTGAACTACATTCGACCTGATTTCCCTGGTGGAATACGTAGGCGACCTTCACTGGCTTCGGTCACGTTATCAAAAATTTCAATTTCTCTTTTGATGGAACTACGTTTGACCTGATTCCTGCTCAACGGGATACGTAGGCGCCACATCGGCTCGGTTATATTCCCCGTAAGATTTCCATTTTTCTTTATAATGGAAACTGGGGTAGAATTTTGAGAGGATCTCAAAATTCGTTTGAAGATGACTTTTTCCAACAAGTCAGAATCAAGGATCACTTTACAGTTGCAACTGGGGCAGAATTTTTTAGATTCACTAAAAAATTCAACTAAAAACTACAGAAAGTTCAAAGTTATATTATGTCTTAGACCGGGGCAGAATTTTTGAGGAGGTCCTCAAAAATTCCATCAAGCGACATTTCAAGGTCAAACAAGCTTGTAATCTAGAAGGCAAAGGAGCATCAGGATGGCAAGGCAAAGCCAACATGAATCAGTCTCTCAAAACTAAGAATTTTTCCCTAGATGCAGGAACTACAAAGTTACAAGGCATCATTGGACCCACAGCGGCCTCGTCATAGCTCAAATGATTTATGCTCTTACTCATCTTCTAAAAATTTTCCTTTCACTTTATTGTAACTTACACATTCTCAATTTTACAGATGGAATGGCTTGGCATAATGGCGAAGACCATAAGACGTTATCTAGACCAATATAAGCTGAACAACTTCATCTTTAACCTATCTTTTGTTATATCATTTACTTTGATAATTTTATTTTGTTACTAACTCACGACTGAGTTTCGCAGGTATCATTACCAGAATTGAAGGCAAAATTTCAAAAGATCTTTTGAAGTTTTGAATGATCAAATTAGATATTCATCAGAAAAACGGCAGGAGCCAACCTTTTTCAAATTTCATAATGAAGGATTCCCGACACCGAGGATCCAGTCCAGCAAGCTGAATATTATCCTCTATTTTGCGTTGATGAAATTTGTCTTTCGTTATTTCAAATCTTTTACCCCTTTTAAGGCAAATTTCATTTTTTTCTCTCCAGGAATTCTTTAAGTTTCAGGTTCGAACTACGCCAGACCCGATTTCTTGTTCCAGCAAGTTACGTAGGCAATCCTATATAAGGATTCGGTGTTCCTACTGTTTCAAATTACAGGCCTTAGAGGAAACTGGGGCATGTTTTTGAATTAGTCATTCTTCATTCTTTACAAATTATTTCAGAAAACAAACTCTTTAAAGACAATCACATGAAATATTATATATTTGGATTGTCTTTCTTTTAAAGAGTTATATTGAGCTTCCACCTCAACATATTATTGGAGCGTCACTTCCTTCAACGTGACATGTTAAATTATTATTGGAGTCACTTCCTTCAACGTGACACATTAAATTATCATTGGAGCGTCACTTCCTTCAACGTGATACGTTAAATTCTTATTGGAGCGTCACTTCCTTCAACGTGACACGTTAAATTATTATTGGAGCGTCACTTCCTTCAACGTGATACGTTAAATTCTTATTGGAGCGTCACTTCCTTCAACGTGACACGTTAAATTATTATTGGAGCGTCACTTCCTTCAACGTGACACGTTAAATAATTACTATAGGAGAGTCACTTCCTTCAACGTGACACGCTAAACTGTTATTGGGGCGTCACTTTCTTCAACATGACATGTTATATTATTGGAGCGTCACTTCCTTCAACGTGACACATTAAGTTATTATTGGAGTGTCACTTCCTTCAACGTGACATGTTATATTATTGGAGCGTCACTACCTTCAATGTGACGCGTTAGATTTTTATTGAAGCGTCACTCCCTTCAATGTGACACGCTAAATTTTTTATTGGAGAGTCACTTCCTTCAACGTGACACGTTATATAATGTTATCGAATCATCACATCGTTCAAATCGACACACCATTTTGGATCACCACTTCCTTCAAGAGAAATACACTAGAAATTGGATCGTCATCTTCTTCAGTATGACATGTTAAACCAGGTTTGCACAAAATATATTTATGTTTATATTACATTTTCTACTGACGACTTTCTCCAGATTTTGAAACACACGAAGTGGACTACGTCAAAATAGGACGCAACACAATGTGGAACTTCTTCTTAGCAGCGAACTAGGACATAGTTCAAAGAGGAATATCAAACTCTTAGGACGCGAGTTGAAGGACGACTTCCACCACAATTAAACCACATACTTATCCTAAGGCATGTGGGTATTTTTCTTGGGTTTAATAGTTTTAGTTTCGCTTTCAGTGAAAATTTCAACTCTCACCGAAGGCAAATTTTCAAATTCGAGTGACAATACACCTAGAGCTTTGGAGGTTATGTGAATGTAAATTCTTAGATATGGGTGTAAAGGGCCCCACATTCATAGCTGAGATGTTTCCAATCCTCTTTCCACGCTCAATTCATTTGTCGCTCATCCTTAAGCTAAATGTTATTTTCGCATACGAGATTTCCTTTTCAACCAATTGAGTCGAACTATAAGCAGTCTGATTTCCCAAGTTTAGGGATATGTAGGCGGACTTAATGATAAAAACTCGATTGTACTCCAACAATTTTGTCATTACTCCGTTCTCGAGCTTTTCGGTCTCTCCATACTTCGACACCGAAATAGCTTTTGCATTCTTTCAAAATCGTGCGTTTCATCAAGCGTCTTTCGAACTACTAGTGGCCTGATTTATTATGTAACCTGAGATAGATAGGAAACCCGATACCAGGGTTCAACCATAATTTCTCAAATTCATACCATTCACCGTGTCGAAGAGATGATTTAGTGGTCGAACAAAATTGGATTCGTCAATTTCATTTGCCATGGATCTCTTCCATCCATCACAGTCAAACGTGGGGCAGTTGTTGACACTTAATTTTGGCCCTCCACCATTTAATTAAATTTCAAGATTCTTAAACTTCAAACAATTTGAAGTAATTATTTTGAAAAAATCATAAATACTTTTTTGAAATCATTATTCAATGCAATTTTCCATTTTTACTATGAAATATATCTCTATATACTTAGAATATATAGATTTATATAATTTCCAAATTTTGAATAAATATTTGGAAAATCACTTTTACCGAAAAATAGAGTTTTAATTAAGTACGCATCTTATTTCCTTTAAAATTGATTAATTCACAATTTAACTAAAACCTTTTATTTTCGAAATAATTATTTTGTGTTGTTAAAGTTAAGAAGCTTGGGTAATTAATGAGTTTATAATTTTGTCTTGTTTCCATTTTATCATACTTAAATTAATTGAAGTCAAGTTGAATTTGATAAAAATAAACCATGGACCACATTCTTGCAGCTCTTTTAATTTCCTACAAGTTTAAGCCCATTTTTAAATCAATTCGACCCGGCCCACTTTCTTATTCCTAGGAAACCCAGAATGCTCTAATGTTCTCGAACAACTATTCCCAAGCGACGTTAATGCAACAATACAACAACAATTCAAACGACGAACTCACGGAAAGCAATACATGGCGTCTACGTGGGTACAACACAGTACGCTGCATTTTTCTCGTCGTCTTTCTCTTTCCCCCGACAAACAATACGCGTAGTACTGTTCTAGCGCCGATTCCAGCAGGCAGCTTCGTCCTTCGCAGCCAGGTGGAGTGATCTCCTCGTCCCTTTGTCCTCGCCTCAAGATCGAACGGCCCATGTTGTTTAGCCGTTGGAATTTGTTGAAAAATTGGTGATTTTCGCACATCAAGCAAGCAAGTTTTCTGTTCTTGGAAAAGAAGTTCAAATTTCAAAATAGGGATTCCAAGTTTACCCTCATCTTCCCCCCCCCCCCCCCCAAATCTGCCCTAGCTCCCCCTCTATATAAACTCACTTTTTCTTCGTTGTTAAGGGGGGATTTTCTCAATTTTGGGCTTCAAAAAGAAACCATACACAAGAGAACAGTGAAGAAAAAATAATAAGAAAGGAGTTGAAATTTACCAGGCCTAGACAACTTATATTAGAGCTAGATGATAAGGAAATAAAATGGACATACACAGGACATTTTGAGACATGTTCTGAGATTGAGAGTATTTGGAGCCATACTTCCCCGGTTTTTCTTCTCACGAGTTTGTTGTAGTCTCCTTGGGGTTGTGGAATCGCTCTCAAGCTCGTTTTTTTCCAGTCACTGCCCAGAACCAGGTAATGTTCCCTCCCTTTCTTTAGTCAGTTATGCTATTTCTTCTCTAGTTAATTGGTAGTGATGATTTTTTTGGCAGAGGCTATACATTTGTATTTGTCCGGCTGTGTTATAATAACATGCTTATGTTCATTTTTTTTCTATTTCTTGTTTCTTTAATTTTCTCATCATGTTTAAAATTTGTTTAGCTTCCCTGAGATAATTTTTTTTCCTCTAGCTATTAATATGCGTATGAGTTCAATAACTTTTTATTCTATCTTGGACTACTTCGTATAGGTCCTTCATGTTGATTTTGGGTGATCTTTTAGTTTCAGTTTTGTTGTTCCATGGGTAAAGTAAATTTCTTTTCATGTGTGTGCTTCTAGTTGTTGTTCCTGTAAGTTGGAATAGCAAATGTAGAATGGGGCAGTGACTATTCCTTAGTATTATCTTCATGACCATTTGATTTGTTGTCTGTTATCTCTCTATCTTAGTTGAGTTCTTGAACCAGGAGTGCATGCTCTTTATGTTTACCATTTTATCCTCCCGTGCCCTTTTAAATTAATGTTGTACAAGTTGATGGTTTCCTTCCTTGTCGTTGTCCTCTTTAAATGCATATAATTAATAATATAAGTCGTGTACTCCTCCTCATCGAAATGTTTGGTCTTAAAATGATGTCTTGAACTTGTCGGTTCTTAAATTGCTCATCATCTGTATTGCTAAAGTCTGTCTCTGTATTGCTGAAACTGATTATTATTTTTTAGTATGTCTGTCTTGGCGGAAATCGAATATTGATAAAGCATAGATTGATTTTCTCTCAAGTTTCCTTTAGTTGCATTCCTTTAAATTCTTGGCTGATGACGACTAATAGTTTATATTGCTTGAAGTTGATCATTGTTGCTAATATCCTATAGTTAAAGTTGAGTTGTGATTAATGGAAACAACTATGTGGTCAACTGATTTCCTACTTAGCTTGTTTGGTCTTTACTGTGGTTGAACATGTAGTTAATGTTTGTTGTTCACTTATGCCTTATTAAATTCACTTGCTAATCTTTTCTTCTTCTTTGGACTACACATAAGCCCTCTCGTTGAGTCCAATTTGGACTCCCATCCCTCGCATACTCCTCCTCTTGAGTTAATCCCCATGTCGTTGAACAAAGAGCCATATTATTGGGTTAAAACCCCCAAAAGGCAGCAGTAGCAGCAGCCTGAAAGGCTGGAGAATTAAAAATGGGACTTAAAAGAGTCCAACTTGAACTCAGCAACGGTAACAGTAGCCCAGAGGGTTGGAAAATAAAATTGGACTTTAGAAAGTCCAATTTCCAGCGCAGCAGCAAGCAAGAAGCAGCAAGCAAGCTTAAAATTGTCCAAGTTCTTTTTGCACTTTGTTTTCATTGTATTGTGATTTTGTGATAATTGATCTTAACTTCTAACATTTATTTTCTTAACTTAGATGAATCTTTGGAGGGATTTTTATTTCATATTTTGTCACTTGTTTACTTCAAAATTTCTAAAACCCATTTTAAGTTAGGTAATTTAAGCTTATTAGAATAACTTGAGAACCTTTCATGTTCTTTCATAGTTATTGAAAAGCTTTAATCCATGTTTATGAGTTTGAATTAATTGTATAGTTCAAAACTTGACTATGGATAAAATTTTAAGTTAGGATTATTTTTGGAATTTTGCAAATATCAAAGTTTCAAACATAAACTTTTTATAAGTATTTTTTTTTTTTTTTTAATTTTTTTTTATAAAATTAGCCAAGCTCTCAAATTCGTCGGTCAACCGTGTGGTAGCGGATTCTCTAAGATGCCTAAACCCTTCCTTAGAGAATTATTTGAACCCTTACCCGACTCTGGTTTATTCAAAAAAAATTTCTTTTAAAAATTATCCTTTTTTAAATAGTGTTCTTAATTTTTCCTAAAAAATTAAGTGGCGACTTCCAAATAACTCATTTTTTCAAAACATGTACAAAGTTGCCAAAGTTGCGAAATTGGTTTCGAAACCTTAGTTTTCGAAATCGAGTCGTAACAGTATTTTTAAATTAAAATTTCATCTTAGCATATAAATTTTGTGCATTCTTCTTCTGAGTAATAATAATAATTTTAAATTATATCACTAAAATTGACGAAAATTAAAATATTATTAAATCAAAATGAAAGTAGTATATATTAAATAATATATTTTTAAAAAATGTTATATTACATTAACAAGGAATTATGAATATTAAAGATTTATTTAATGGTCTTGTATGATTTATCAAAAGTTAATTACAGAGATTATATAATAAAATGATCAAAAAGTGAAATAGAGTATGAATAGTAGTTCTCCAAATTTGGAGAACTACTATTCACCATATGTAAATGATGTATAGAGAGTGAAATAGAGAGTGCTTGCGGAGCCCATTCTCTATTTTACTCTCTAAATATAAAGTGTAGAAAATAAAATAGAGGCGGGTTGGAGATGAAATCTTATTTTTTTTAGAAGGTAACAAATGGAATCTTCATTTAGCTTCCTCTATTTTTCTTGTTTGGAAAATAAATAAGAAAAAGTATATAAAAAATATCAACGTTTTATATATATAAATTAGAATTAATTGAGATTTATTTTTGCTTTAAGTTGTAAATGTTAAAAGTATCCACACATGAATAGGGATGCTATACGAAGATAATATGCTAGAAAAAATGATGTGATTCTAAAGTAAGGATTAATCGCATTTGAATAAGTACGTTATTTAACTTTTCAAAGAAAATATATATTAGTTATATTCGATCAATCATTAAATTTGATGTTTTTTAAAGGTCAAACTTTGGTATATGTCTAAACAATCATAAGTCATACAAACAAACATTTAACCGTCTTTAATTCTCATTATTTTGTTCATTTCAGTCATGAACATTGCCTAATTGTATTAGTGCATATAAGGTTGGTCTTACTCCTTAAAATAACTTACACTTCACAATAGTTCACGTGACTTACTTAGGTAATTATAAATGTGCAATTATGTGCATACATTATTTACTATATCAAACTTAAAAATCATTAAAAAAAGATATTTTGGTCTTAGTGCTGAACATTGTCTAAAAATTATATTTTGATAATGTCAAATTATCGATCATAATTTTTTTCCCTTTAACCTAAATTTGAAATCTCTAATCTTCTAAATAGAGTCACCATTACAATGACTTTTCCTCAATCATAATTTCATTCGTATGATTTTTCAATCACATACTTAGTTAGACTTTTCATAGTTGAAGTCAGCATATTATCATTTGACTTACATGCATAGTCGATTAGTATAATTTTACTAAAAGAATAATTATCTAACAGTATTATATCTTTATCATATGTGAAGAATTTTTCTATTATATATAATGCTTCTAACTTTTTGTATTGTTGCTTAACTATTGCAATAAATACATATTAATGTCAATGTTTTGGGTCAAAATAGAATGCTTTCTAAGAATTTTCAAAGTCATTCGACTTTTTAATTGACTTAATCTAAAATCATAAATTCACATTCCATTATTGAGCTAGTGATGCATATCTATTTGGATGACTTCAAGACATTGCTCCTTCATAAAAATATATCCACTTGTGAATTTAATTTCAATTAATCCAATGATCAAATTTACATCACCATACTCATTAATAATCTCAAAATATTAATTATAGTGAAAAGCACAACTTAAAAGTTAGGATTTATCAAAAACTAATGACTACACTTAAAATAACATCATTCACGGTAACAAAATTAATTTTTAGCGGTAATAAATATACACATTAATAAAGAGTGATAAAGTTTTTACTGACATTTGTTAATTGTCATTGGATCCAATATCGTTATAAACTTTAGAGACATTTACAAAAAGTGCTAAATGCCTAGGGATGGCAATGGAGCGGTGTGGGGCGGGGGTGGGGTGGGTTGAGCTTAACCCGCATAATTTTTAATCCACCCCGCATAACAACTTTTTTCATTTTCACCCCGCGTCGCATAGACCCGCCCTGCATGAACCCGCCCCACATAACTTTTTTAATATTTTCTTTTTCTAGTTAAGTTTGATAATAAAAATAAAATTCATAAAAAGAAATTCATTTTTTCATTAAGTTGTATTAATTTAATAGGATAGTGACTTATAATTTTTTTTTTAGAGGCCAATTGGAAACATGTAAGAAATTGTATTATTTTTTATTAAACCATTTTCATTTACTATCTTGAATATTCTAGTAGTTTTAAAGAAATTATTTTAATAAATAATGCTCTATCATTCTTATAACATGTCTACTATATTATAAAAGAGAGTTTAGGCCCAAGTATAATATATAATATTCAAGATTGAGACTTTTCCCAATATTGAATATTATATATTATACTTGTGGGACTTTTAAAATTCTATTTTATACCCAAGTATAATATATATATATATCTCACAAATGGAAAAGTCCCAATCAAGGAAGCAACATATATCATTTACAAATGACTTAAAAAGCTTTAAAATATTTAAAAGCTATATAATAAAATAGGTTGACTCTCAGAATTCTATCAGACTCACATATATTGGGACAGAAAAAATAACACATTTCATTTTAATATTACCAAAAAAGTATTATAAATAATAATAATTAACAACTTATAATATCTGAAAGACATTTTAAAAGGGTTAATTTTGTAATTTTATTCATATCACATAAATTATGATAAAGTGACCAGTAATGTACATTATTTCAAAGTTACATAAAAATATTATAAATCACAATAATTAATAACTTCAAACATTTTTTTAAGAAAATGAAAATTTGGATGACTCTCCAAATTTCATTTGTGTCATATAAATTGAGACAACAAAAATGACATATATTGGGTCCATTTTAATTTATTTGTCTTATTTTTTATATTTAAAAATTGCGTAAAAATACTATAAATCGTAATAATTGACAACATAAAATATGTTTTTAAAAAAAATACAAAAAATTCCACTGATTCTTGAAGTGAATCTATCGTAAAAATACTATAAATCATGATAATTGACAACATAAAATATTTTAAAAATATTGCATGTGGATAGTCTTATTATGCCTTAAATAGCGTCAAAGAAAATACATGTTTGTGATAAAAAAAACTTATTCCTTTATCCACGCAAACAATCGCTTCAAAAACTCGGTTATTAGCCCCAAAATATACCATTTATATTATTGGGCCCGTGCATAGCACGATATATATATATATATATATCTCACAAATGGAAAAGTCTCAATCAAGGAAGCAACATATATCATTTACAAATGACTTAAAAAACATTAAAAATTACAATAATTACCAATTTAAAATATTTAAAAGCTATATAATAACATAGGTGTCTCAGAATTCTATCAGGCTCACATATATTGGGACAGAAAAAATAACACATATCATTTTAATATTACCAAAAAAATATTATAAATAATAATAATTAACAACTTAAAATATCTGAAAGACATTTTAAAAGAGTTAATTTTGTAATTTTATCCATATCACATAAATTAGGACAAAGTGACCAGTAATGTACATTATTTCAAAGTTACATAAAAATATTATAAATCACAATAATTAATAACTTCAAACATTTTTAAAAAAAAATGAAAATTTGGATGACTCTCCAAATTTCATTTGTGTCATATAAATTGAGACAACAAAAATAACATATATTGGGTCCATTTTAATTTATTTGTCTTATATTTTTTATATTTAAAAATTGCGTAAAAATACTATAAATCGTAATAATTGACAACATAAAATATGTTTTTAAAAAAAATACAAAAAATTCCACTGATTCTTGAAGTGAATCTATCGTAAAAATACTATAAATCATGATAATTGACAACATAAAATATTTTAAAAATATTGCATGTGGGTAGTCTTATTATGCCTTAAATAGCGTCAAAGAAAATACATGTTTGTGATAAAAAAACTTATTCCTTTATCCACGCAAACAATCGCTTCAAAAACTCGGTTATTAGCCCCAAAATATACCATTTATATTATTGGGCCCGTGCATAGCACGATATATATATATATATATATATCTCACAAATGGAAAAGTCTCAATCAAGGAAGCAACATATATCATTTACAAATGACTTAAAAAACATTAAAAATTACAATAATTACCAATTTAAAATATTTAAAAGCTATATAATAACATAGGTGTCTCAGAATTCTATCAGGCTCACATATATTGGGACAGAAAAAATAACACATATCATTTTAATATTACCAAAAAAATATTATAAATAATAATAATTAACAACTTAAAATATCTGAAAGACATTTTAAAAGAGTTAATTTTGTAATTTTATCCATATCACATAAATTAGGACAAAGTTGTCACGACCCAAAAATGGACGTGATGGCACTCGTCTTAACCCACCAAGACAAGTCAGCCTAAAACTCAACCATTACAATAAAATGCGGATTTTTTTTAATAATAAACTCAAATATATCCCCAAAATCTGGTTGTCACGTATACAAACCTCTAAAGTATTACAATTGAATCAAAAGAAAAATACAAGTCTCATATGACATTGTTTCTAGAGTAGAACAAGATCATAAACAGGAGTAAGAAGGATCGCTGAGAAGACAAACAACTACCTCACAAATCTCCCAGAAGCCTTGGAAAAGAAGAGAATGACAAGTACTACAAAAATCCAGGCTCGTAACCTACAAAAATTTGTAGAAGCAAGGGGTGAGTACCAAACCACACGGTACTCAGCAAGTAAACCTCTAAACACGAGCTAAGGGGATAGAATACAAGTACTCCTTACACCCCAACCGAACCTTCACAACTACAATCTGTATAAAACCAGCCCAACCTAACAGTTCACAATTTACAAGCACATATCTCAACAACAACATTCTAACAATGGCATATCTTCAACAACAAGCTCAATATTCATCAGTCACAAGTTCCATAGAAAGGCACTCACAAGATCAGCAACACACAAGATCAAGTTCACCAAAAATAAAGAAGTGCAATGCAATGTCAAGTATAGTGATGCATGTCTGACCTAATGATACACACCCGCTGTCTCTCAGTCCGGGACCCATGGGGGACATATCTGTCTATGCATCCATCGCGGCGCGCGATACGTCCCTCGAAATATAGTATCCGTCGCGGCGCGCGACACGTCCCTCGAAATATAGTATCCATCGCGGCGCGCGATACGTCCCTCGAAATGGTACATCCTCTTTATTTTCTTATTATTTCTCAATGCACATAACACTTGTCACAACCATGTCTCAGAACAATGCAAATGACATGTTCACACAAATAATAAAGAGATGACCATTTTCATAACATTGCACAATTCACAACAACACAATCAGGATACAACATCAACAATGATTCAACAAACCTTTCAAACAATTCTCAACACATCACACAAACAATTGATCACATTGCCTTTTATTATCCCTTTCTCATCATTAGAATTAATCAATGTGGACAAGTCAACCCATCATCAAGTCTCATTACCCTAAACACATATTACAAGGAAATACATGAATTCCATACACTTAACAAGGGTTTAGAAATCCACTTGCCTCAAATAGTTGAACAATGACTCCAGAACTTGAGCCCTCCTCTTTCGGTTGACTTCCAAATCATTACAATCTATTTAAATAAATAACCACAATAAGATTTTGGAACTAACAATACCTATGTTACCAGACCCAAAAACTCACCCAAATTTATAATTAAGTTCTTAATCTTGATGCCAATTAACATGTCAACTATCATACTTCCCAAGTTTCAAGTCTAGCGTTAAGTTTCAATTTCTCCAATATCATAAATCCAATGGTCTTCATGTAGTACAATATACCTACTATTTAGTTACATAAACCAATTTACCAAAACTTAAATCACCACGTAATGACTATAAGAAATACAAAATCTAAACCAAATTCGTCATCTGTAACTTGGAGCACGAAAAGAATGAAAAACCTTACTACTAAGAACTCAACACCAACAGCACATTGGAATCCAAAATTACTACCAATTCATCATTTTTTTCCCAATGATTAAGCCATCATTACCTTAATTAGTGACCTTATAAATCAACCTCCACCACTACAAGTTGTCCCATAAACTTTTAAACACAAAATTGCATTAAATTTCAACTTTCATTCCTTTACACCAATAATATACAACTAATAATGGAACAAAGCCTAGGTTGGAAAACAAATATTTCTCAATTTATAAAAATAAACCTAAAAATCGATAACCTTAACAATGGAACTACACAGAAAGCAATTTTGCAAGTCTTACTTTGCCAATGATAAATTTTTCCTAACTGACAAATATTTCACCACTAACTTGTCAACAAAATCCTTAAGGACCCACGTGGTGTTAACAACTAACAACAGCAAATTGAAATATTCAATTTTGCTTCTACACCCATCTATAAAATCTCTATCCTCCAAGTAACACATACCATACAATATTATTAAAGAATGCCCACCCAATACACAACATGTATAAAACTAAATTGGAACTTAATTAAGTTTCACCTGCAGTCCTTTTCCGCCAATTCTCGTCGACGGCGCTATGCCTTGCAAGCGGTTGGAGGTATGACCAAATAATATTAACCCTCTCCCTTTAATTATTATTATTTTTACATGGGTCAAGTGATATAGGCAAATAATTAAATTATGAATTTGTCCCATTAAACAATTAAAATAAATTATTTAAGATTACTCATAAATTAATAACCATAGTTAAATGAATAGTTTAAAATTCTCAAACCAACTTCACCGACTGATTAGAAATAATTTGGGGCAACTATCGGGAGGGATAAAACGGTAATTTTATGGAATTTCTAAACAAACATTTTTGAGGTCATTACATTATCCACCACTAAAAATCATGTTCGTCCTCGCACATAAAGAAGAAAAAGGATGAATAACCTACGTTACCAAAAGTTTTAAGTTATGACCTACCAAACATTATTCATCTCTCAAAGTGAGCTCCTCATTAAGACCATTCCATCAAGATCAACTACTAAGAACTGAACTGTCGATTCAAACTTTGAAATATCTACAAATTAAATTAGGAGTGATTATCAAGCCACTGACTAACCCATGAACTCAATCTAACGTGAAACACATTGGACCATAACACAACCATCATGACGAGCCTTCTCTCACATAACCAAGATAACATTCTGAATCGATACCGGCTACAACGAGAAGTGAACTTTAACCAACCCCCCCACACTCATAATGCACAAACTGTCACAAATCTTATCAAGATTTCCTTTTCACAACACAATATTTCCACAAACTTAAGTTATAAAAAATATCTGATCTTTAGACATCGGATACTCATCAAGGAAGGATCAAACTTATCTAACCCAAAGAAGGAAATGATTAAGTAAACACCCAACAAGCGATACACTTCAAAGTGCAGACCCTCTAACAACACTCTTAGACAATTGTAACTCTTCATAGCTCTTAAATAAGTCTCATAAGCAAGGTTATGCGTGTAGAACTATTGGTATACTTCAACTATCTCAAACAACACCAATTTTTCCATAACTGAAATGACCAAATCTACCCAAGAATTTCACCCTATCAAGAGGACAATCATAGGATCGGTACACCCGATCCACCACTAGGGATTCACCCATATATATGAAAACACGTGTGAATATAGGTAGTGAATCTCACTCCAAACCATATCCAAAACGAAGTGGATGGTTGCGTAAGAATATACAGAACCAAAATTGAATAACACTAGATACTCCTTCTATAGTTCCAATATCAAACATTTTCATTCATATGACTCCATCTCTTTAATTTTCTAGCTACCCACAATCACCAATCTAGTCCCTATTATAATTGCTCACATACTTGTTTTATCGAACCCCACTTACTTCTCACAATACTCCACTAAAGCCAACACTCTTAATACTAACAGACATCATAACCACCCAATCATTTACCTTACTCTCCAACCGTCACTAGTATCAAAAGATTTCCTTAACAAACACATTATCACCTCCAAAATTTTCAAACTATGGTGCTCTCTCTTTCCAAATAACTAATTTATGATAGATACGGATCCTACCCAAGGCTGATACTACTAATTTCAAATTTAAAAATACTTTTTCATCGAGGTACAATAATTGAATCACACCCAATGTCAACTTCACGCAAACTTTCACTTACCATTTTCAACTACCATTCATACCATCATGTACCTCATGCCAAAACTCAAAGAAATCTCTGGTCACTCCAATAATTCTATATACTATAAGCTCATACTTCTACTCACCATCAAATGCCTATGTAACACATCATAACAGTTTATGTTGCCTCATAAAAATCGTAGTTTCAATTCCCTCAAAATCCTCAATAACCAATGAATAATTGTAGGTCCACACCGTTGAACATCAATAAGTTACCTATCATAATTTGAACAATCTAGCTCGATATAACCACATAGAATCTTCCACACATAGTGGCTTGTCACCCAACCAAAACTCAATCCTTAGAAATGTCGATGATAACTTTCTAGTAAGTCTATACCAAACTAGTTCACATCTCACAGTCATATCTAACCTCATAGGCAAAATCAATAAATCTTTCAACTACAAACCAAGGGTTTACACAAGAGGTCTTATTCCTTCACCTTTCTTAAATTCTTCTCATGACACAAAATTCTAAATATCTTGAACCCTTTAATACACCAGACTCTTGTTCCTTCTGTTGACTCGCTCACCAATCTTTTTCTTTGGCCAACAATGCCTGACATTTTTACCTTATCCTCAAAATAAAAACTTTAGATGAAGCCTTTTCTTAGGTCCTTTAAAAATCAAAATAACACACTTTATGACTCAAAACATATACAAGTCCTTCCAAATGCTCAATATTCAATGTGATCGATCATTTCTTACCTTACCAATCTACACCTTGACAAAACATACTACCACGAACATAAACTCACCATGAAAAACTTGATTTTTTTCTATTATTTTTTTGAATTCACGTATCTTAGCTTATCATTGATCGCCTCTCCATCGACCTTGTCATTTCTTTCGCTAAAAATTCAACCATACTCATTATCAACCTCAAAACCACAAAAGAACTTATCATCACACTCGAATTGAATGTATGTACACTCATTTTTCAAGCCTTATCCAATAGTTTTTAACCAATTTGATGAACCCGTTAAACTATTACCATAACGAGAGCAAAACGAAAGAAACCACGTGTTTCTGAACCCAATTTTCTACTATCTTAGGATACATCTTTTTTCCTTGCACTCAAAGTAAATATATTTGTTATCGGTCTCCTCTTTCCAAAGACTAAACTACATTACACTAATTCTTTTCATTTATGACTCTAGCTCCCTTCAATTTTATTCCAGCGGTGTCTCAACACCTCCTATAACTTTCCATGCAATCAAGCTACTCACGAATACTAGCAAACCACAATCTTAGATACTCGTAAGACATCATTACAATACAAAAAAAAAATTGTTAATCAATAATCCTTATCATATAATTGCATCTCAATCACAATCCATCACAAACTCTTTTTACCATTATACTCGGTTAGCCCTTGCCATTACCACAAAGTCACCCTTGTCATGGACATGACATCTCAAACCCAGCTATACCAATCAAATCCAAAGGACTAACCCACTTTTATATGCACTTTTTACTAAAATTTCCAATTACCTTCACACAAGTATACTCTTTGAGACTTCCTTTACTCATAAGCTTGCCATTCTTGGTATCTATCCATTCCCTTGGACCTTAAGATGAAATCACAGGTCCTCATTTAGAATCCTCGAGATACACTTCACAACCTACACACATCAATACCGTACCAAAGATCCACCACTAAAGGTTTCCTTATAAATAATGCTTAACCCATTCGTCCATAGTAATAAGCTAGTTAGTTTTTCAAATATGAATGCAACATAAAATCCTATTAATTATATGAGCATGTGATACAACTGATAACTCTTTAAGTAGTTAGTATTCGCACTTGACAATCGACGTATCCGCTTCCATGTACCACTAGTATCACATCATGAAAGTCCGTTAGATCCACCACTAGAACACATCATACCTACTGAGAAGATTGTACCCAAATAGCCTACACATTTCTATCCATTGAATAACTGCAATACACTACCAAATCTGTTTTGTATATAGCCCAAGCCATATGTATTCTTCCGTAGGTCAGGTCAATATCAAAAGTAACACACTTTATAACTCTGACCAAGTAAGCATCAATACTATTGTAGTAGTTGTATCATGGCCTTCTTTGATATACACACAATCTATAAAATCGTAGTAGAAATTCTAACCTCAATTGGTGCATCATTATTCTCATAATTTTCTAAGCAACCCATTCATGTTATGATAACTTTACTAATTGTAGTTAACAAATTTACATATCCATTATGTAGCCTCATTCCACTTCCAAGTGTTAAACCACTATAAATATTGTACATACCATACAAGCACTATTCACTTTACTAGGGTGACTAACCTTACACAACCCCTTAAAATTGTTGAACATTCTAAATCTAACCACCCATCCTTT
Organism: Solanum verrucosum; assembly: GCF_900185275.1. NCBI lineage: Eukaryota > Viridiplantae > Streptophyta > Magnoliopsida > Solanales > Solanaceae > Solanum > Solanum verrucosum. Next base: position 2,952,008 of record NW_026020065.1, on the reverse strand, counting down.
TCATAAGTTTATTACTTTCATCTTAACATCAGATCTAACATTCAAACCATATACAACATCAACTACTCACATGAGGAACCACGCACGAATCATCACTATAAGTGAGAGCGAATGGAATGGAGCGATAAAAATCAAAATCGGACCAAGTACGCACGATAGAGATTCAAGAAGTGAATATTTTTCCTAATAGTCACTATAGCCTCTCGAAGATAAGTACAGACGTCTCCGTACCGATCCTCGAGATTCTACTTAGACTCGGCTTGTACACACGTGAGACCTATGAACCTGGCGCTTTGATACCATTTTGTCACGACCCAAAAATGGACGTGATGGCACTCGTTTTAACCCACCAAGACAAGTCAGCCTAAAACTCAACCATTACAATAAAATGCGGATTTTTTTTAATAATAAACTCAAATATATCCCCAAAATCTGGTTGTCACGTATACAAACCTCTAAAGTATTACAATTGAATCAAAAGAAAAATACAAGTCTCATATGACATTGTTTCTAGAGTAGAACAAGATCATAAACAGGAGTAAGAAGGATCGCTGAGAAGACAAACAACTACCTCACAAATCTCCCAGAAGCCTTGGAAAAGAAGAGAATGACAAGTACTACAAAAATCCAGGCTCGTAACCTACAAAAATTTGTAGAAGCAAGGGGTGAGTACCAAACCACACGGTACTCAGCAAGTAAACCTCTAAACACGAGCTAAGGGGATAGAATACAAGTACTCCTTACACCCCAACCGAACCTTCACAACTACAATCTGTATAAAACCAGCCCAACCTAACAGTTCACAATTTACAAGCACATATCTCAACAACAACATTCTAACAATGGCATATCTTCAACAACAAGCTCAATATTCATCAGTCACAAGTTCCATAGAAAGGCACTCACAAGATCAGCAACACACAAGATCAAGTTCACCAAAAATAAAGAAGTGCAATGCAATGTCAAGTATAGTGATGCATGTCTGACCTAATGATACACACCCGCTGTCTCTCAGTCCGGGACCCATGGGGGACATATCTGTCTATGCATCCATCGCGGCGCGCGATACGTCCCTCGAAATATAGTATCCGTCGCGGCGCGCGACACGTCCCTCGAAATATAGTATCCATCGCGGCGCGCGATACGTCCCTCGAAATGGTACATCCTCTTTATTTTCTTATTATTTCTCAATGCACATAACACTTGTCACAACCATGTCTCAGAACAATGCAAATGACATGTTCACACAAATAATAAAGAGATGACCATTTTCATAACATTGCACAATTCACAACAACACAATCAGGATACAACATCAACAATGATTCAACAAACCTTTCAAACAATTCTCAACACATCACACAAACAATTGATCACATTGCCTTTTATTATCCCTTTCTCATCATTAGAATTAATCAATGTGGACAAGTCAACCCATCATCAAGTCTCATTACCCTAAACACATATTACAAGGAAATACATGAATTCCATACACTTAACAAGGGTTTAGAAATCCACTTGCCTCAAATAGTTGAACAATGACTCCAGAACTTGAGCCCTCCTCTTTCGGTTGACTTCCAAATCATTACAATCTATTTAAATAAATAACCACAATAAGATTTTGGAACTAACAATACCTATGTTACCAGACCCAAAAACTCACCCAAATTTATAATTAAGTTCTTAATCTTGATGCCAATTAACATGTCAACTATCATACTTCCCAAGTTTCAAGTCTAGCGTTAAGTTTCAATTTCTCCAATATCATAAATCCAATGGTCTTCATGTAGTACAATATACCTACTATTTAGTTACATAAACCAATTTACCAAAACTTAAATCACCACGTAATGACTATAAGAAATACAAAATCTAAACCAAATTCGTCATCTGTAACTTGGAGCACGAAAAGAATGAAAAACCTTACTACTAAGAACTCAACACCAACAGCACATTGGAATCCAAAATTACTACCAATTCATCATTTTTTTCCCAATGATTAAGCCATCATTACCTTAATTAGTGACCTTATAAATCAACCTCCACCACTACAAGTTGTCCCATAAACTTTTAAACACAAAATTGCATTAAATTTCAACTTTCATTCCTTTACACCAATAATATACAACTAATAATGGAACAAAGCCTAGGTTGGAAAACAAATATTTCTCAATTTATAAAAATAAACCTAAAAATCGATAACCTTAACAATGGAACTACACAGAAAGCAATTTTGCAAGTCTTACTTTGCCAATGATAAATTTTTCCTAACTGACAAATATTTCACCACTAACTTGTCAACAAAATCCTTAAGGACCCACGTGGTGTTAACAACTAACAACAGCAAATTGAAATATTCAATTTTGCTTCTACACCCATCTATAAAATCTCTATCCTCCAAGTAACACATACCATACAATATTATTAAAGAATGCCCACCCAATACACAACATGTATAAAACTAAATTGGAACTTAATTAAGTTTCACCTGCAGTCCTTTTCCGCCAATTCTCGTCGACGGCGCTATGCCTTGCAAGCGGTTGGAGGTATGACCAAATAATATTAACCCTCTCCCTTTAATTATTATTATTTTTACATGGGTCAAGTGATATAGGCAAATAATTAAATTATGAATTTGTCCCATTAAACAATTAAAATAAATTATTTAAGATTACTCATAAATTAATAACCATAGTTAAATGAATAGTTTAAAATTCTCAAACCAACTTCACCGACTGATTAGAAATAATTTGGGGCAACTATCGGGAGGGATAAAACGGTAATTTTATGGAATTTCTAAACAAACATTTTTGAGGTCATTACAAAAGTGACCAGTAATGTACATTATTTCAAAGTTACATAAAAATATTATAAATCACAATAATTAATAACTTCAAACATTTAAAAAAAAAATGAAAATTTGGATGACTTTCCAAATTTCATTTGTGTCATATAAATTGAGACAACAAAAATAACATATATTGGGTCCATTTTAATTTATTTGTCTTATATTTTTTATATTTAAAAATTGCGTAAAAATACTATAAATCGTAATAATTGACAACATAAAATATGTTTTTAAAAAAAATACAAAAAATTCCACTGATTCTTGAAGTGAATCTATCGTAAAAATACTATAAATCATGATAATTGACAACATAAAATATTTCAAAAATGTTGTATGTGGGTAGTCTTATTATGCCTTAAATAGCGTCAAAGAAAGTACAGATTTGTCATAAAAAAACTTATTCCTTTATCCACGCAAACAATCGCTTTAAAAACTCGGTTATTAGCCCCAAAAAATACCATTATCTAGTAATAAGTTAAAATTAAGTTTGAACCCATATGAAATCACATATACCCGCAACCCGCTCTGCCCGACATTAATTTTTAAAAAACCCACTTTCACCCGCCCCGCCCCGCATAGCCTTAACACCCCACCCCGCCCCATTGCTATATATATAAATGCTGCTAAAAATATATTTTTAGTGACAATTAAGATATTATCGTTAATTAATTGCTGCTAAAATCATTTTTGATATGGTGATTGTTAAATAATACTTGTGAATGTTTGACATCAATTGTGACATTCATAACCCAACAAGTAATACATTCACCAATGTGAATATTCAATCTACTAGGATTTTTATTATAATTATTAGTTGATTCTTTATTTTATAAATCAATGAACTGTCTTTTTCTATATATAAAAAAAAAACTGTCTTTCAACAAACATTTTTTATTATGAAAGTTATAATCTTACAGGTGACATTCAATCATAAAATAATATAATATAATATTTCAAGTGACGTTCCTTCATAAAATTAAGATATACGACCTTTAATTAAAAAGGATGTATAATCAACCACCAAAATGAGTAATTCAATATAATCAATTGTAGTTCTTATTAAGATAGAATAAATTATGTGAAATTTCACTACATATATATCAATATCCACTAAAGACATATTATGGAGTTGACATAATACAACCTTTTGTGTGTCTATCTTTCCTTTTAAAAATTTCTATGGTTAGTTATGTATATTTTTCATAGTAGAGATGCATTTTTATTTTCTTGGTTGGTTATTGATCAAATCTTTTAGAGACAATCATGTTTTTTCTCATAATATGTGTTGTAAAACTATTTTATATTATCAGTGTAAAGAAGTTAAAACTCTTTTCTTTTTTGGTCCCATGCTATTTCTCCTCCTCACAAAGGGTATTTGATTTTGTGTTCTATTATAATTTCTTCTTAAGAAGATTTATCTCAAACCTTACGATGGATTTTTTTCTTTTATATGTAAAATAGTATAAGATTGAAAATGAAATATAATTTTTTTTTTGTAGATATAGGTCACCGAGTTAAATTTATTTTTAGGATTGGCAAAATATAAAAGTAGCTTTTTTGATGCTGAAATATGTTGATCTTTCTTTTGCAGTTGGTCCATGACATTAAACATACATGAGTATTTAATACTCCTCCATCCACTTTTATTTGTCAGGTTGCGTTTTTCGAAAGTCAATTTGATTAATTTTTAAAGTTAAATTAGATTACATTAATTTGACATTTTAAACAATTTTTTTTAGATATTCTAAAACTATATGAAAAATACTATATATTGCAATTTTTTGCATATCAATATGATGAAAAATTAAATCATAAAATGTTAGTAATTTTTTTTGTAGTTTGACTCTAAAAAACGAAACTATGACAATTAAAAGTAGACGAAGGTAGTATGCATGTGCTAATAATGGAACGGAAAAGGGCCAAAAATATCCTTGTACTATACGAAAATGTTTAAAAATACCCCTCATCCACCTATTGGATTAAAAATACTCCTCAGTCAACTTTTTTGGTCCAATATTACCCTTTAAACTAATAACCTTATATTTTTGAATTATTATATTTAACAATTATTACGTGGCGTCTTTCTATTGAATAAAGTTAAATTTCAACCCACCAAATTCTCCTACCCACCCGACCCATATTGACATTTCTTGACCCAAACCCAATTAAAAGATCCATCACAAATTAAAAAACATATCGTCTCTTCTCCATCACAGTTAGGAGCTGAAGGTTTTGCTGTTGGGTTCTTGTACACGATTGTTGGATTGTTGTTGGCACTAATGACTCAAGTTTTGGTTCATCTGAAGAACACAAAGTTTGCTCATGGCTTTGGGGCATTTAATTATGTTTATGCATTTGAGCTTGTTAGCTTGATTTCACCAGTGTTGCTCCTGAAGTCACTCAAAACAGATTGCCAAGCGAATATTTCATGTTGGAAATAGTTCTTATCAAGCCCAAGTTTGTAGTCTTCTCTTCCCTTTTGGCAAATAGCATCATGAATTGATCACTTCTTCTGAAGTCCAAAATCAAGTTTAATTTATCTTTTTTTTTGCAGATTAAGGCTATAAACTGTGAAATATATGCACTAAGAAATGCAGTTAGACATATTGTGGATCGTGGTCTTCAATCGGAATATTCCCTTTCTGTCTTGAACGACAGATCGAAAGACGCAATATCAGATGTCAAACTTGAGGCAATCAGACTCAAATTGGGACTTAACTGCTAAGTCCCAACAAGATAAACCAAATAACGGAACTTGCGAATCTGCTCCATTTGCTCAAGTGCGAAAAGAGCTCACAAGGAAACGTTCTGCCCCAGCTGGCCATAGTGATGGATCTTTTAAATCAAAACCTTCAGCTCCTAACTGTGATGGAGAAGAGACTATATGTTTTTTATTTGTGATGGATCTTTTAATTGGGTTTGGGCCAAGGAATGTCAATATGGGTCGGGTGGGTAGGAGAAAATTTGATGGGTCGAAATTTAATTTATCCAATAGAAAGATGCCACATAATAATTGTTAAATATAATAGTTAAAAAAAGGCTTAAGTCATACACGGCCCCTTAAAATTGTCCGCATAATTCACTTAAACACCTCAACTTGGGCTTGTTCCAATTGAACACCTTCATTAGTTAAAAAAATATACCTATTGAACACTGTGTGACAATCAATTAAAAATAGAGAGCGCGTGTCATACACTTGCTAATGATGTGGCATAGTAACAAATAAGAAAAAGACATGTGGCATTTCGTCCATAATAAAAAGTAAAAAATAAATTAAAAAGAAAAATAATAGAAAAACTATGTTTTTAACAAAAAGAAAAACTCTTTTCTTCTTTGCCAGAACACCCCACCCAACCCACCCATCCACCCTTCGTCCATCCTTCCGCTTTCTTTACCGGAACACGCACAGAGCCGCCGCGACTAAAATCAAGGATAATCATCTTCGTTCCACCTTTTTTTGTCTCAACATATTTTTTTCCACTCATACACCTATCCCTCTCGTTTATTCCGATATCCATCAACATTTAGTTGTCATTTCTCTCAATCTCACTTTTTTTTTCAATCATCAATTCAGATTCTCATATTTTATTTTTCTTCTTCTATGTTGTGAGTTCTTTAGGATTTGAATTTTTTAACAATTTGAAAGAAAATAATTTCATATTCGTATTAGTCTTACTGGAAAAAATGGAATTTCGCCGGAATTATTTTTGACGCATTTGATTTTAGGTTTTGATAATATTAGTACTCCATTGTGGAATACCGCTAGTAAAAATAATCATCAAGGAGTGTATGGGAAAGGGATGTGGCGGGGTCATGGCAAAGAAATTTGGCCGGATTTTTATTTAAATAATATGACATTGAAAAGTTTAATTGGGGATGACACAACCAATAATTTAACTAGCAAATTAAGTTTAGCAGATTTAGGTTTTCGTTTTAACAAAAAATGAAAAAGAAAAAAGTAGATCGAAAATGAAGTGCAAGAGATTTTTAAGATGGAGTGAAGAAGATGACAGGTAAAGGGGTGTGGGGTAGGGTTGTTTCTTTTTCTTGATTAAAGGCTTATTTTTATAGTTATTTAGTTAATGTATGCAGGTGTTAAAAAAGTAACAAATTATCTAAAAAAAAAATTGAAAAATGAAATAGGAACTTATTCACGCGCTCAACAGTGGTGAGGTACACTTATTTTGCCACGTAAGCACTTTGTGTTTAATAGGTATATGTTTTGAACAATTTAAGTGTTCAATAGGTACAAGTCCTAGTTGAGGTGTCTAAGTGAATTATACGGACAACTTTAAGGGGCTGTGTATGACTTAAACCTTAAAAAAATATAAGGTTGTTAGTTTAAAGGGTAATATTGGACCAAAAAAGTTGACTGAGGGGTATTTTTAATCCAATAGGTAGATGAGAGGTATTTTTAAACCTTTTCGAATAGTATAGAGGTATTTTTGGCCCTTTTATTCTTTCATAAGTTAGGTTTCAAACATAAATGATCAAAAAATGCTTAATTATAATTCTATTATCTTTTTATATGATGATGGTGTGACTGATGCATTATTTGGGTCCATTTTTATGCACGCAAGATTCTCTAATACACCGTGAAGTTTTTTGTTATTAGAAAAAGGGCTAACCCATCGGTGGCCCTCTAAACTTGGCACGATCTTTCACTTAGACACCTCAACTGAAATATTTTCATTTTAAATATCTAACGTAAAGTTCCCATGTGTCACTTTAACACTTTTTGCACAGCTGGAGTGTCGCGTGATTTTCACTGATTCAAGGCGCGTAAACATCAAAATTTCGTCTGATGTGGCGTCTCCAACGGTAATATTACTCCACATCATCTATTTATATTATTTTTTCTCCAATTGTACCCTAACTAAGACCCTAATTTCTCTCTTCTTCAGCCTTTCTTTAATTCTTGGCCCTTACTACTTTCATGTCGAGCTTCTCCAATTCTTCCATGACATCTGTGGATGAAGGTCGATATTGTAGGTGTGGTAATGAAGCACTATTAAAGACTTCATGGACCCAATTAAATCCAGGGGTAGATTTTTTACTTGTAGAATTTCAAAGGTAAAATTCTTTGTTTCCCTTATTTTTTTCAAGTCAATTAGATGATTAATTATTGGCGTCTAATTTTTTTTGATTGGTTTTTATAGAAAATGGGTGGCTGTGACTATTTTCTTTGGTATGAAGATCGACATCCTCCACAAGCAAATAGGGTAATGTGGGGATTGTTGAAGAAAGTCAATGCTTTTGATGAAAAATTAAAGTGAGTAAGAAATATATTTATTGTTGGTGTCGTTGCTACTGGGTTGCTGATGTTTGGAATATGGAAATTGAAGCCTAATTGTTAGTGTTCTTGAGGTGTTCGGTCTAGTAGTATTTTTGATGTTGTATTTGGTGTTCGATCTAGTAGTATTTTGATGTTGTTGTTGCTGTAAATTTTCGATGTAAATGTGCATTTTGGATTCAAGGAAATTCTATGTTGTTGTTGCAGTAAAATTGGTTTTTTGGCTACATACAAATCTCAAATTCGTTCTCACAATGTAACACCAAAAACAAATAGCCAAATTACACAATTGGTCATATTCGTCACAATGTAACACCTAAATTACACAAAACATAAACAGTTATATTGCATGCTCCGTAATGAGCTCAAAGTTAGCATTATGCTACATACCATTCAAGGCTACAACCTTCAAAAAAGTGTACCAAAATAAGGCTCCAAAATAAAGCTAGCATAATCAAAAGCTACATACAACCTTCACAAAAGTGTTTACTAGTACCAAAATAAACCTAGCATACTCTAAAAACATTAGACAGCAAAATAAGGGCCCAAAATCAACCTATTCTAAGTTTGTGCTACTTCTTCTTTTTGTTTGCCATTTGCTGCAATTGGGAAGTGGTGACAATATTCTTGTTTTTCCATCTCAAGCCTCTAGGCTTAAAGCTAAAGTCTATACCCGTTAAACTTGCATCCTTATAACTTGAACCTGTTGGTAGAATCCTTTGACTTGAAGTCCCAGGCTGTTTTTTGAAGAAAAAACCAAAATTTATATATAAACTTGCATTCATTTCAGAGACAGTTTGTGACAAACTTACGTTTAGTATTTGGGTTTCACTTGCACTTGTGTAGATGCTAAATCCAACATTACTTGATCCACCATTAATTGGCCTTTTTGGTCCCCCTCTTGCAGAATTTTCTCTAGTTGCAACTCTTCATCTTTTTTGTCCAGCAGTTTGTCTTGTCTTTGGAGGTAGTTGACTGGTTATTCCTCTTGTAACAGGAATACTTGTATCCACAAATGGTGGTGGTTGGCTTGCTTTTGCAGTTTCCCTTGCCCTCTTAATTCTACTGGTATCACCACAAACTGTTGTTGAAGAATCATGACTGTTTGATGTTGTTGAAGCAGGTTGGTTGAATCTTGTTGGTCCAGGTTGGAAGGAGCTTGTTGGTTCAGGATGGCAACTTCCTTGTGAACTTTGACCAGCAGTAAATTGTGAACTGTGGCTAGCTGGTTGTGAAATATGGACACCAACCTAAATATCAAACATAAAGTTTGTTCATTACATTCAACAAGAATTTAAAAAAGGCACAAACAAATAATAAATTATTTTACCTTGCAATATTTCTTGTTGTGGCCTTGTTGTTTACACTTGGAACAAGTAATTTTCACCCCTTGTTTAAACATCTTTCCATACTTCTTTCTTGATTCATCTTTACTCTTTCTTCTATTTCTTGGAGGTCTACCAGGCATTTGCTTAGGTTCAAGAGGCTCAATCCTTAAATTGTTAGTTTCAAGCCACAACTTCATATTTGAAATTGGTTGAATGAAATGACTATAAGCCTTTAAGAAGCTATCCTTCCTATACTAATGCTCCATAAGTGGTTCAGGTTCCTGTTCTATGTGGCACAAAGCAGAAATAACATGTTGACATGAAATACTTCTCAATTGCCAAGTTTTACAGCTACAAACTCTATTAATCAAGTTGACTGTATTCCTATACTGCCCTTCTCCAATCTCAAACCCAACATCAGCATTCCAAAGCACCTTGCATGCCCTAGACTTTTCCTTATTCTCCTCCAACATAAGTTTAGCCATAGGTGCAATATCACATATCCATGTGTCAGCAAACTTAATCATATCCACAATTCTAGTAATTAATTTTCTCCTAATTTCCTCCAACATAGTTATTATAGTTTTGTGTCTACATGATAAGATCCATGAGTTAAAGGTTTCACACATGTTATTTTCAACTGCATCACATTTGGAATGCTCTTGAAAGAATGCTCTAACCCATGACATTTGTGAATAATGCAATAAATCATCATTAATTTCATTACCAAGTCTGCTCATTTTGTAAAGCTCCTCACTTACTTCACTTCAAAAGTTGCCTTGGAACATCTCCAGAATTGTTTTCTCCTTTCCTCTCCCTTTCATCTTTTACTCCAATTAGACCAGATGTGTCTAGCACACATTCTAACTTCAGCATTTGATAGCAGTTCACCAACAGCTGCTTGAAGACCCTACAATAAAATACAATCAAGAAAGAAAACACATTTCTATATATCTACCATTATCAAAGCAATACTTGAAGACCCTACAATAAAATACAATTCAAGAAAGAAAACACATTTCTATATATCTACCATTATCAAAGTAATAGACAATTATCTTCTGCATATCTGATATTACAGTAAGACCCTGTCCAGTACCCAACTGCAGGTCCTCTTTCAAGTGGTTGATAAAGAAACTCCAGCTATGTTTAGTCTCTTAGTCCACAACTGTCCAGGCTATAGGAAACATATGATTGTTTCCATTTCTTCCAACTGCTACAAGAAGTTCACCCTTACAAGCACCCTTTAAGAAACATCCATTAAATCCTATTATACTTCTACATCCTTCCTTCCACCATTTCTTCAATGCATCCAAGCATACATATAAGTACACAAATAAGTTTTTTCCTGGTACAGTTTCTCTATCCATCCTTACCCAAACAGAACTACCAGGATTGGTTTGTTTTATGACTTCAGCATAATCACATAACCTTGCAAATTCCATATTCCAGTCACCCATGTTTTCTCTAAGAATCATCATCTTTGCATTTCACAAATTGTTCTACCTACTTTTAGTCCTAACTCCTCCTTGCACAATTCTTGTATTTCCCAAATCCTCAAAGATTGTTGTTTAGTTATTTCATCCTTGAATCTACTTGCTAGGAACTTAGTTGTACACATTTTGTTCTTATTTGATGGTAAACACTTGTGTATAAGATAGTAATTCTTAATTATAAAGTTACCAGAATTCCTATCAATAGCACCATAGCACAACCATTTGCATTTTTCTTTGAATTTACATTTAGCTCTCACTCTATGAGCTTCATTAGGCCTTAACTTAATCTGATAATTTTTCCAACAACATATTTTGCCAAAGCCTTTCAAAATTCCTTAGCATTCTCAAAAATCATTCCAAGTTCAAAAATAGCAACAATACGTTGATCATCATACCTGACCTTTTTGCTCTTTCTTCTACCTGGTAGATCAACACCTCCAACAGCTTCTGCATCTACCATATTAGTGCTATCATCACTATCACATTCTGAGCTATCAATATACTTCTCATCTCCTCCCAATCTGCCAACATATCTATCCTTCTTATTTATTCCAATATCTTCAAAACCTCTATCCATATCAGCCTCACTTATTGGTATTTCTTTAGTTATTGTTTTCTTCTCCCTATCTCTTTTCTTCCTAAGATTAGGATTTCTTTTGTTTCTTCTTTCAGCCCTAAGGGATCTCAATTCTTCATCAACATCTGAATCATCTTCATCTGGAATAACATCTACATCTGTGTCACTATTAGGCAGATCTGATTCAGCTTCATTCTGATTTGTATCACCTCCAGGCAGTTTTGTATCAACTCCATTCAAATCTGAATAATTCTCCACAGTTCCCTCAGTATTTATACCCACAGATTCATCAACAGGATCAGACCATGGTAAAAGACCAGTTGGAGCAGGCAATTCTTCCAATTCAACAACTTCATGGACCACATACACATGAAACTCATCACCATCTACCAAGTCTTTCACAAATTCTAACAATTGAGTATAAGAAGTAACTTGAACTAATTCATTATTATCTTTATAGTAAAATCCCTTCACATTTGTATACCCAAGGTCTTTAGTGTAGGAAAGAAACTCGACAAGACTAAAATAGTCTTTATTTATGCCAACACCAAATACATCTACTTCTCGTTGGTAAGTAGGGTTAGGGTTTCCAACAACACCACCCCCATGATGAAAACAAGTTAAAATATAGCTGTCCATATCTCGAAAAAAAGACCCCAATAAAAGGAAATACCCAAAAAGCCCCTTACTTTACCAGCCAAAACCTATATTAAAAATGAAATTAAAGAAAGCGGAATCAACAACAATATACACCTTCAACAACAATATACACCTTCTTGAAGAAAACAAAAACAAAGGTAGAAAACAAAATACACCATTACCTTTAATTTCTTCAATTTCTCCAATGTCGCACAACCCGATACCTCGTCAATACAACCTTAAATCTAAAAAATGGCGACATAAAATACAACAATGGGTATTACTAACAACGAATTGAAGGAAAAACAAAGAAATACATGTGAAGAGAAGGGAGATTTACCTAGAGTTTTCATCGGAGAAGAGAGAGAATCATATGAAGGAAGTTGAAAAATCACAAAGAATGGTTCCATTTTTCTTTTAGTTTGAAAAAAAAACGACGTGTAAAGAGGTTTAAGAGTTGGCATCATATAATTGGTCAATTAATCCACGTAGAACGGTTGTCTTGCACGTGCTTATGGTCAACAGAAGTCTGTGCAAAAAGTGTTAAAGTGACACATGGGAACCCTACGTTAGGTGTTTAAAATGAAAATCCTTCAGTTGAAGTGTCTAAGTGAAAGATCGTGCCAAGTTTAGGGGGCCACCAATGGGTTAGGCCTTAGAAAAATGTTTGTATTTAGATTTTAAGAATGAAGAATCTCTCATTAAGAAATATTTTACTTTTATTTTAAGGGTTCATTTGACTCGAATCAGAATTAGTGATTGTCAATTAAAATAATTTATTTATTTATCTATTTTAATAATTTGAGAGAGATTTATTATTAATTATTCTTGTCATTAAATAAATATAGAAAATAATACCAGTTAAATTTAAATTTTTTGAGTAAATTACAAAGGATAATTTAATTAAAACAATTGCTAATATAAGGATCCACGACGACATGTTACAATAGACAAACTTTGATCTGCTATGATTTTGACCTGTCTTATAATGTTTTAGCCTTTTTTTTTAAAAAAAAGGTGGGGGTGGGGTGGGGGGGGGGGAGATGTTTAAATATGCCATCGGATTTTGAAAAAAAGACTTATCTATGGAATCCGTTAAAAGTTTGCCTCATGTCATTTTCGTTTGAGGAAAAGCTCATTCATGCAATTATTTGTGAAATGAAAACAATTTCAGTTTTGCAAAATCATTTTTTACACGTGGTCAATTATGATTCGGCCATGTCATTAATTAAATCTTTTTTTTAAAAAAGAAAAATTCAAAAATGCTATCGAACTATGAGAAAAGGCTCATTTATGCCATTGATTAAAAGTTTGACTCGTTTATACCATTTTAGTTAATAAATAATGGCATGAATAAGTTTTTTCTCAAATAAAATGACATATATGAAAACTTTTAACATATGACATAAATAAACTTTTATAAAAATTACACAAATCTCATAATGTTAAGAAGAATAGGAGAGAGTGAGGAAAATAAGAATTTTTATATATTTTTTCATATGGTAAAATAAGTTATGTATTTTAATATTTTTTTCTCAAAATTTAATAACATAGTTGAGTCTTTCCCCAAAATAAAAAAAATTGTCCTATCTTGCTCCATTCACTCCATCTTTGATTCTCCTCTTTACTTTTCACTTTTGTGGAGTGAGTGATGAACAATCAATTTCCAAAATTAAATCTTTTCTTTTTGATTATTTGAATTTCAAAATAGAATTTTAGAATCACATATTTTAGTAAGTGTAGCATGAGAATACACAAAAACTAACTCTAGTATCTTTATAGAGAAAATGATCAAAATGATCCTTAATGTATGGGCTTTGATTCCACTTGGTCCTTAATATATGAACTTGATGGAAATGGTCCTTTATGTATCATAAAATGTGATTAGTTTGATCCTTAACCCTAAAATTAACATATTTTTTTTTCCGTCAAAATACACGAAATATGTAAAAAATGTGCTCGTTCAAGACTTTTTTCCTTCCCCTGTTTTCAATGGCATTCAAGTTTTTCTTACTAAAATAATTCATTCATCAAAAAAGAATTACCGGACGTACCTCACTTCTTTTTGTTCATTCAATTTTTTGTTAATAAAAAAGTTAATTGTCCCCCTTTTTTCCTTCACTCTAATGAGTTATTATTAAGTGTGCAGTTATTCAATTCTGTGTGCTCTTTTTATGGTCTTCTTATTGATGACCTTTCTGTTCTTGTCTTCCCGTGAATTGGAATTGTAAGATATATTATAGATATATGTGACACATAAAACTAGTGAGCCAAAATTAGTAGAATCAATATAGAATTACAACTGGATTAAATGGGTTTCTTTGATTATTCTAAGAATGAGGTCATATGGAAGCAATGGAAGGATATTTCAGTGATTAAGAAGGATGAAATATTATTTATGATGTTGTTTCTTATGTATTATGTTTATACTGAGAAAAATGGAACGGTGGTTCATGATTTGGGGAGTCCAAGTGCTTATCGGATTAAAAGTCAACCGGAGATGGATATTTTAGGAACAGAGTATGCTAAGGTGGAAGGATACTGCATGGATTCTATATTTAGGCGTCGTAGGATAGAGAGTTAGATTGTGCTTTAGTGAGTGGACTGTTTAATTTGACGGCAAAAAGAATTGGGTATGATTAATTATAGGTTAAAGATCAAAATGAACACATTTTATGATACATTAAGAACTATTTTCATCAAGCTCATATATTAAGGATCAAATGGAAGAAAAGCCTATACATTAAGGACCATTTTGATCATTTTCTCTATCTTTGTACGAAATATAAATTTCTTTGGGGTGTATACACACCACATGCAAAGTTTTAGGGCATATTTTGTAATATGTAAAACATTTGTGCCAGTAATATATGAGAGTCTATCCTTGCAAATCCCTCGTGAAAATGAAGCCCAGAATCCCTGCTTCAATATCTGCTCTAATGGCAGGTAAAAATCTTTCTCTAAAACCCTAACTTTTTAAACAAATGGCTCCTTCCAATTCAATTGTTCCTTCTCCTCCACCGCAGGTGAATGTGCCGGAATCTGCAAAGCCATTTCTGGCCTCTTATCGGAATCTCAAACATTTAACGGCTTCGGTCGCAGCTGCAGCAGGTAAAATACGCTTTAAACCTTGTGATTTAACACCAGTTCTATTTGGAAAGATGAATTTGAAGCAGCTCGAAAAATTTTCTGCATCAGTTTGCCAATAGTAGGAGTATTAATACAATATCTATTTCCGTTTTACAATTTTATTCTGGTTATTTGTGCTAATAGGTTTTGTTAATGTGAAATCATCAGAACTGTTCATTTTTTAAAAATTGTAATTCGTCTTCATTATGGATTGTAGTTTATCTAATATCTATTCGTAATCTTCACTAAGAGGACGAGTTAGTTATCTATAGAAAAATTTAAGAGCATGTTTGGATGGGCTTATAGCTTACTACTTATAACTAATAGTCATTAAGTTAGGACAACAGAAATTTTAAAGCTCAAGTAAAGAGAAAAAAGAGAGGAGATGAGATGAGATGATTTCTCCTATAGAGAAGGTACAAAAACCAACGTCAAGTTTTGCAGTATATCTGAATGAATTTAGCTAAAATCTTGTAGGAGTAATTGGTAACTGTGACAGTTATGTAGTTTTACCTCAAAATAGATGCTTTTACTACCTTACTGAAAGCACGCCAAGGCAAATGCACCTAGGAATATGTATAGAGCAGGAAGTAGCGATGTACTTCCAAAATGCAAAATTGGATTACACCAAGAAACCACATTATAGATTAACCAAAATATAATGGACGGACCATGAAGCAGATTCAATTGTCTTCCTGATATGATTCCCTAATTTAATACAGTGGAGATTACTGAACGTGCTCATGAGTTAATTGAAGTATGGTGCTTCATTTTTGTATAGGTGGCAATCGGGTTGTATTAGACCGGTTCTGGTTCTAACCACCTTTTTTTCCAGCTATGCTGAGGAGATCTTGTGGATCCTTTGAGGGGATAGATTGATGACTAATCAAGATTTAGGTGAATAATACATAACTTACAGCTTAGGAAAGTTATTCTCCAGAACCCTGCCGAAAATCAGTTAATTTTTTGCAATGCATCATCAAAGGACCACTCAAAGGTCAACCCTTACTACATTCCATAAAGGGTGGTGTGGATTTCCTCTTATCTATTCTATCTCTGTATATGGTGCTTGGGTATAAGCATTCATGCAGTTCACATGTTAGTCAGAAAGTGCATAAAGTATCTATGAAAGCTTGTCATGGACATGGTCTTCAGCTGGTATACTTATAAAAAGGAAAAAGTTTTCAGCTAGTATGAGTGAAAAGTTCTCAGTCTCTCCTTTTGACCTTTTCTTCCATGTTCAGTATTCTTGTCTAAGTCATCAGTCTTTCTCATTGCTCAAAGAAAATGAATTCTAGTGTTGTTAGTTTAGTATAGCTTTTCCATTCTCTATCATGCGTCAACATTCCACAGTATATTTTCTAGAATGTATCTTGTACATCTATGAAATCCAAACTACCACATATGGTTGGAGAGGGTCTGCATATAAATAGCAAGAGTTGGTTGATTTTTGTGTTTGTTCTAGTTCAAAATCATTGGCCTATCCACAATGAGTTCAATCCAAAGGCACTTAGGTGTTGTTTGGTTGAAAAATAAGTTATATTGGGATTGTTATACAGGGATTAATAATCCAAGGACTAGTAATGCAGATATTGTTTTTTGTCGGGAGTTTGGTTCATTGAGTTAAAAATTGATTATACAGTGTATAGCTTGAACTTGTGTTTGGTTTAAAACTGTATAGGGTTTTGAAAAGACTTTGAGGAGATCCACAATGGTAGTTTTGACATTTTAATATTTTATCCATGTATAACTTAATCATGGTATTGTCAGTTGTACCACATTGGCCATGGTATAAAACAATACACCAATTGGTGTATTGAATTATACCATGACTAGTTTACATGATTCAAAAAACAAGCCAAACATTGGATAGAACAATACCAAATCTATACCATGATTATTTCATTCAATCCATCAAATCAAACAAGCTCTCAATATTTTGATTTGAACAAGATAATTCCCTCTAATGAGTTTTTCTTTTCTCTTTTTTGGAAGCTCCCTCAAATGGACCTAGATTGCAAAGTTGAAACAGATGATGCAATTATGCATAGATCCAATAATTATAACCTTGATATTAATCATAGGGTTGTTCAGCTTCTAGAGTCTTTGGGTTATACATCAACCAAAGCTAGCATTGTTGTTGGACAAACAAAAATTGTCTCATAAATTGTCCGTTAGTATAAAGGGTATATATGCTCTAGTTTTTGAACGGCAAACATGGGCACCAATGTACCAAAAGTATGACAGAGGGTATTTGCATACCATTTACGATAGTTTGGGGGTATATTTGTCCCTTTTTTATTATGTAAATATAAATAAATTATGTACATTCAGATGTTGAAAAACAAGCAGTCTTAATCATTCAGTGTTCAGATCTAGAGACAACATCTTAAGCATTTAGATGTGCATTCAGATTCAGACGTCTAAATTTTAATGAAAACAAATGAGGCCTTAGACCATTTCGCAAAGTTTAAGGACAATTTTGGACTTTTTACTTGGAATAATTTGTTTAGTATGAAGGGAGTTGTAAATCTTGCAAAAACACATTCGCAAAATAGGTGAAAATGGGTCCAGAAGTAGAGATAGTATTTATTTGGAAAATTTTGAAATTACTCTAGTTCAAATGTGGGTCGCACAGATAGAATATTGAAAAGTAATATACTCTGTCAAAATAAGTTGACAACTTTGGAACAACCTAAAATAGAAATAGATAGATTATTGGGTATGAAGGAAGTAGTAATAAGTAAATCATCAGAGGTAACACCTTCCCACAATAGGGTTCAGGTGAAGGCCAACAAATAACCAGTACACGAACAAAACCAAGGGCAAGCTGCAGAAACTAAAAGGACTGAATGTGTCAATAGCATAGCAAAGACCTCTAGGCATATAGCTGCTGAGAAAGAATAAACTGCCTTCCTAAAGGCTCATTAGCTTTAAATAATTATACTTAGATGAACAATGAAAACTAGAATCTGAACGTTTTAGGGTAGAATAATGACAATCTGGTAAGATGGGCAGGGACATGAGAAATGCCACTTCGGGTATCAAAGTTGGGAGGCAAAGAAATGAGAAAAAAGAAACTTGGTATTTTGTCTGTACCTCTCTTGCTTGCTAGCTCAACCTGTGGATTTTCCTGATTATTGATTTTATAGACTTTATTCTGACTATTCAAATTGAACGTCATGCTTTCTTATTGATTATTGTGCTATTCTTACACCTTAAAGTTAACCAGCTTCCAGTTCCAAAGATTTAAGAGCTCAAAGGATTTACTATTTAAAGTCCATAATGATGATAATGACTTCTCAGACCTGGGTCCTCCAGTAGAAAGAGCTTTTGGGCAGCTGAAATTAGTGACGGAGAAGCGCGATCCTTTTCCGGTATGTTTTTCTGATTTTATTAATAGCGTAGGACTTCCAATGGTTGGGTACATGTAGTAATTTGCTTGAAGATGTTACCATTACCTTTTGAGTCACAGAAACTTGATAATGGTAGAAAAGTATCATCTCGCAAGTCTCGCAGCGAAAGCATGCAATGCGTAAAGGGAAAAGTCTTAACTCTTGATAAACCTCATCAAAGTGGGTGTGGTAACGGTGATGATGCTTCTGGATCGACTTATACTACTTCAGATGCTGCTTGTATGGATGTCCGGAGGTCAATCGCAGTTGGGAACGTACCTTCTACCATCAGCCTTTCTCAGCTTGTAGAAGCAGTTTCAGTCTTCGGAAAGTTCTGTGCTGCTTCAGTCAGGCATCTTCCTGATGGGCTTAACTGTTGGGACATCCAATTCAAGGTATGCTATTGATTTCTTGAAGTTCTGCCTTCAGCCCCCTCAATCAGGAAAAGTTTGTTTATTAACTGTTGTTAACTATTGGCAAGAGCTTAGAATCACGCAACAGAGCAGTTAGAGCTGGTGCGCTAAATCTTGGGAGTTATCGTCTTCCAATTCAACCCCCGCGGGCTTCCATGGTTGTTACTATCAGGATTGAGGACATTTCCGACGATGCTTCCCTCAGTGAGATGCACTCAATCTGTAAATCTGTTGGCACAACAGAAGGGTTGGCATGGGTAAGCAAGGATAGCGTAGAAGCCTTGTTCACAGTTGAGAATGACAAAGAATCGGAGTCGATCCTCAAAAAGTAAGTGGTGGTTCATCCTGGAACAAAAGGTCCTTATTGTTACTGTTTTCACTCTTGTAGGCTAGGGGGCAGGTTCTTGTCCATTATTTTGCTATCTCAAAAGTATAAAACTGTTCTCGCGGTTTCATTTTGGAAGAAGTTGGAGGGGGGAAATCAATCCAAAAACGACTTTGCTTTATTACAGTATCACCATTAATCATATTCCTTATTGTTCCATGTAATTTTTCACTTACCATTTGCATCCATACTCCATTTTATTTGCATTTACCTTATTGTTTGCATATGATAAACTATGAGAGACTGATATTGATAGAGAGAAAAAAATATGAGAAGACTGATATTGACATCTGGTCAGTTCATTTTCTGCCTTCCTCTTTTCCTTAGCAGAACATACTGTTCTTCCATTATTGGTGGACACTGGTTGAAAACATATGATATTTCATCTATTATTTGGTCACAGATTTTAATTATGCCACCTGAAATCAAATTGTTGCACATCTTGTTCCCAATTTAACCTTGCCTTTACTAGAAGGAATGAGAATATGCTTGGTGTAACTTTGTTATGTATTTTTATCTTCTTAGGTTGAATGGTGCTATTGTTGGTGGTCATTGCCTATCAGCTTCTTTAGTACCTAGCAAGTCATCATCTGCTTCCATGTCTGAAAATAAGGATGATAGATGCAAGATGGCTTTACAAATTAACAGCTACTTGACAGAACTCAAAATGCAACTTGAGGAAAAGGAAATGGATTGGCCTGAATTGTCGGTGCTGAAATTGTATATGGAGGATCTTCAGATGCTGCATGAGGAGATAATGCACCTTGAAGATCTGCCTTCCATCATCGACACATCTGACAATTGATTCTTGATTTTCAAAACATCTCTATTCAAGTATTTTCACTTGCTAACAACAGGATAACTCTCTTCAATCCTCTTTTCGTTCCCCCTTCCTTCAAACCCTTCATGTGCCTCCTCCTTGGCATTGCTTTTAGCAATTAGCTGCTGAAACGAACCTCTTTGCAGCCTGTCCCTCTTGTGAAGGATTGACTGCCCTAAGTTTAGTACCATTATATATGCATAGTGGTGCTGATAAAGTAAAAATATTCAAGTTTTTTTTTTTTTTGCAAATTATACCCTATATGAAATGTTAGTTAAATTTTCCCTTATCCATGGCCTGACTTTAATTTTTACAATTTCGTTTTCATATTTGTTGAACTGACTACTGATTTTCATATTTGTATTCTTATGAGAGAAGGCAAACAAGATGTCTGTGCCTTCCTACCAACCCCAAGTCAAGAGTCATTGTTGTTCTCTGTACAATTTTACCGCCTTATTTCTGTTAACTTAAAAAGGCATAATTGGAGAAACCCTTTCAAAGAAGATATTGGTTGATGATCTGTTTGTGGTGGTTGTTAATTGATACAATATCGAAATGCAGAAATTGGCCCTAAATTCTAAGAAGAAGAATAAAGATAGATTGACACAAACAAAGGAAGTAATAGACAATAATATGACTATATCACAGTTCAGTGGAAATTACGTGTGAGAACCAAAGAAAGAAAACTCTGTGATTGTATCTGCAAGTCGAGTGTCCATTCAACCTTTTCCTGAGCTTAAGATTGAACTGGAAACAAAGTCTCTCTACTTGATGATCAACGACAAACAATAAATCAACCTCTCGGATGCCTTATCATCCTAATTCATATCACACTATGAATGGATATTTATTTGGCCAATTGCTTATATATTTCCTATACTTGTGCTTTTGTAAACATGTTTTTATAATCCAAAATAAGATTTTCGACAGTGGAGTAGCCCAGGGTGGTTATTATTAAGTGAAACAAGACAAGAAAGGAATGGCAGAATGTGGTAATTGTGTTAACAGAGGGTCTTAGAACAGGACTGTTTTTTGAACTGTTACCTTTGAGCATAAAGGACTCAAGCGATCCTCTGAAAGTTCTAGTCATGCACAGTGCAGTAACTGAAGTCCTTATTAAGGACAACGACACATACTGTGTTTAATCTACAGATTCATCTTCTTTTGGTCCCATATTCAAAATTCTACAGGGATCTTCCCCATTTTCGGGTGCTGATACACTCATTGAGGAGCATTCTTCAATCTTATATTCTCTCTCATCAACTAAAGACTTCATGTAGGAACAAGGCCGGTCCTCGGTCTCCATATGATTAGGTTCCTGCCCTGGAGTAAAATGCAATTCAAATGATGTTGGTCCAGGAGGTTGAGTCCTCATTTGCACAGACCGCAAAAGTGCAGCTCTCCTTAAGTCAGCAGAGTGGCATATGTCACTGGGTGATGATGGAAATCGACCCTCAGAATCAGAGCCTCGTTGACGAGGCTGGGAGGATGTGGCTGGAGGGAAGTTGCAGGAATGTGACGGATATGATGTGGAGGGAGGGCATGATGAGAACCCATTCATTGGTCTGTGATATCGGTAGGGTGAGACTGGACTAGTTGGTGCGCTCTCACGTTGGGGTGAGCTGGTATTCGTCAAAGCCTCATAACACCGTGAATCATCTGAATCTTCTGACATTGGTGAATATTGAAAGGACATCTCGTCCCTGAAAACAAACATAAAAAATTAAATAAAACTTGATAACAAAGAAGCAAGGAGATAGGAAAACCGGATCTTCATCTGTTACTACATTTCATATGAGCTTACAGGTACATTGTCAAGTCACAAATAGTAAGGAAATTCAAATCTAAAAAGAATTCATGGATTCTATCTCTAAATCTAAAAATTTCAGAGAGCTAGAGCAAAATTAAATGTTTATATACTTCACAAAAGCAAATCCAAAGCATGCATGATGATAGATTCTATGCAGTAGTTTGTGTGGTTCTTTCTCATCATGTGTGGTTCTGAAAGGGATTAAGAAATTCTCTTCAGACACTAAATTGGACCAAAATGACCAAGACTTCACCGATCATAACTTGGAAACATATTTTTGCACGATTATTGCTGTTTCATTTAACAGTAGAATACAGTCCTCGATATTTGCATGGTGCATCAGTTTTCTTAAACGAAAATATGCAAGTCACTGCCTTCTAAGATTTTGGAACTACAAATCCATACAGCGGTGACCCCTCTATTACGCTTAAAAGTCAAATGACTATACAGTCTGTACTTCCCTGCCAATCATTTTTTTCTCTAAACTCCAAGTGCCATAGACACTGAGTCACTGCTTGTTTCATCTGTTAACTTTTGATATGTTCCCAATGTCTCTGTATATAAAGCTCTGAACACTTTCCATTTTAACTAAATTGCACTGACAGACACTACAAGGTTTCACAGAATCATAGTAGTGAATCTAACTATGATCATCACAGAACCAGCGCAGATTAGTCACTCTCTAAAGAAAGACAGGAGACAGCTGCCAGATGACATATACGAATTTTAGTTCTCTGTAATTCTCACTCTAAAAAGAGCTTTCACCTTTTGAACTCCCATTTCTAGAGGTTTTGATGGTGTTTTGATATTATATATACTGATTCATCTGTCAAAGATGCAGACATGAAACCCGACCAGGCAGAATCCCGCACCACAGTATATTCACTTGCAACTATACCCATAGAAACTGCCGTCCCACACTAATGTGTTTCAACAGTTAACAGATCTTAAAGGTTCTTTTAACACTCTCCTACTTAGGACCAACTCCCACAGCATAATATTATGGCAGTGAAATTCAAGAGGTCAAAGATGTGTGTGTATGACATGTGAATGAGCATCTTTCTACAAGGGGAATATGTGTAAAAAGGTTTTGAGGACGTAGCAAAAAATTGAGGTGGCTACTCTGCATCCAACCTTGTTTGTTTAATGCTTCCCACTTACAGGGTAACATACTAGAAAAAGGAACCATTAAATTCTAAGATATAATAATAATAACAATAATAAGGTGCATAGCCGTTAGAGCTTACTTCGAGTGGCATAGGTTGAGGGACTTGTGACTAAGGTCACGGGTTCGAGCCCTACACCAACCCTGGTTTCAAAGGTTGTGTTTGGTCCTAAGGGTTGGCCCAGATGGATTTTTCAGTCATAAAAAGAATATTAATAATAAGGCGGGTAAGTTTCAATTGTATATTGGAAATGGACTGGACAGCTACATTGACCATGTAAGTCATGGAGGTTATTGGATATTATTTTATTTTGAATGTAAATGTATTTTCATTCATGGCCAAACTCTGGCCATTACTTGCTAATCAGACATATTATTGGATAATAAAGTCCCCATATCCTTGCTAATCAGACATATTATAATTTACTTGTTGCAGCATACAATGCTTCTCTGTCAATTTCTTATTTTGGAGGAGGGTCTAGACCAAAAGATGCCAGTAGCATGTTCGATTTTACCTTCTAGTAACTTTTAAATTTAACATATGATAGATTAAAAGTCCAAAGGAAACCTAACCTAAACCAGCATAAGCATACACTGCAGGGAAGCAATTGATATACATGGGGAAGAAGAAAAGAAAATTCTCTGTCTACTTTAATTCTTGCTTGTCTCTCCATTTAACACCAGTCCTCTCTAAAGGAGAAGTTCTAACACAATTTATTGCTGTTCTGAGAGAAAGACATTCATGACTGGGTTTTCTAAGAAGTATCTTAATTGTGTTATAACTCAACTGAGCAATAATTGGCATTATTCTGTTATTTCAGAAATTCAACAAAACTTTCAAAATTAAAACATATCTCTGGGTTTCACACAGTACTGAGAGATTGAGCTAGCACAGGCTTCTTTGTGAGATTGATAACTAAGCGATCACTGAATGCTGGTAAATTATTTCTTTCTTTAGAGTGGACAAAATTAGTTTAAGAGATGATCTATACATGAGTAATTACTCAGCCATGAATGATACCAAGCAGCTACTATGAGTGGTTAATATAGAAGGTTGGGGTTTAAGTGTTCAATTAACCTCAAAAGTACTACTTTCTCAAATGAAACTACTTAAACCTATGGAACTTCTGTCAACATAGGTTGTAAAAGACTACATAGTACATACAAGTAGCATGTCCCAAACACCAACATTTAGGTAGAGGTATCAATGGATCTCTCTCTGAACAATTAAGTGTTCTCTCAAGACTCACTTTTTAGGAAGAAAATTTTGAGCTTGGTCTTTAATGGACTCACAGAGCTTCTTGAGTCAAGGTTAATACAGTAATGAGCTCACTGCCAAAGGATGTAAGGACTGAAGGAGAGAGGTTTCAACTAGAATCCCCATCGTTCACCAAACCTCCTTAGATTTAAGTTAGAGTAAGACAAACCTAAAGTAATCATACAGAGAGAGAGAGAAAGTGTAAAGAACCAAGAAGTAAAGGCCATTAACCAGGAAAGCAATCCCTCATCTGCAATGGAAAATTCTTCCTTATCTCTCTCTTTACTATTTATTTTGTTTGTATAAGAGAAAAATAATTAAAAGCACAAAAGTCCATTAATGTAGAAACAGTAGAATATTCACAAGGAACTAAATAATCTAAGCAGTAAATTCTATAAACTAATGCGAGGTACCTATCGGGGGACTTCTTCACCTTAAACACAATCACATGCCAATGGACTATCATGAACATGTAACTCAATAAAGGATTTACACGTCCAGCATATACTTAAGGTCAGAGCGTCATTTCAGACTTCCAACAATAACTTAAGCAGGACCAAAAGTAATCTATCCATGCAATGAGAAACCGAACTTGCTCCCATCCTTAACTATGTGTTAATATCTGTATAATTTTCTGTTTTCCAATGTAGTACAAAATTCATCACCTGATGTAGAGCATGCTTTCGGATCTTGATGGAGAATCCACTATATTATCTGGTAGGGTGTCTCCCACTGTCAATCCATTTAAACTTGATGCCATTATCTGCAAAATTCCTCAAGTTACTTCAGAAAGCCAAAGAAACTAGCACATGAAGGCTGAAATCACAGGCAAAGAACACACATTTCCGTTGATAGCAACAACAACAAGTGCAATTTCAATAATTATATTTAACATAAGAATCTACAACAAACATTTATACACTTTATTGACCTTGTTAAGAAAGCACCATTTTTTTAAAAGTCTATCAGACACATCTCAATCCTAAACTAGTAGTAATTAACTATATTTATCCCACCTGCTCTGCTCAAATCCATTTCATTCCAAAAGGGCAATTCAATAATACAAGAAATTTAAACCCTCGAAAGCTCTAAAAACTTGAAATTGTATAATAACAAAATCGGCTCTAATTCCACACACACATTTCAACAACATAAAAAGAGTAGATTTAGAGAAGGGGCAAAACCTCACTAAGATAACGTTTGTGAGAGTGAAGATTATCGACATAAACCTCGTCTTCTGGGTCTCTATTTCTCTTACCAGTACCAGTTGGGGACGATGTGGCTGATGATGACGATGCTGCTGCCGCTGCTGCGATCGCCGGAGCAGACGACGGCGATGAACCCGTCTCCGAGCCCATAATACAAAAGAGAAAAAATCAAATCCTTTTTCCCCTGTTTCTCGAGTTCAATGTCAGAGTGAAAAAGTAGAAAATCTATTAAGCATTACTAAAAAGTTTATGAAATTAATTTATTCTCCAAAAACCAAAAATTAATGGCTTTAATTATCCAAAAAGGTAAGTTATATGAAATTAATTTATTTTTTCCCCATAGGTTGACTGCCAGGTCAGTGTTCACTTGTTAGAGCCGGGTCTTGGTATAAAAATTAATAACACAAAGATTAGTAACGTAGAGATTAGAAATGCAGAATTAGTAATACAAAGTTTATTTTTTATCAAGTGTTTGGTTAATTGCTTCCACTTCATCTTGTGTTTGGATTAAAACTCTATAATTGAATAATTATGAGATTTTCTATTTCATATAATCGGGTCAAGAATCAAGATAGATAATAGACTGACAATAGTATTTTTTATGACCTTCTAACTAGTTAGGAGAAGAACAATTTTGTTGTCATATTGTTATTTCCTCACTTGAATTATTTGAGGTTAAAATAACTGTTATCTTAATAAATTGATTACTCACAAAACGTTAATTTTTCAATTTAAAAAGATAGATCATCAACTTTTAAAAACGAAAAAGATGGTAAACAATAGTAAAATCGGATAAATCATCTACATTTAGGGCTCGTTTGGCCATGCAATAGGAAATCATGATATGAAATCATAATATGAAATCATGAGATGAAGTTGAAGTTTTGTTTAGACATGCAATTTGGATTTTTTATGTTGTATGTTTTCTCATAACATAAAACCCTTAAGTTGTAAAACTATTAAAATTATCTCGATTCTTTATACAATCATATTAAATAAACAAAAAATTACAAAATCGCATAATACACTATCACAAAGCTATTATTAAAATATACAACATTTATTGATAAAATTTTAATTCAATAAAAAATAAAACTGAACATAAGTTGTAGTGTACTTGTCTTTAATATGATACTCCCACATAATACAAACAACCTTCTCTCGTTGAACTTGTATTTCTCGATCATTTGACCGAGAAGATGAACAACATAGTTACGTTTTGCCATATGTTGGTCAATTTGGTTGGTAAATAAATTTGATAAAAATAAAATAAAATAAAACATGTGAATATAAATGGTAAAGTATGAATTAATTTGAAGTAATAATAAATTTTATATTAGTGACAATAATCATTATATGAAATATAAATAATTTCAAAAGTAATGATATAAATTATAAATTTTATTTTACGTATGAAATAAATGGTTAATAGATATAAATGTGGGGTTGTTTTTATAAAAATATATACTTGTGAGTTGATTGTTGTATTTGAAAAATCTCAAATCATGATTTGAATTTTCAAATCATGATTTTTGGAGAATTTGGAATTTCATATCATGATATGAAATCATGAGATGAAATCAGCGTGAGATCACATATTCAAACGTTTATTTCATATCGCATGTCCAAACTCCCACTTACACATAAAAATTGTAAGTTGTAGTTTTATTATGTATGCAATTTTATAAATTGTTTAAAATATAAATAACTAAAAAACCATATATATATATATATATATATATATATCAACAAATAATACATTTTATTAAGATTTAAGATCACAAACGTCATGGTGATATATTACCTTTGAATTAGTAAACCAGTCACCTCTTCAGAAAATTTAACTTTTGTCTATATGACAAATATTTAAGATATTTTAATAGTGAACTAGTGCCAGCAAAATAAGCTCATATTTTAGTAATCCGCTCATATTTTAATGGGTTGGGTGAGTGACTTTTTACATGGATAAAATATGGATTGATATCCATATTCAACCTATAAAAAGATGGGTAAAATACGGGTAAAATATGGATTTAGCCAAATGGGTTAACCTTCTAACTTTTATTCACTCAAAATTCGTGATATCACTAAAAATATTGTAACTTAT
Source organism: Solanum verrucosum (assembly GCF_900185275.1). Classification (NCBI taxonomy): domain Eukaryota; kingdom Viridiplantae; phylum Streptophyta; class Magnoliopsida; order Solanales; family Solanaceae; genus Solanum; species Solanum verrucosum. The sequence continues at coordinate 2,924,137 of NW_026020065.1, read as the reverse complement.
CTTACTTTTTATGTTCTTAAGAACTAATTATTTTTCTCTATAATTGAAAAGGTGAAGTCTTTGGCCCTCCAAAAATATATATTTTAAATGTACATTTCTTTTGTTAAGTATAATTATATTTTTTTTATTTGTTTCATTTTATATTGGATAATAAATAATAGTGTAAACTAAGCAAATCATGTGTTAGTATTGACATTGCTTAAAGTGCATTAAGCATGTTTTAGTTCTAAAATGCAAATATTTATTTACTTTGAAATTAAAAATATTTTCCCCTTGTTATTACATAAATTTATTTTATATTGAAAAGTAAGGATTTTTTTTGACTTATATGATATAATAAAACTAAATGAAGCATTTTCAACATTTTTCATCTAAAAAAAGACTAAAATATTTGCTCCATGTTTAGTTCTTAAGTAGAGTACTATTTACTCATGAAAATATGGGTAAATATGGATAAACTAGTATTTTACCCAACCCATTTGTTACCCAATTCATATTTACCCATATCAAATATGGACGGGTTGAATTATTACTCATTTTATGTTTACCCATTTTCAACCCGCCCAAATTTGACCCAACCCACCCATTTGTCACCACTATAGCGAACTTACTCAACTTTATCAGAGTTTTGCCTTATAGGCAAAAGTTTGAAGTTAGGTATGTTTCCCATTAGGCATGACTTCTATTTTTGTCCTTAAAGCATATGTTCAAGACATTTTAAGACAGTAAACCGAGAGTAATCAGAAGTTGTGCCTTATTGTCAAATATTAAAACCTAGATATGTTGCTTATCATAAATAAGTTCTAACTTTTACCCATAAGATAAACGTTCAAGACATTTTAAGACGACGAACCTACTCAATTGACCGAAAATTCTGCCTTATAGGAAAAAGTTAGAACTTACGTATGTTGTCCTTCAAACATAAATTTTAACTTTTGCATATAAGGTAGACATTCAGGATATTCAAGATTATGAAATTGTTCAACTGACCACAAATTATGACTTATATACAAACATTAGAACTTATGTCTTATTAGCAACATAAATTATTTCCAACGAGTTTTTTTTAACATATTTTTTACAAAAAATATTAAACGGGAACAAAAATCTAAAATCAAACACTTTGAATGACACTAGGCGTAATTTACACGTCAGAGTTAAAGTGTGACCCATCAATTTATATGCTCAGGCAGTGGGTTTTGCAACATAATTACATACTACAAGTTTTTGCAAGGTCATTAAAGTTGAAGTGATATTTAATTTATATTGATTCATTAGAAATTTAATTTGAATATTTTTTCATTTGATATGCTATATATGATCATAATAAAGAAAAAAAACATTTTTCATTATGTACATAAGCAAATTATTTTTAAAAAAAACAAGAGGTAGTGGTATGTTAAGAAAATAAAAATAAAAACAAACAAAAAAAACCTAAATATAGTAAGAAACAAACGAATTAAGTTATAATCCATTAATTAGCTTATTTTATTTCTATCAATTTCAACCCTCGTGAGCAAACTTGAAAACGAATTATATGGAGACTTGTACATCCTTAACATGTAATTTGTCATGGGGTTTACAAGTTGTACAATGACTTTAAAAGATATTAGATCATAAAGTATTCAAACACAACAATTTCGAGATGTGTAATGAATGTATGAATCACTTTAAAATTATCATCTGATGAAGGTGCTAGTATTTTGGAGTGACTCTCTTAGTGAAGAAGAGAAATGTGAGACTATCGATATCTAGGGGTTAGAGAGGAGGCAATGACATCAATTGGAGATGTTTGGTTCATTTTTTCAAACTTCGATTCTTTTTTTTTTTTTTCGTTAATAGATATCGAATTCAATTCGGTTTTATTTTTTTCTAATTTGGTTTATTGGTATGATTAATGGACTATTTTTCTTCTTGTAAAATGGGCTACTATTTTAATTAAAAATGAGTTATTTTAACTTTGATTCGAGATGGGGTGAAAAACGTATATCTTTCTACAAGCGGAAAGGATAAAAAATATGAAATAGGAATAATTGGGAGTGAAGGAAGAAAAACACACCTAAAGTATCTCAGTTTCTTGAGTTTCATACTTGTTCTATTAGGTGTGCGAGTTTTCTTCTTGAACTATCACCATTAACTTATCAAAACACACCTCAACTATTAATTATTTGAGTTTTATACATAAATTAGCTTTTAGTCATTCCCTCTGCCGTCGTCCAAAGCATCTCCTACTTCTAGCAACTAAGCAAGCAATACATACTACAGGGGCGGCTCAAGCATATTAGTGGCCTAAAGCAAAAATCAAACTGGGCCTTAAACTTAAATTGTTAATAACTTTTATATAATTGATTTGTTCTAGTTTTCAATTGATAATATAACCATTCTTATTTTAAATTATTTATCATGAGATATAGTACTCCAAATATGTTAAATTTCTTCTAATAATTCCTTCATTTTTCATGAAAATTTACTTTTTCTACAAATAGTATTCAATATTTGTTAAAAATAATAATAACTTATAACCTATTATTATTAAAAATGAGGCCCCTTAAATTTTGGGGCCTAAGGCACATGTCTTTTTTTTAACACTATCGAGCCGCCCCTGACATACTATTGGAAAGAATGGTATGGGCTTGGACTTGGGTTGTAAGTGGATGTGAATTTTTTGGGGTAACTTTACTTTTTGAACTTATGTTATAAAATTTTGATTAAATCAAAACATTGATATCCTAAAATCAAGAACCAATTTAATGTACTAAATTCATGAGAATATACAGATTCTTCTATTTCTTTAACCCATATTTCGAAAACTTTCAACCTCAATTCTATAATCGTGCAATGTACAAATCAAATTTATAAACCATACAAATGATTTGGAATGATAAGGACCGTGGCAACATGTTTTAAGCCTTTTTCGTTCAATATCTTTCTCTTCTAGCAACTATTTTATAAATATTTTTTTACGAACACTTGTGACTAACATAAAAGAAAGTTGACTAACATAAAAGTGAAAGTTACTAATATTTTTATAGGGTCCTTATGGAAAACCTCAATGTTGCTATACCACCTATTAACAATGAGGTCCATCAAAATTTTCATGTTTATGAAATTTTAGTACACTTTTCAAGCCTCTATATAACCATTGTTATGACTTTTGAATATCTCAATTTGATAACCCTTGAGTTTTCATATTTATTCCCTTAAAATATACAAATTAAATACAAAAAAACACTTACAATCAATTGGATAACTCTTGAATTTTCAACTCCATTTTGACTCTTGAACAATAAAAAAAATATAAAGATTCAATTCACTTTTTGATGGCAAGTGGAATAGTTAAAGTTTAAGGATGTAAATTGTGAAGATTCTCTATGTGGCAGTGTAGAAGAGGGATCATATATTTATATGTAAATCTGAATAGGAGTATGAAGAAGTTAATCAAATTCATAGAGCAAGAGTAACAAGAGTCGAAGTGTAACAGATGGTGTCATATTAAATAGATATTGCCCCAGTTTTTATATTACATATTAAAACTACTGAAGGTCGTAATTGGAAATTTTCATCGTGGTACAATTTCGAAGAGATAGAAAAGATACAAGTAAGATAATATTAACAATTTTAATGTTAATTTTCATATCAACAATTTTATCTCATATCAAAATGAGTTAATACATACTGAGAAAGAAAGAAGGAAAAAGTTAAATCTTTAATTTTCATATCAACAATTTGATCTCATATCAAAATGAGCTAATACATACTGAGAAAGAAAGAAAGAGTTAAATCTTTTTCTCTTTTGTATATTTGTTTCTTCCTTCTTCTTTTTTTGCTGTGTTTTCATATGCTTCTAATGTGGAAAAAAGAAGAGGAAGAAAAGACTCATGAAATCTATATCAGTCATCATGAAAATTGAATCTCTTACTTGACTCAAATCCTTCTCTTAAGGCTCCTTCCAAAATCAATTGTTTTTCGAGGATTGAAATCTTTAATTGGTTAATCAATGGGAGTTTTAAGTGACAAATTCAATTCAGACTCACATGCAAATTTTCCCCTTCTCATCATTTCTCCTATGTGGCCTCAGATATAGTCTCAAGTATAACAATTCTTCACCAGAGACTCGCCCCAAAGTACCAAACACATTCATCAATGATTTGTGTCATCATTGCATACCTCGAAACTACTACATTCGAAATATTTGTAGCTTGATATCCTTTGAAGCCACTGGAAAACTTTTTGATAGCTCCCCAATTCCTGTGATGAACCTCCAACTTTGCTATGTCTTTTGGGATTCCCATATCGATCTACACAATAGATATATAGTAGTGCATCCCTCTTTTCGATTCAACTGCAACAGTTAATTTAATTTCAATAAAATAACTCAATGCATTTAACAAAAATAAAAGTAAGGTAAATTTTTATATAGACAAAAACATATTGGGAACTTTCTGGACTACCCCCCACAGGCACTCGTCCTAGAGATGTACCAAGTGAAGAAAAGTTGATATAAGTGGAATCACTACAAATGAGCTATTAGTGAAGGAATAACAAGTGTTTCTTGATCTAGCGTGATATATATAGAACAATGAAAATGATGTGTACATGCAAATGGCATTGCTCAGTCTTCACGAGAGTTCTGTGCAAAGATTGTAACACCCCAGAAATTTTTTGAGCTAAGACTTGAACCATCCTTCCTTGTGAGTAGGATTTTACCGAGGAATTAAAATTTCTTAAGTGTTAAGTTCACTAGATGTAGCACCTTAACTAAATTGGAAATAGTAAAATCTGAAATTTTGCAAGTTATGCTTAAGTTATGAGTTTTGGGTCAACTTGAAATGATCATAACTCCTAGCACAGGATGATTTAGATGTGATACAAGATACCGTAGGAAAGACCTTTGAATTATCTTTCCAACTCCACTGAGTTTGCTAAGTTTCGAATTCGGATGAGTGAGATATGACCTTTTGAAGTTAGGCTGTCCAGTTAAGGAAAGTTAGCCGAAAATAGTGAGGGGTATTTTGGTCTTTTCCTTACCCAATCAGATTTAATTCATTTTTAGTAATATTTTAGGGGTCTAATACTATTGGGTTCAGTTTTGTAATCCTAATATACGCCTAGGGTTTTAGTTGAGAGTTCAAGAAGAGAAAAAAAGAGAAAAAAGGAGAGAATCAAGCGTTCGTCGAGATTCTTGCGTGTTGTTGTGGATTTTCGCCATGGTTTTGATCCCTAAGAGTTATGTAAGCTTCCATAATGTTGGGTTTGTTCACCCACACGCCAAACATGTTATTTTCAGCGCAAATTTCATTCTTGAAGTTGAAAGATTTGAGTTCTTGATAGGTGTTCTTGAAGTTCATTCTAAATCTTGTGGTGTTGGGTTTTGGATGATTTATTGAGATCAAAGTGAGTGTTCTAAGGGATGTATTGAGTATATTAGAGTGTACTTATGCTAAGTAATCAATTCTAAGTGATTGGGGAAGAAACCGTTCGATTTTAGGCGAGTTAGGGTGAGAAAACGAGCAAAGAAATTTGTCTAGTTTTATGGGTTGGGGCCTGGCATGTCACCCCAGACATAGCGCCCCAAAGTAGGCTCTGAATGTTAGGGGTTGGCAATCCGCGCCACCCATAGCCCCAGGGTTGCCTGCCCCATCCAGTTTGCAATCGATTGCTCCATTTGAGTTCTTTCGAAGGGTACCTTCACTCTTTTTCGATTCTAACTACTCTAAGCTACTTCTAAACACCTAAAATCATTCCTAACATGATCATAACCTTGAATTCATAATTCAAATTCAAGGTAGAGTTAAGAGTTAAGTTTTGAGAATTCTTTCGAACATTCTAAGAAAGTCCCTTTGAGTCATTTTGTGGAGTCTTCTACAACTTCTATTAACTTGTTTCAAGACTAGAGTAAGTGAGCATGAGAATGAGGAGAATGTATACATGAGTCTATTTTGTCATCATGAGATCTTTCATATCATGAACCATAACTCTTGAATTCATAATTCACATTCAAGAGAGAGTTAAAAGTAGAGTTCAAGAAAGCTTTTGAGTTCAATTGTGAATCGTTTGAGATTCATAATCGATTTGAGTAAATTTTGAGAAAGTAAGTATGAGAATGAGAAGAGTTGTATCATGAGTTCCATAATGTTATGTAGACCTACAAGTCAAGTCGTTCATGCCCATAAATTCCGCATGAACTCCAGAAGTTGAGTATTTATGAGAGGAGTAATATATTAATGTCCTAAGTCTTAAGTATTGAGTTTCTAACCCATTTGAGATTACATTCCTAATCATGGGACTATTACATGTTACCCATGAAGTCCTTGAGTTGAGTTTTCATGTCCATAATTCCACATGAACACTATAATTCGAGCAGTCTTGAGATGAGAAGTATCTTTGAGTCATTGAGTTGAGTAGTTCATGCTCATAATTCCGCATGAACTCTGAGTTGAGCATTCTTGAAATGAGTAGTATCATTGAAGTTATTGAGTTCCAAGTATTTGAGTTCTATCTATGGTTATTGAAAACCTTGCATTGAGTCGTTCATGTACATAATTCGGCATGAACCATATTTTAAAAAGTCTTTTACAACGTTTTAACTTTGTTTTAAGACTTAAGTTTTGAGTTTAGTAAAGAGTAAAGTAGAAGTTCTTTTCTTCAAAAAGTATATGGGGACTAAGTATTCCCAAAGAGATTTAAAATGTTTTCACATTTAAATAAGAACGGAAACTGAGATTTCCAAAGAGCCTTTGGGCTAGTTTTCAAAAAAGAGTAATCGCTTTCTAAATGAAGCAATGGGGGAAACTTTGATTTCCAATATAGCCTTTGAGCTAAGTTTTTGAGCACTAATCTCAAATCACAGAAGAAGTATGTTTTTAAACATAAAGAGCTAATATAATGTAATATTTTTGGGAGTAGTATTGAGCATCGATGGGGAAGAGTTCATACAACTATCAACCACCTTAAGCCATGTAGCCATCATAGGTAGAAAAGGGTCATACTTTTTAGATGAATCCTTTTCGTATAGACTAGTGGATCCACTTAGTAATTCAGGTCATATACCTTTGGCCGGGTATAGGATGTGTTGGCAGCGTGCGGAAGATCGATGTGTCATCACAATAGCTCTTATGTTGTAACACCCCGTATCCAAAACAAACCAAAAATGTAGATTTTGAGAAGTTGCAGGTGCAACCCACAGTTGCCATCCACGGAACGTAGGTCAGACCATGGCCCGTGCTGGTGGTCCGTGGTTCACCACTGCAACCCCTCCCCAACCAAGCTCAGAAAAATTGGCTAAGTCCCGACTCACGGACAGACCCACGGTCCGTAGATCAGACCACGGTCCGTGGTCTGTGTCCGTGGATCGAGACCTCTCTTACCCAACCTTTGACATAAACTATGGTCGACTAGCACTGACCGTCAATCGATCCACAGTCCGTAGGTCTGACTGTAGATGAGGATTAGCAGCCAGTTAGCTGAAAATTGTTGATGGGTCAACTTCAGATGGTCATAACTCTAGCAAAAAATTAATTATGTGTCCCATGACCTATGGTTAGATAGATAATTGAATCCTCTTTCCAACGTCACTAAGTTTGCTAAATTCTGACATCCGAGTAAAAAGTTATGCTCATTTTAGTGAAGCCCTGTCGGGCAGACTCGACCTACGGATCCAATCGACGGACCGTCGATTGAATGACGGCCCGTCAGTCCAATCCGTCGATCACTCCGATATCAGTTAAATCAGAGGTCTTTTGGTCTTTTCCTATTTCGTTTAACCCCTAAGATACGTCGTTTAAACCCTAAATCATGAGGTTTTAGTCAGTTTAAGCCTAGAAACAAAACTAGAACTTACCTTAGTTAAATCATTAATCAAACTTAGAAGAATTAGAAGCAATAGAGGGGAAGAGAAGTCAAGAACCCTAGTTCAAGAACGCATCAAGGTTCCATCAGTTCCAGCCCCAAAATCGAAAGATTTCTTCGTGGAATTCGTCACCAGGTATGTGGGATTTCACTAGTGGGTTCCCTTTCGCCCATTAGGTCCCTAGAATTCAGTCAGTTTCTTGATTCCCTTATTATCAATAGACCTAGGGTTTCTAGAATTTCAACAGATCATCATGAATTAGTTATTTACATGTTCCAAATCAGATTATCATGTTATTTCTCAGTTTATCGCATGAATTTCAGAACCCTAGCTATGTATTTCTTTAGTTTTTGAATTACACATGCTAGGTCAGATATCTCTGTTATTCAGTTATACATGCCTCAATTATTAATGCATCATTATCAAATTAATTGTTGCATTCTCAGTTTGCATGTTCAGTTTTGAGCTATCCAGTATTTACAGAAATTCAGTCATAACCAATTATCCATTAATTCATTGGGAGTAGCATAATACCGAGTTGGACTAGGGTTCAGCGTATCCATATAGTCCCAGAACTATGAGCCACGTAGGTGTAAGTCCCCTATGTGAGCAATATCAGTTTAGTGGTCACGCCAGCATGCTTCTATACCTCTGGCAGAGTATATTGGGTCCTCTCGATGGGGTGTATACATTGGACTCCACATTTAGTTCATGTGGTTTTATGTCAGTTATTAGTAGCTCTCACAGTTCAGTCAGACTCTATTGCATTGACCATATTTCAGTACAGTCAGTATTCAGTCTCAGCATGTTATAAATTTGGTCATTGCATCAGTTAGCTCAGTATTCAGTATTTTCAGTATCTATATCATGTTCAGGTTTTATCATTGCTTTATTACTTTGTTCAGTTATATGTTATTTCAGCTTTACTCTATCATGCATGCTCAGTACCTTTCAAATACTGACGCATACGTGCGCTACATCTTCTCGTGATGTAGGTTCAGGTTCTCAGCATCCAGATCACGCTTAGATCGATTCCCGATCTCCAGTTCAACAGAATCAGTTGGTGAGTCCTCATTCTCCAAGGACAATAGTCATGAGTTTCTTTTCAGTATTTAGTCCTTTAGTTTCAGTTTTACTAGACTTAGCTGGGGCCTGTCCCAGCATTTCTAGTCAGTTAGAGGCTATTTTCAGACATAGATAGATTCAACTTAGTATTGAGTTAATATATTTTTTGTATTAAACTCATCAGTTTTCATTTATCTCAGTTATAGTATATGGGTATTCCCCATCTTTTCAGACTTACTTTATGATTTAGCTTCCGCATCAGTTTATTATCTTTAGTATGCTCATGATCATGCAAGTAGGGTTAACTTGGGATCACTTGTGGTCCTAGGTCCTGTGTCCGCGTCTCGGGGGTAGCTTGGAGCGTGACATATGTGATGGTTGTCGGTTAGAGAAACTCCTACAACAGTATTTACATGGTTCCTCAAGGGGTTCTGCTTAGTATGAATAGGGGTTATGAGACTTTATTCATGCATTGCACAAGTAGACTTTGAGAGGAAGCATGGTATGTCTTTTATTATATTATGATTATGAGTTAACATCATGTTTTAAACAGTTTTCCTTTTTCTTTATATTGCACTTGTTTTAGATTGCTTTATATTGAAATGAGTTCAGTTATATTGAGTTGAGTTGAGCCAGGTAATTTCTTCAGTTTCTTTAAGATTCTTTCAAGCTTATGTTATTCTTTAGAATTCCCCTTACATGCTCGTACATTCCACGTACTGAGCCATTTGGCCTGCATCTTCTTATGATGTGGACACATGTATTCATGATCATCAACAGGAGCTTCGTTGATACATCCGGACGTTCGACTTAACTATGGTGAGCCTCCTTATTTTCGAAGGATTTCATTTACTTTTCAGTTCAATCAGGATGTCGTGGGTCTTATCCCGACTTCCATCGTTATCAGTTAGAGGCTTCATAGATAGTCAGTATAGTTGAGAAGTCTGTATTATTCATTTATTTTATTAAATGTTTTAAAGACTTAGGTTGCCTATTTTATGGCGAGTTGAATATATTATTTTATTCTAAGTTGTTCATTTGAGTTGAAGTTTTGAAAAGTTGAGTTTAATTGAATTTTATTCAGTTTTTAAGCTTTGTATGCTTGAGTTAGTCTTCCGCTTGTAGTCAGCCAGGATGGGGGTTCGCTTGGGGACCATCAATCGTTCTTGAGTGCCGGCCACGTCCAGGGTATAGACTCGGATCGTGACAAAGATCACGAGGATTGTACTTTGAAATATACAAACAGAGAAAACACAATTCCCGTGATCTTTACACGAAACTCTCGTGCAGAGTGTCAATTGCCTTTTCATCTGTTAAACGACTTTTTCACTTTCACCAGTATCTCGCCCATATTCATTCATATTTCACTCTCATTATTCTATAAATATCATTCAGATGTTGGATATGCTCGATCAAACAACATTTATTACTATAAACAAAATATTTTTTCTAAAAAAAAACCAGCAAGAATGTTTTTCTTACTAGTATATAAATCTCATTGAGTAACTAATGACTCATTTCCAAATATTTCTATGTCTTCCTTCTAGCGTTGGACATTCGTAGTCTAACATTTCTCTTTTTCACCAAAGACTCGCCCCTAAGAATCAGGGGCTTCATTGGATGAAATTTTTGTTTTTAGATGTTCGATCACTTTTCCTTTACTTGATGTCAAATTCAATGAGATCTTACCTTTTATTCATCAAATGGTCCCAACAAACAATAAATTCAGACATAACGATTTCGAAAGGTGCAATGATGACATGAATCACTTCAAAAATATCATCTGAGGTAGGTGATGGTACTTTGGAACGACTCTCTAGTGAAGAAGATAAATGTAAAACTATCGATATCCAAGGTTAGAGAGGAGGTGGACATTAACTGAAGATAGGTGGTTAAACTTGGGTAGGGTGTTCAGTTCATTTTTTTCAAACCCGATTCGATTTTTTATTTTTCGTTCATGTATATCGAATAACGAAACAAATTTGATTTGTTTTTTCAGTATGAGCATGATTAATAGCCTATTTTTCTTCGTATAAATTTGCTACTATAATTAAAAATGATTTATTTTAAGTTTTGTGTACCAAAGTTTTATTTTACTCCATATTATTCGAGTGAGTGTTTGTGGAGCTTAGTGTCACGTCCCGCCACATCACAGTGAAATTTTGTATACGAGTAGGGGAGAAAGGGTCTAGAGTTGTGGAGAGGTTTTCGGAAGACTCTAGAACCCTTTAGATTATTCAAGAAGGCCCTTATAATTTTCTAGAATAATTTAGATAGTTTCCAAGAAAGCCTTGGAATTCTCTAGAGTGTGTAGAGAATTCTAGAGAGGGGCTTTTGTGTAAATATCTTAGGGACTTGTAAGTAATTTTTAATTGCACTTTAGTCCCTAGAAGTTAGTATAAATAGGGGTGTCATTCATTTGCAAGGCATCCAACCAAGAAAGCAAGCAAGCAAGTTGTAAAACAATCTTCCAAAAACTCTCTTTGTTCTTTCCAAGTCTTTCCTTAAGCATTCTCTTAGCGATCTAGTCTTAAAGGGCTTACTTGAGCTTATAAGAACGTGAAAGATTCGTGAGTAAGTTGTCAAGTGCCGCACGGAGCTTTAGTAAGACTCTAAGTCTGTGACAAAGTGGTATCAGAGCGAAGGTTTGCACTAAGGGAATTGCAACCAAAGGGGACGTAAACGCCGCTAGCACCACCAACGTCCGTCCGGATGGTGGAAAGAAGGCCCGAAAGGGAAAGAAGCACCAAAAGAGTCATGAGGAAATGTTGTTGGATCCTACACCAAGCGAGACACTAACATCTCATCCACCTTCGACCATCAAAACAAGTGACGATGAACGTGGCGATGAGCCTATTGACGTCACCACTGGAGAAGAATGGGTCGCAAGGGTTGAAGTGGCGAGGCAGGCCGTGGAGATATTAGGCCGGCGTTTGAACGTGGCTGATAGCAAGTTCAAGACTCTTGAGGACTTCACCTTTGAAGAGATCGAAAATATCCGTAAGGAGTTGGAGGGACGTCAGCGGGCCGAGTTTGAGATGAATGAGGCTATCACTTCCTTGGAGTGTCAGCTCATTGAGGCGTTGAGCACGATTGAGACCATGAAGGCCGAGATGAAAGCACTCAAAGAAGGTGTGGCAGTTGGAGGATCATCGTCGCTTGACCGAGATAGGGAGGCCAGGGTCGAGGCTCCCAAGCCACCTATGTTCAAAGGAGTCCGTGACGCGCAAGAGGTGGAGAATTTTCTTTGGCATTTGGAGAATTACTTCAAGTGCAACGGGTTGAAGAGCGACGAGAGTAAGATCAACACCATTGTGTTGTATCTTTCGGAGATGGCCATGCTATGGTGGAGGCGCAAGGAGGCCGACATAGGGAAGGGGACGTGCACCATCAACCCCTGGGAGCAATTTCGGGAGGAGTTCAAGAAAGCCTTTTTCCCTAATAACATCATCTATGAGGCGAAGCGCAAATTTAGGGAGCTGAAGCAAGCGGGCAGCATCCGCTCATATGTGCAGGAGTTCACTACCCTCACACTCCAAATTCCTAACCTCACGGATGATGATATGTTGTTCCACTTTATGGATGGGCTGCAAATTGGGCCAGGACGGAGTTGGAACGTCGGCAAGTCAGGACCATAGATGAAGCCATCACGCAGGCCGAAGCTTTGACATACTTCAGGCAGGAGCAGCCCGACAGAGCCCGAGGAGAAAAGATGAGAGGTAGTCATGACCATGGTGGGGGAGATCGTGGCAAAGGCGAGGAGCAGCGGCCACATCCCAAGAAGCATGACACCTATAAGTCCGATGGCAAGAAGTCTGGGCGTTATGGCAACACGGAGAAGAAGATAGAAATTGCCAACAAAGGTGGCTGCTACATATGTGGCGGGCTACATGGTTTTGCAAGGTGCCCCGAACTGAAGAGCCTTGGTGCTATCCTGCGAGAGCGGAAGGAGAAAGACGCCCAGGAGCAAAGACAAGGCGAAAGGACGACGTAGTTGGGCTTGATAGGACTATGCAGAGCCATCACATAGCAGCCAGAGACACCAAGAGGATACGGCGCGCAGTATGTCGACCTTAAGATCAATGGAAAACCCGTTTATGCTTTGGTCGACACGGGTGCAGAGGTCAATCTCATGACCAAAAAGGCAGCAACGAGGTTGGGGTTGAGTTACAGTTCAAGCAACGCCCAACTCAGGGCGGTCAATGCACCCCCGACTCCTGTGAGTGGAGTCGCGCATGGAGTGAGCATCACGCTAGGCGAGAGGCAAGGTAGGACCAACTTCACTGTCGCTCCGTTAGATCTCTTTGACATAATTCTTGGGCAGGAGTTCTTCCAGCAGTGCCACGCGGTGATCGACCCCTACCTCCAACGACTTCTAGTCATGGAGCAACGAAGATCATGTATGGTGCCCATGGTCAAGGTGCCGAAGACGGAAGGACAAGTTCGTCTAACGGCCATGCAGCTCGAGAAAAACCCTAAAAAGAAGGAGTCGATGTCTAGAGCCACCATTGCAAGTTCGAAGAAGGACAATGGTGCAAGAAGGTCCTTGCCACCGTGCATGAAGAAGGTGCCAAAAGAGAAAAATGTTGTGATGCCAAAGAAGACACCGAGACGTTTGCCTTCTAGGATGGAGGTAGGCCAGAAGACCGAGCTAGAAGCGATATGGAAGATGTTGAAGAAGTTGCGCAAGGGGCTTGATCGAGTCAATGGACTATTGGTCGCGCACGCACAAGGCTCAGATGATGATGTAGCAGCAATGCGACGCGGTCGTCGCATCAATAGGTGGGGGAGAGTGTCACGTCCCGCCACATCACAGTGAAATTTTGTGTACGAGTAGGGGCGAAAGGGTCTAGAGTTGTGGAGAGGTTTCCGGAAGACTCTAGAACCCTTTAGATTATTCAAGAAGGCCCTTATAATTTTCTAGAATAATTTAGATAGTTTCCAAGAAAGCCTTGGAATTCTCTAGAGTGTGTAGAGAATTCTAGAGAGGGGCTTTTGTGTAAATATCTTAGGGACTTGTAAGTAATTTTTAATTGCACTTTAGTCCTAGAAGTTAGTATAAATAGGGGGTGCCATTCATTTGCAAGGCATCCAACCAAGAAAGCAAGCAAGCAAGTTGTAAAGCAATCTTCCAAAAACTCTCTTTGTTCTTTCCAAGTCTTTCCTTAAGCATTCTCTTAGCGATCTAGTCTTAAAGGGCTTACTTGAGCTTACAAGATCGTGAAAGATTCGTGAGTAAGTTGTCAAGTGCCGCACGGAGCTTTAGTAAGACTCTAAGTCCGTGACATTAGGGTCATTCTGTCAATTGATCGATTTTCTCTTCTCCCCAAATTTCCTCTATTTTATATTTAGTATTTTATTTTTTTTGTATATAATGTATATAAAAATGAAAAAAAATAGTACTATAAACTACAATATTTAGTATTTTTTGTTTAATTTTTTTAGTATATTATATGTTTAAAAATTATGAAGAAATAGTATTATAATTCCCAATAATTAACAACTTCAAATATTTCATAAAATATATTAAACTTTTGGTTAATTTTTGAAATTTCATCTGTACCACATAAATTGAGACGGGGTAACATATATTACTCTAAGGGTAACATATATTATATAAAAATTATGTTACCTAAGAATACCATAAATCACAATAATTAACAACTTAAAATATTTTTAAAATATATTAAAAAATTAATCAACTCTGAAAATTTCACATGTGCTACATAAATCATAATAATTAACAAATTTATTTAAACAAATATATTAAAAAATTATTAACTTACAAAATATCACATGTGCAAGAGATATTATTTGAAAAGTATGTTAGAGATATTTTAAAAATAACTAACAACAAAAAATATTTAATAATTTAATTGACTCTCTTAATTATATCTGTGTCACATAAATTAAAATAAATAGATGAATCAAATCAATAAGCTTTTGATTCAGGTCGAATAATATATATTTGGCTCGGGCTTGCCCGATCTTTTGTATCTAGTTGGTTTTATAGATGTGCATAATCTCTTCTTTAATCTATACTTCACTGCACAACGTTTGGTATATAGAAATACAAGCTCGTCTTGATTACTTTAGCTTTAGCTTAGTCATTGCATCTATGTCAATTAGCGGTTAGTTCGGTTCGATTTTATGTATTATTAGTTTGATTTATCAGTTTTTTGCTTTTAAAATATGCTAAATCAATAACCAAATCAATAAGATATATTTTATCAATTTTTTATTCATCGATTTTGGTCCTTAACGATTCGATTTCGGTTTAATTAATATGAAAATGCTAATAAAATAAATATATGACTTTTCAATAATTTGACATGACAAAATAATGATGCAACTTTATAGAACGCGCATAAAATAAAAATAATAATAAATAACATGAAAAGAACTATACATGTGCAACACAGAGAAATTAAGAAAAACAGAATTCTTACTTTAGGTTTTGATGTATAATATGAAGTTTTGTGAATTAAAAGTCATTGTAAAGTCATGTGAATTGAAGACTATAGAGCTAAGGAACTTACCTGTAAGGTACTAAGATTAATATTTAATATTTATATAGGGGTAAAGTAGTAAATTACTACAGTGGATATGGATTTATCCAATAACACAATATTAAAAAATCAAAACCGAATCGATAATTCGATAATTTTTTTTATAAAACCCGTTAATCTAATAATCCAATAGCAATAACCA
Source organism: Solanum verrucosum (assembly GCF_900185275.1). Taxonomy (NCBI): domain Eukaryota; kingdom Viridiplantae; phylum Streptophyta; class Magnoliopsida; order Solanales; family Solanaceae; genus Solanum; species Solanum verrucosum. The sequence goes on along the minus strand of NW_026020065.1, from coordinate 2,908,512 downwards.
ATAACATTCTTTTCGGTTTATTTTTTGCACACCCCTAATGTCTATAGTCCAGATGTGCAAAATCATCAACAAATTTGACTAATTAATTATAAAATTTACTTAATTTTAATGCACTAAAATACAATTTGAGAGAGTTCTCTCATTTATATTTTCTTAAACAATAAGAGAGTACAAAAGGCAAAAAAATTCACAAGCCTTTGATATCTAATAACATAAAATATCTCAATTGTACAACCCTTGTGTTTTCAACTCTTTTTTTAATTTCCCCCATTTTTATATTGCTAACTTAATAGATATTGCCCCCATTTTTATATTAATTATCAAAACTACTAAAGGTCGTAATCGGAAACTTCCATTGTGATACACTTTTAAAAAATAGGTAAGATATATGTAAGACACTTGTTACAAGGAGTATATATAATTCCAACTTTGATAAAAGACAATATTAGAAATTTCAATGTTAATATTTATATCAACAATTTGATCTCATGTCAAAATGAGTTAATATATACTAAGAAAAATAAAGGAAAAAGTTAAATCTTTTTTTTCTTTTCTATAGTTATTTTTTTGTTGAGTTTGGTTCTGCTTCTAATGTGGGAAAAAGAAGAGCAAGAAGAGACTGAATAACATTGAATCCCTCACTTGACTCAAATTCCTACCCTTAAGGTTCTTTCCAAAATCAATTGTTTCTTCCAGGGTTGGAATCTTATTAATTGGATTTTCCTCAATGGAAGTTTTAAAAGACAAATTCAATTTAGGCTCACATATTTTTTCCTTTTCATCGTTTCTCCTTTGTTGCCTTGAATATCATCGCATGTTTATCCTCCTCACCAGAGACTCGCCCCAAAGTACCAACACATTCATTATTAATTTGTGTTATCATTGCACACCTTAGAACTACTACATTTGAATTCTTTGCGGCTTGATATCCTTTGAAGCCGCTGAGAAACTTTTTGATATCTCCCCACATTGTGTGACGAACCTCCAACTATGCTACGTATTTTGAGATGCCCATATCTATCTACATAATAAATATATAGTAGCACGTCCTCTCTCTTCGATTCAACTGCAACAACCAATTTAATTTCAATAAAATCACTCAATGCATTTAACAAAAATAAAAATAAGGTAAAATTTTATATCGACAAGACATATTGAGGAACTTTCTGGACCACCCTCACAAGCTCTGGTACTGGAGTTATACCAAGTAAAGAAAAGTTGATATAAATGACATCACTGAAAATGAGTTATTAGTGAAGGAATAGCAAGTGTTGCTTGATAAAGCATATCCTACACCAGATTGATATATATAGAACAAAGAAAATGAAGTGCACATGCATGTGGCACTCTTCAATCTCACGAGAGTTCTGTGCAAGGATCACGAGAGGAGTGTCACTCCTCAGTCTCACGAGATTTCTGTGCAAGGATCACGAGGATCTTGCTTTGAAATATACAAACAAAAAAAAGAATAATTCCTATAGTTTTTGCACAATACTCTCGTGCAGAGTGTCACTTTCTATGTTATGATTTTGCCAATTTCACCAGTATCTCGACTAGATGCATTCATGTTTCATTGTCACTATTCTATAAATATCATTCAGATGTTGGATATACTGGATCAAGCAACATTTATTATTATTAGCAAAAAAATCTTTTCTAAAAAATAGCAAGAATGCTTTTCTTACTAGTATATCTCAAAAAGTTGCAAATAACTCATTTCCAAAGATTTCCATGTCATTCCTCTGTCCCTGAACATCCATAGTCTAACCTTTCTTTTTTTTTGCCAGAGACTCGCCCCAAAGAATAGGGGCTTCATCAGATGAAATTTTTGTTTTTAGATATGCTATTACTTTTTCTTTACTTGATATAAAATTTAATAACATCTTATATTTTATTCATCAAATGGTCCCAATAGGCTAAGAATTCAGACATGAAAATTTCAAGGGGTGCAATGATGGCATGAATCACTTCAAAAGTATCATTTGATGAAGGTGTTGGTACTTTGGAGCGACTCTCTAGTGAAGATAAATGTGAGACTATCGATATAGAAGGTTAGAGAGAAGGTGGCGGCATCAACTGGAGATGTGTGATTAATCTAGGGGTGGTTATTTCGTTCATTTTTTCCAAACTTTGATTCGATTTTTTATTTTTTGTTCATGTATACCGAATAACAAAGCAAATTCGCTTCGGTTTTTTAGTTTGAGCATGAGCCTTGATTAATGAGCTATTTTTCTTCTTGTAAAATGTACTAATATTTTAATTAAAATGATTTATTTTATGTTTTGTGTACCAAGATTATTTTATCTATCAACCTGCGCAAAGGACTGAAAGCATGAAATGTTGGAAAAATGAGATTTCCGACATGAAATAAGTATAATTGGGAGTGAAGGGAGAAAAATACATCTAAAGTATTCGATTCTTTTTCATATTTAAATTACTAGGCGTGCTAGTTTCCTACTTAACTATCATAAATCATCATCTATTTATGAAAATACACCACAACTATTAATTATTTGAGTTTAATACGTTAACTTTCAGGGTTATCGCCCGAATCTATCTCTTACTTCTAGCAACTCATCCAGCAATGTATACTATTGGGAATAAAGGATGGGCTTGGACTTGGGTCAGGTGTAAGTCGTAATGAACTTTTTAAGGGTACTTTTACTTTTCGAATTTCTTTAGTAAAATTTCTATTAAATCAAAGAATTGGTATCATAAAGTTAAGACCAAGTCGATTAACAAAGTTTACAACTCAATCATTTAGGGTGTGTTTGGTATGAAGGAAAATGTTTTCCTAAAAAATGTTTTCTTGGAAAACAAGTTGATTTTTGACTTATTTTCTCATGTTTGGTTGGTGAGTAGAAAATATTTTCCGAAAAAGATTTTTAGTGTTTGATTTATGAATGAAAATTTTTTTTGAAAAAATTCTTTTATTTTTACCAGAGTAGAAAATAATTGTTGAAATTGAAAATATTTTTTAAAAACAAACTTAATTTTTTTGGGGGGTGGGTGGGGGGGTTCGAGGGTAGGGGTGAAAAATTGAAATTTTAAAGTTAAAAATATTTTTTAAAAACAAACTTAAATTATTTTTTTTTTGGGGGGTGGGGGGGAGGGTCAGGGTAGGGGTGAAAAAATGAAATTTTGAAGTCGAAAATATTTTTTTAAAATAAACTTAATTTTTTTTTGGGGGGTGGGGGGGGTGGTAGGGGGTGGGTGGGTGTGGGGTGGGGGTGGAAAAAATGAAATTTTGAAGTCGAAAATATTTTTTAAAAACAAACTTAAACTTTTTTTTGGGGGGTGGGGGGGCTGGTAGGGCGGGGGGTCGAGGGTAGGGGGTGAGAAAATGAAATTTTGAAGTCGAAAATATTTTTTAAAAACAAACTTAAAGTTTTTTTTGGGGAGTGGGGGGGGGGTGGTGGTAGGGGTTGGGTGGGGGCTAGGGTAGGGGGGGTCGAGGGTAAGGGTGAAAAAATGAAATAATGTTTTTTAAAAACAAACTTAATTTTTTTTCCTTTTGAAGAGGGTGGGATAGGGGGCTGGGGTGGTAGGGGTTGGGGGTAGGGGTGAGGGTGGGGTAAAAATATTGAATTTAAAAACAAACTTTAGTTTTTTTTTTTTTGGGGGGGGGGGGTGGTTGGGGGGCTGGTTTGAGGGTAGGGACCAAATAAATTGATTTTTTCAACAATTTTCTTTTTAATTGGAAGTTGGAAGAGAGTTTTGGAAAATGTTTTCCTTAAATTTTGAAGGGAAGTCATTTTCCTTAAATTTGAGGAAAATGAGTTGATTTGGAAAACATTTTCCAAAACATTTAACCCAACCAAGCATGAGAAAATTGGAATCATACCAAACACACCCTTAATGTCCTCACTCAGTTCATAAGAATTTATAAATTCCTCTATTTCTTTAACCCTTGTTTCTTGAACTATCAACCCCATTTCAATAGTCGTAGAATATATAAATCAAATCTATAAACTAAGCTCATGAATAACCCTCTTTTTTCCAATATTATTTAACTTCTTTTGTTTCATTTTTTTCTTTTTCTTTCAATCACTTAAATATTAATTCAATACCCTCTGTATTCTCTGTTGAGAGGAAACTGTGGGCTTACTTTCGTTAGCCCATCTGCTGAGGTCGTTCATACTTCCGGGTCATCACCTTTGATGGGATCGGGTCGGAAACAATATACATTTGTGTTTATGTAATTATTACATAGTGTTTTTGTGCCTCGTGTTTAATTTCTATTTACGGTATGTAATGCGAATAACATCATTTATTATATTTATACATTAAAAAAATTTATATATACTTAATTTTATAATGAAAAGGGTTCAAATGTACTTTGTTTGACTCTCTAGCTCTGCCCTTGAAAGTGATATACTAGGTTATAGTGTGATTGACTTCTTAATATATGAAGGCCAAGAAATTATGTTGTTAGTTTTTTTTTTTATGGAGTTATGCCATCAGATTAGTTAAAAAGTTAATTGCGGATAACTCAATTTAATAAGTATTGATTTATACCCAATAATAAATGATAAAAACATTTAATATTTATCTTGAAGTGCATTCTTATAATATTGTCTTGGACTAAAGTTGGAAGTGCACTCTTGTAATAAATGACTAGAGGGCAATGGCCCGTGCTTGAGCACGGGCCCAATTGAGTTATCCGCAATTAACTTTTTAACTAAAAAGGAGTTGCAGTGGAGCAGTACTAATTAGAGATAAGCAATTGAATGGAAAACGGTGAACTTTATTTGAACAACAAGAATTACAAAAAGTAAACTTGTTCGAGGATGAAACTAGAAGAGAAAACTTATTCAAAACAAAATTCAAGATTCTTGAATGGGGATGGCCAAGGCGACGGTGCCAGACTTGACGAGGAACCGTTGTAGTGGCAACTTGAACAATAGGTTTATTAACAGTGAAATTGGGCCACTCATAGAGTCCATTCCTATTTCGATCGGAGACAAGCGACGCCCACGTTTTCAAGTCCTTCACAAAGAAAAAAACGAGAAAAATTCAATGGATGTCAAATTATCTTGACAAAATTTTGATATCGAAAGAATGTTTTGTTTGATAGCAGGTGCACACAAAGTGTCAGTTAGTCTAAAAGCATTATTTGATGCAACTAATTCAGTAGAATCATGATGAGTAATTGAAATTCTTTTACCGTCGCCCATAGCTATGCCTTCTTAACCATGATATTCATCCAGATTGGTAGACTCTTTTGTGACATGATGAGTAGCACCGGTGTTGACATCCTTTGAGAGGGCGCAACGTCGCGGTGACTCACCAAAAAATAGTTATTCAGTTTTTAAAGAATTAAAAGAATTTTAAAAAGGGGAAAATGGTAAAATGGAGTCACCTCCTAATTTTTAGGAAAACTAGGAAACCAATTAACAAATTAACTTAAAAGAAATGTCTACGAAACCAATAGATTCTAGGTAAAGGGTTCAAGTTATTCCGAAGGGAAGGTGTTAGGCATCCTTCGAAATCCACGATTGTGGGTCCCGACTAAAACGGGGTGGGATTTTGAGTTGTTGTTCGCTGCTGGAGTTGGGGTTTTCGTTTGGTGGTTCCGGCGTGGGGTTGTTTTAGTGAGGGAGAAGCTGCTAGGTTGGTGGCATGTGGTGGAGATCTGGTGGTTTGAAGGCAGTGAGGAAGAAGAATAGAATAAGGTGACTGGTTTCTTGTTTTCCGGTGTTTGGTAGCGTGAGGCAGGGAAGAGAAGAAGGGAAACAAAATGGGGGGAGGGGGGGTTTTGTGGTGGACTTGCCGGATTTCGGCGAAGTTCCGGTGACATGCCGGAAAAATTTATAAACAATAAAAGAATACTTTTTGAAGGCTAAAAATCTGAAAATTAACCTCTAAAATCTTATCCATCACCTCTTAACTTAATGAACAATCTATTCTTTAAATAGTGAATTGAAAATCATCAATAGTACAATATCACTATCTTAAAACTGTGAATCAAAACCACCGGTTAATAAACTATTTGTGTATGAAATCTTATTCTTATCCGAATGAATTTCTGGAATGTGCAACATATCAAAAATGTATATTAACAAATGTAACAGATAAAAATAATATGAAAAATGTAACGAACGTAACCAATGACATGTAAAAAATGCAATTTAACAGAAATAATGATTTATAAAAAATGAACAAATATTTGAACGTATTCAACCGGTTATCACAACATAATATAAATAGAAATAACCGATAAAAATCCTAATACTTTGAGAATAAAAATAATTATCAATAAATTGCATTAAAATGACAAAAATGTATTTTGAACTATTTTTTAAAAAAAATACTTTAAAAAATATTAGCTTTAGAAATATCAGACCAAAATTTGGTGTCAATAACCGGAGTCAACAATCCATTAATTTTCTGCAACTTGGTTACCTGAAAGAAAATTGTCCTTTGCCTTTAAATGATTGTGAGACTGTGACCGACAAACATTAGCAGAATGACCCTGTTTATTCCATAACTGACAGCGAACAAGGTTATTGATGTAACACCCTTGCGCAAGAGCAGTTCTACGATTGCTGGAACGCCATTGTGATGTGTTGTTGGGTCGACGAGCAGCGCGGTTATTGGAATTGATGGATTTGTTGTGAGTTACCATAGCAGCAGTTATGGCATCGGACCCAAGACCACTCAGAATTTTATCCACCAGTTCTTCGTTGGTGATTGTAGCTCCAGCTGTAGCGAGCTCGTTGTAGAGAGAGCGCACTTGATGGAGATAATCGGCTACTGGGCGGGAGTCCTTTGATAGACGCGCGAGCTGGTCACGAAAGCTAAATATTCGTGTTTGGGACTTGTTGGCATAAGTAAGATGCAGAGAGTCCCAAGCAGAAGAGGCAATTGCTACAGTTGGAGCAATTGTCGGATCGACAGAAGCCATAATGACATTCTGGATTAATTGATCTTGACGGAACCAAAGGCTATAGGCTGAGTTTGCGACGTCTCTATTTGTGTGATAGTTGTGGAAGGAGCTGGGGAAGAGCCATCAAGATGGCCAAACAGATTGTGCCCGTGCATGAGCATGGAAATCTGGGCCTTCCAAGTAGAAAAGTTATGGCTGCCAACAACTTTATCGCCAGTTGGGATACAGGATTAAACTGAACAACAACGTTAGAGTTGCTGCTAGTGTGGAGTCCGCATTCTGGACCCCGAGAGTTAAGACTAGAGCTCTGAAACCATATAATGACTTGAGCAACATGAATCGAACGATCCTTTCTCAATCAATTATAAACTGAACTATATACATAAGCAAACTAATAGAGTCCCTCCTATGGTAGAAACTATACAGTAAAATAATCTACCTATACAACAGTAACTATAAGAATTAACCAGTAATAAATAATGTTCTAATAGTTACGATCAACACGTTCGTATTATCATTAGAAAAAGAAAACATGTATTGCAAAATCATAAAAGTGACTGATCATTTCTTAATAGATTAGGATCAATATTTTGTTCATAAACAAGATATCATCCAAGTAATAAGGACTTCGTTTAGATGATTTTGGTCAAATCAAAATAGATATTTCGTAGGTATGAGCATTGGAATTCATTTTCTTCTCTGGGCTTTCTCGCTGTCAACTCATGTCCGCGATTTAGACTTTACAAGTCCAATCAAGAGTATCTATTATTAGTTCATCAATGTTGAATCTTAGTCCATGTGTTTATGAAAGATATGTTGAGTTGTTGACAATAACATGGGCAAAAAGAGTTGGAAAACCATAACAATTAGAGTTCTCTCCAATTTATTGTATCTTAAACTCAGATGCATCTATTCTTTTGTTAATGTCCAAGCTCTTACAATGAGAAATAAAGGAGGATAAAAAAAGAGTTCAGTCTGAGCAATGATGAAAGTCATTGTAATCAGAGCACACCAAGAACGACTTTGCACAAAAGATTACTTGAAAAGTCAGTAGAAGTTGAGAGATCGATTTAAAATTCCAAAAGATTCACATGTAAATATAGAGTATATTATACATGCAGATTGAGTTTTGCCAAATTCAAAATCCTTCCTTAATTGCCTTTGTAAGAGGTCCTCTGTACTATTGATGTTATTATAGGAATCTTGTATGACATTTGTATTATAGGAATATATGAAATTCTTAAGTAGATTATGAATGCAATACATTTTGCAAGAAAAATAACATATCCTAAACTTCAATAACTTTGGAACCAACTAACAATGCTCTCAATCTCTTATTTGTTTTTTGATAAACTAAGAACATCCTAGGTCTAGCATTTATTTCACTTTTTAAAAAATTCGTGTTTTACAAGTGACTACTAAGGGTATATATGACCAAAGAAATGCTTAAAAGTCTACATATAAGTCCATTAATTTAAAGACACAAATGAGCATCTTCAATCATGGTAAGTCAACCAATCTCTCTCTTCTTTGATTACTAAGCTGTGAGGACCTCAAGAGAACAGTCTCGTATAATTATTGCAGTCTTGTAAATGTAGATGTGTCCTATTTCATCAGAGTTAAAAAAATTTTAATATAAAATATTTTAAGTTAGAAAGCTTAAAACTGTCGTATTCAAGTTCATAACTGGACAAATACGATTAAGCAACATTCTAACCAATTACCAAGTTCAATAGTACAACCAACTACCTTTAATTGTCACGAAATCATGCTCTAACCCATCCTTCAACTCTATATATTATTAGTCACATTAGTGTCTAATATAGATTTAGTACTGTTTCAGACTCAGAAGTTAGGATCAACATCACAAAATATTAAGATGAAGACGAAATGTAAGGTTTATAAAACAAAATCATAAAAGCAAGATGATATGAAAACTACTTTCTTACTAACTACAATAACCCTATTAATAATATGAATCAAGAGATAAATTACAATATGAAATTTTCTTTATTAGACTTTGTAAGAATTAGAAGAGTCAAGTGCATCTTCAGGCATAACCCCTTATTTTACTAAAACAACTGAAAATAAGATGACAGATTACTTTACCTATAAATCCAACAAATTGAGGGTCAAAAACTCTCAAAATCAGCATAACAATCCTTTTTACTCTTTAATGATTGATCATGACCAATGTAACATGCTTTTGTACCTGCATCTAGTTATTGTTAAGCTAAATTGCACGGACTCTTGACTTTCGATGTCGCATCCATGTCAGATTCTCCAAAAATATACTATTTTTGGCGAATCCGACATGCACCCCTCGACATTTTTGAAGAGTTCGAACAACATAGTTGTTAAGAACAAAACACGTGCACAACCGTAAAGACAGTCAACAATAGCTACACTGAAGAAGATATCAAAAGAGTCCTACATAATAAATCAATAGAACAAGTCATATTTTACTTGCAATTATTCAAAACAACTTGGCGTTTCGTCAAGAAAATTTCTAAATAAGAGCATGATACTTCACACCTTACACCCATTGAAAAGAGAACCCAACGTCAATTGAAATTCCCCTCCAAAAAAGTATAGATAAATATAAATTTCATATTTTTCAAAAGAAGAAGTGCGAGAAGTGAAAAAGAGAGGCAATATTCTTTTAACAGAAATACACATGCCCCATATATATTCGTTATCAATATTATCCTATAGAAGTAAATAACATACTTGTCAAATTCATGAATAACAGATGAGTATGTTGTAAAATAACGTCAGTCAGAAGGCGCCTAAAAACCCCAAATATCATGTAGTTGTTTTTGGCACAACAACAAACACTTGGTATGCATCAAACATCTCAAACAATAAGATTTAAAAAGAGTGCAATTCATATTATTCTAGTTAAATGATTTGTAATCGAGTTGTTAAATGTTGGCAAGTCATTAATCCTTCTCTCATCACATACAAATATTACTTACTTTCCCTATACCTACAATCTTAGAGCTTCAATTATGGTTGGGCAACAGACAGTTTATTTTAAGTTGTGTGAAGAATAAAGTTGAACACAAATAGTTTGTTAGCAATGTATTGTTCAAATTTAGGGAGAAAAGGAAATAGAGAGTATAAATTCGAAACATGCATCCACAAATCAAACAAAGAAATAAACTTTGTGAATGTAGAAGAACTAATAGATCCAGCAAAGCTAATGTTTGTTAACAGAGAAAGAATAGTTGAAAACTCACGATTGAGATCCAAGAAGACGGTAAGCACAAGAGACGTCGGTGAACTCCAATAAAAAGCTCCACAACCATGGCGATGGAATTAAGGCAGAGTGGATTCAGAGGAAGTGGAGCTAAGCAAGTGTATGAGTAATCAAAGGGAAGACACATGTTATACTTGGTACATGTGTCTTAAATAGAGTGAATCATCAGATTGCACCAAAAGGTACTTACACTGTAGCAAATAGTACAAGTTTTAATAGCTATGTTATTACACCCAACTCTCATTTCTAATATAAATATAATAATTAGATGGACATGACCATAATTATTTTTATACATGTATTTTCAACAGCATACACAAAAGGAATTTTTCATATACAAACTTGAGTGTAGAAACTAAATATCTCTATGGTTTAATGCAAAGTCTCTTTCAGTCTAAAACAATCATTTGTCTAAAATCGCTAATACGTATGGACTGTGATGAGGAACCATCCAATTGAAGCAGTCCACAGAATGTCACTGTTGGAGCATTTCGGCAGCACTTTGGTCTTGATCATATAGATTCTTATGATGTCCATGGTAAGCACTTCTTGAACTTCACTAAGAGCATTCTCATCTTTCCTCCGAATTGAAAAGGGACAACTACAATGAAAGACACAGTGAAGGTATATATATATATTAACTCTGTCTATCGAGTTTGGACACATCAAATACATAAAAAGTAGAGAGCGCTATTATTTACAATCAACAAGTGTTAAACATAGTAGAAAACTCAATACTTGAAACATATGATACAACCTATACAAAAAATGAATATAAGAATACATATTACGTACCTCTCATTAATGAATATTTTCATTGTCTTTCCCTATATTGCAGCCGAAACTCCAGTCATGGTCCATCTAGCTTTTTCTGCAATGTAAGCCAAATTCATGTATGGGTATTTTACATTATTAGGGACTTTAAATGTCAATGATTTGAGCATATATCATTGCGGATAAAATTAAGTTCACTAAATGGAAAGAAAATGTCAAAGCTTTAGTACCACCAGGCAGAATAGGCTTGCCTGCTAACATTTCAGCCATAAGGCGACATGCACTTCAAAAATCAGTATGTATTTCATAATCTAGAGCATTTAGTAGAAGTTCTGAAGCTCTTTTCCAAAATGTGAGAACTTGACTTGACAGAGGATGCTCTTTTACATGATTGGAGTAATTTGCTAACCTAGAATCAAAGATTTTAAGCATCCCATATTTGTCAATTAACAAAGCAGACCCCATAATATTTCGGTGCAAAATACACTTTCATGATAGTGCCGCATACAACGGTTAATATGAAACTGAAAAAATACTTTAAAAATCAACAAGTGTAATGACCAATAACAAACAAAAATTAATCTTGAACTATACGTGTCTTTTTCATTACAGGGTCGTTGTGCATCAAATCCTTAACAAATAATGGGGCATTCTCACTATACCACTCTTCCATCTCTCATCCAAATAAGAAAATATTGCTTCCGCTATGCTTATCAGTCAATGTGAAGTCTCAAAAAAGACATATCACATCTTCAACCAGCGAAAACCAATGAAAAAAAATAAAGAATCCTAAAAAATAGAGCAAATGTTAGTGTAACGACCGGGTTCTGTCGTTATAGAAAATCCAATGGGGAAAAATTTTAGGTTGGAAAACTTTTTCTTAGTAATTTGAAATTTCCTAACCTAGTCCAAATTTGGACGAAATCGGAGTCATTAAGGTATATGGAAATCTGGTAACAATCGGGTGATTTAATTATGATTTTTGACTACATGAGTAGTTAGATAAGTCGTTAAGGAATCCGTATGACTTTATCAAACTAAATTCGGGTGAGTAGAACTTCTAGAATCGATCTTAGCGTGAACGGTATTTTCTGAGAATCGTTGGTTAAGTGTGTGTTGTGAAATGGGGGTCTTGTAATTATTAAAATAGCTCATTGGTTCCGTGCAAGCCACTGGGACGGGATTTTTGCCGCCAGGGCGGGGCCGATGCAGCGGGGTAAGGGCCGCTGTGGCGGGTTCGACGCGACTTAAGGTCGTAAATAAACCCCAAAATGTCTTTATTCTGCACTTTTCGACTTTGAGAGCTAGGAGACGACCCCAGATGAGGTCTTGACCATTTTTCACCATTCTTGACGCTAAATGTAAGGTTTTAAATCTCCGAATCCATTTTTGAATCCGTAGAATGTAATCGAATGGGTCATTATCGATGGGAGTGGGTTTTGGTCTAGAATTTATGGTGAAAACAACCCTAATTTGAATACTTGGGATTATGGGTATGATCTAGGGTTGTTAGAACTGATAGTATTTCGGGTAATTGGTGATGGTTTATTGATTTTCGTGTTATTACGATTGTTTGTAGACCAATAACAAGCGGAACAAATCCGGAAAGGGAAGGATCAAGTTTTTTAGGGTTTCAAGCTTGTTTCAAGGTAGGTGATGGTTGTGATTTTATGATTGTGTGATGTATGTTTGTTCTTGTTTCATTATGATACTTATATGTATGTGAATGTTGCATTAATCACACTTGTTGTAAATGAGATATATGAATGATGAATGCCATGAATCATGACTTATTTGTATTAACTTGAGAAGATACTTGTGATTGTGATTGTGGTGTGTTGAATGGATCGGGTGCCACGCTCCGGCATAACTAATTGGGATCGGTTGCCACGTTCCGGCATAATTATGGGATCGATTGCCATGTTCCGGTATAAACATTGGATCGGGTACCACGTTCTGGTATGCTAATTGTTTGGGTTTTGGTTCCATGAGAGGACCAATGACTTGTCATAATTGTGTATATTGTTGAGCATGTGATAATCGATAATGTATATGTTCGGTATTTTGCATGTTTATAATGTTGTATTGACTTGCTTATGTTACACTTAGTGGATAGTCGCGTGATCCTACCAGTACACTGTTAAATGCCTTAGTTTTTGATTTAGTTGTTGGTTTGGGTTGTAGTAGTGGTTCTCCCATCGAAGGGTTAGTATGGGTGCCAATCATGACACGGTTTGGATCGTGACAGCCAGCTAATAGTGAATATACTAAAGAGGGCTTTCTTTCCAGTAGTGAAAAATTCCAAGCAAAGTGGGTTGCTTCCTACAGATGGCAAGCATAAAGTAGGAGACAAAGGAGATAATTAGGAAACTATTGATTAGAAAACCGTTTAAAACAAATAAAAAATAGGATAATATTGATTAGAAAACCGTTTAATTTTTCTAGTTATCTTCAATATAAATTCAAAAACTTGGTTATTAGCGCCAGAATATACCATTTATATTATTGGGCCCGTGCATAGCACGGGCAACATTATCTAGTATATATATAAATATATAATATATACTTGTTTTGTGGTGCACCACACAATCAAGGAAATGTGTGCTATTTATAAGCATGACAACGCATCATATTGTTGCTTATAATAGTCTTCAATTTAATTATAATTTATGTTGAGAAGGAAATGTCAACAACTACAAATAAAAATAATTACTCATTTTCGTTCTTTTTTTAATTGTCATAATTTTTATTTTACCATAATAGCCTTCAATTCAATCATATAGTTGCTTATAACCCTCTTTAATGATATGAATTTTGACTAACATTTAATGATATGAGCTAGCACAGGCTTCTTCATGTACTTGTTAGTTTTCTTCATGTGGTACCTGCAATCGATAAACGATAATATACATTATACAAATAAAAAATAGGATAATATTGATTATAAAACCGTTTAAAACAAATAAAAAATAGGATAATATTGATTAGAAAACCCTTTAATTTTTCTAGTTATCTTCAATATAAATTCATACAAACAAATTTTAGATGCAAGAAAAAGGTTTAGGAAATTTATTTAGTTCTTTCTTCTGCCTTTTTATTTCATAAGAGGCGTTTGAACAAACAAACAAACAAATTTATGTACATAATCAACAAAGAAACATGAATAAAGACAAAGAACAATTATGCACCATCCATCAAAAAAATACTAAAAGAAAGACACTATATTATTGGGGAAAAAAAGAGACTCAAATCCATATAGATAAAGATGTCTAAATTAGTGATCTCTGAGTAAAATAAGAATAAAGATACATGAGCAATATTTGATTCAAAAACTAACTTCCACCTTCAAATGGAATCGGTCAAAATTAGAATGATTTAGGATGGGGACTCAAAGACAATTTCCGTCGTTTGCAATATTTGATTGATATTCTCTGGGGAGAGAAGGTGTAGCAGAGAACTTGGTGTGATTTCACCTCGGACGGAAACTCCGAGGGACCGAATTTTACCCACATCCCATTTACGTAAAATTATGAAGCAAAGGGCGGAGCTATTTTTGGTACATGAGCCTTTTTTATATTCTCTAGCTGTTTGGTAGAGTGTATTAGAAAAAATAATTACTTCCTCTGTCTCAATTTATGTGACTTACTTTCCTTTCTAGTTCGTTCCAAAAAGAGTGACACATTTCTATATTAAATAACAATTTAACTATAAAATGTCTATTTTACTCTTCTTGAAATGATTTATAGCCACACAAATTTCTATCATTCATTTTGGACCACAAGTATTAAAAGTCTTCCTTTCTTTCTTAAATTTCGTGTCAAGTCAAACTATCTCACATAAAATGGGATGGAGGGAGTATATATTAACGGAGTTAGTTCCATAAATGGTCACTAAAGTATTGAAAATTGTGTTCAAATGTCACTTTTGTTTCATTTAGGACCAAAATATCACTATTTTCTTCAAAATATACTTAACACTTCAAAAGCCTCCTTCTCTCCTAGCTTTAGATTTAATTATATGAATTATCATTGATTATTAAGAAAGTAAAGAATATGTTTTGAATTTTGTAGTCTTAAACTAAAGATATGTAAAATATACTAAAATGTCACTTAATCATGTGGTTTAAAACATTTAATATGGAAAGTTAAAATTAAAGAGTTAGCAAAAAAAAAAACTGTTCTTTTTTTTTCTTTTTAAAACAGACTAAAAAGAATAAATAAGACAAACAAATTGAAATGAGACAATACAAAATAATTTTTCTAAAGAAAACCTATAATAATTCTATTTATTGCTTTAAAACGCAGCACGTCAAATTTCGGGACCTAAGATAGATACCTCATTTTCTAACCCTAGAGTCGACCCTGTAAATAGGTTATGGAGGTGCCGCAACCCATCTATGTTCTAATTGACAAAAGTTGATACTCAATTTCTTCATAAAGATTTGACATTTCCATGTTATCGGAAGGTGTTGTACGTGGAGTCGCCCAAGTCCATCTGTGTTCTCATTGACAAAAGTTGAATCTCAATTTTCTGATAGAGACCTGATATTTTCGTGTTATCAGAAAGTGTCATACGTGAATGTGCAAAGTTCATATGTATCCTCACTGAGAAAAGTTGAATTTCAATTTCCTCATAGAGACCTGACGTTTCTGTGTTATAGAAGGTAATACCACATCTTATTAACAATCTAGATCTATTTTAGTAATCAACTTGATTTATTTTTGGTGAATTGGTACAAAAAGGGCTATTTACACAACATACAAATATTTGTTATTCTTGTATCACTATTATTTTTCTTTTATTGTTTATGCACATATAAATAAACGTATCTTGTTCAATAAATTGTTATGCATTCATATAGCTATATGTAATTGTCTTTCGATTGATGTTCAATGTTAGAGGCATACATATTAATTAATAATTGCAACTTTGCATCTGAATCATAAAATTATGGTTTTGCACTTGATTTTACAATATATTTACTACTATATCTGTTTTTTTTTACCCCTCCCTAATTGCTTCCTTCCTTTTTTTCTCCCTTGGTGACTTGAACTCACAGCTTTCAAGCTGGAAGTGAGAGATGCTTACCATCTGAGCAACTCCCTCCCGTCATATATTACTTTATCATAATTTTCAGTTCTGTTATCCATATTTTCGTGTTCTGATTTCACATGCTGTGAACTGTTCCATAGTTTCATTAGCTCTTCTATGTCTTAAGAAACCTTAAACCAACCTAACATTTGTGCATATTATATACTGAAGCGATTCTAGTCTCAGATATAACAGGGACTTTATTTCTTTTAGTTCATAACAACTAACAAAAGATTCTATTCACTGTCCGCGGCAGGTCATGCATCAATGTTGTTTTGCACTTCATCTCGCCTGAAAATGTTGCTGAATGTATCAACGTAACTGATGAAATTCTTCTACTTCCTGAGCACCACAAAGCCAGGCCTAGGGGGAAAATGCTGGAGGTAAGTTTCACAATGCCCCTTCTTTTAGTTGCTAGAATTAGGTTCACACTGCTATAATATAGAAATCTAAGCATGTCATTTTTGTCATTAATTAAGAGGAGACCTACTTTTGATTTTTTGAATTATTTTAAGTCATTTTTGTCCTTGTCAAATACCTCCCAACTTTTTAAAGTCATTTTGACTTATTTTAGGTTTTTTTTAATAATATTTGTCAAACACTTTTAGTAGTTAAAAACTGACTTAAATATATGTTTGCCAACTTTTAAGTCAATTCAAACACCCTCTTAACACTAACGCCTACTCAATAAATAGCATATAAATTATATAATTGATG
Source organism: Solanum verrucosum (assembly GCF_900185275.1). Classification (NCBI taxonomy): domain Eukaryota; kingdom Viridiplantae; phylum Streptophyta; class Magnoliopsida; order Solanales; family Solanaceae; genus Solanum; species Solanum verrucosum. Next base: position 2,891,779 of record NW_026020065.1, on the reverse strand, counting down.
ATATATTCCTGGTAAGGCTTGTTTACATAATTTTTAAGACGTACGTAGGTGCGCAAATCATGTGCAAAGATTAGTTATCCAAAAGTAAGATCTTAACATTTAAAACAGAAAGCTGCTTAATTGTTTTGGACATTTCATCAAACACTTTAGTAGTGTAAGAAGTTCTTCCTTCAGATTCAATAACAACACGAAAAGCACATAGATTCCATTAATAAAACATGAAGAGGAAAATCAAATATGAACAATTATTATCCCTAAATACTAAACTAAAATGAAATAAATAGAAAGCTAAAGACAACTTCAGAGGTTATTCCATGATGATTGAACTGTGTAAATGATGGTCTCCAAGAAGAATTAAACCAAGGTAAATTTAGAAATTTTATTTCCTCAATTTTCAACTATGTCAAACGAATATATTCTGAAATTCCAAGTAACAAAGGATTTGAGAATGATAAAGAAATAACACTGTAAAGTACACGTGTTCAAAGGAGAAGGACCAAAAAAATCAATACAGACCATCAATATAGAGAAAAAAAAGAGGGTAAAATTGAGAATTTTCAATTTAGTACAACTAACAAAGCGTCTTGTACAATTCTAGAGTGCAGTGTTAGTACACCCACACTCTCATTTCTAAAAAAGAGTAAATATAGTACATAGGTAGTGAAGTCTTTCTCATATGTTACTATTCCATCAAAATTGTTTAACTAGTTGAAATTTAAAGTTTATGAATTTTGAATTTATCACCGCACTTACAATCCGTCTTAGTTATTGTATTTGTACTAAATATTTATGCATATTTAATTTTAAAAAATTATATAAATATAAAATTTGAGTAAAAAATTATCAAGTTTATCGAAACTTGTATTTAAATCTAACCACGATAGAAGTGTTCGTCTCTGGTTTTGATATGAAAGATATGCACAACTATCATTTTTTGATTAATCGATTTTGGTCCTTAACAGTTTGATTTCGGTTTAACTAATAAAGAAATGCTTACAAAACAAATATATGACTTCTCCAATAATTTGACGTGACAAGACAATGATAAAACTTTAGAAAACACTCATAAAATAAAAACAATAATAAACAACATGAAAAGAACTACAAAGGTGTAAATTAAGAGGAATAAAGTTCTTACTTTATATTTTGACGTTTTGTATAATGTGAAGTTATTAACTAAAAGTCATTGTGAAGTCATGTGAATTAAAGACTATAGGGCAAATGCAATAACCAGTAAGTTACTAAGATTAATATTTAGTATTTATATAGGGATAAAGCAGTAAATTACTACAGTGGATATCAATTTACCCAATAACCCAATATTAAAAAATCAAAACCGAATCGATAATTTTTTTAATAAAACATGTTAATCCAATAATCCGATAGCAAAACCAATAGCATTTTTTTGTTCAATTTTTACACACCCCTAAATTGTCTATAATCCAGATGTGCAAAATTATCAACAAATCTTACAAATTAAATGTAAAATTTTACTTAATATTAAAGCACTTAAATACAATTTGAGAGAGTACTCTTATTTTTGTTTGCTTAAACAATAAGAGAGTACAAAAGGCAGGGAAATTCACGGGCCTTTGATATCTAATAGCATAAAATATCTTAATTGGACTACCCTTGTGTTTTCAACTCTTTTTTGAATTGCCCCCATTTTTATGTTACTTTACAAAACTACTAAAGGTCACAATTGGAAACTTTTACTGTGGTACAATTTCAAAGAAATGAATAGATATAAGTAAGACACTTATTACAAGGAGTACATATAATTTCAACTTTGATTCAAGACAATATTAGCAATTTCAATGTTTACTTTCATATCAACAATTTGATCTCATGTCAAAATGAAATAATACATTCTAAGAAAAAAAGAAGGAAAAGTTAAATCTTTCTCTTTTCTATAGTTTTTTTGTGTGTGTTTGCTCTAGTTCTAAAGTAGAAAAAAGAAGAGCAAAAAGAGACTCAAGAACATTGTATCCCTTACTTGAATCGAAACCCTTCCCTTAAGGTTCCTTCTAAAATCAATTGTTTCTTCCATGGTTGGAAATTTATTAATTGGATTATCTTCAAGTGGAGTTTTAAGAGACAAATCCAATTCAGGCCCACATATTTTTTCCTTTTCATCATTTCTCCTTCATAGCCTTGAATATCGTCTCATAATTATCTTCCTCACTAGAGGCTCGCCCAAAGTATCAACACATTCATCAGTAATTTGTGTCATCATTGCACTGCTATATTTGAATTATTTGCGGCTTGATATCCTTTGAAGCCGCTGAGAAACTTTATAATAGCTCCTCACACTATGTGATGAACCTCCAACTATGTTACGTATTTTGAGATGCCCATATCGATCTACATAATAAATATATAGTAGCACCGCCCCTCTCTTCGGTTCAACTGCAACGGTCAATTTAACTTCAATAAAATCACTCACTCAATGCATTTAACAAAAATAAAAGTAAGGTAATTTTTTATATCAATAAAAACATATTGGGGAACTTTCTGGAACACCATCACAAGCAATGGTACTAGAGTTATACCAAGTAAAGAGAAGTTGATATAAATGAAATCACTGAAAGTGAGTTATTAGTGAAGGAATATAAAATGTTACTTGATCTAGCATATCCAACACATGATCGATATATATAGAACAAAGAAAATGGCGTGCACATACAAGTGACACACCTCAATCTCACGAGAGTTCTGTGCAGGGATCACGAGAGTAACACTCCTTATTTGCACGAGATTTCTGTGCGAGGATCACGAGGATCGTGTTTCGAAATATACAAACAAAAAAAGCATATTTTTTGTGATTTTGCACGAAACTCTCGTGCAGAGTGTAACTTGCCTTTTCATCTGTTACGACTTTTTCACTTTCACCAATATCTCGTCCAGATGCATTAATGTTTCACTCTCACTATTCTATAAATATCATTCAGATGCTGGATATACTGGATCAAGCAACATTTATTATTATTAGCAAAAAAAATTTAAAAAAAAAACATCAAGAATGTTTTTCTTAATAGTATATCTCATTAAGTAACAAATAATTCATTTCGACAGATTCATATGTCTTCCCTCTATCCTTGAACATCTGTAGTCTAACCTTTCTGTTTTTACCAGAGACTCGCCCCAAAGAATCAGAGGCTTCATCAGATGAAATTTTTGTTTAAGACGTGCTATGACTTTTCCTTTACTTGATATAAAATTTAATGAGATCTTACATTTTATTCATCAAATGGTCCTAATATCCAAATAATTCAGACATGGAAATTTCAAGGGGTGCAGACATGAATCACATCAAAATCATGTGATAAAGGTGATAGTACTTTGGAGCGACTCTCTAGTGAAGGAGATAAATGTGAGACTATCGATATCCAAGGTTATAAAGGTGGTAGCATCAACTGGAGATGTGTGATTAATCTAAGGTATATGCTCGGTTCATTTTTAAAAAACTTCCGTTTGGTTTTTGAGTTTCTCTTAATGTATTCCAAAAATGAAACAAATCTGATTCATTTTTTCTGTTTGAGCCTGAGCCTTGATTAATGATCTATTTTTATTCTTGTAAAATGGGCTACTATTTTAATAAGAAATAAATTATTTTATGTTTTTTATACCAAAGTTTAATTCAAAATGGGGTGGAAACATATATCTATCTACATTCGAAAAAGACTGAAGCATAACTTAAGTATAATGGAGAATGAAGGGAGAAAACCATATCTAAAGTATCCTTTGAGTTTTACTTTTTGAATATTTATCGAGTGACTCCAGAGACAACAGAGCTTGAATCTATTGATAGGAATGACAATCAGATGCATCGATGCTCAAATGAAACAACCCTTACGAAGCAGAATATTCCTGGAGTTACTACTGAGAAAATAGATCTTGAACCTCTCTCTAAGGACGAGAAGGAAGTCAATCAGATTCACCAATGCTTAGATGAGATAGCCCCTACAACGAGAAATATTCCTGGAGTGACTCCCAAAGAAGTAGAGCTTGAACCTCTGGGTGAAGATGAGTGGGATGCCAATAAGATGCATCAATGCGCATATGAGACAAATCCTACAAAAAAAACATCTTGGAGTGATTCCGGAAAAGGTAGAGCTTGACCCTATGGCTGAAGATGAGAGGAATGGAAATAAGATGCATTAATGCGCAAATGAGACAATCCTTCCTTTAAAGGAAAATATTCTTGGAGTGATTCCCGAAGAAGTAGAGCTTAAATGTATGGCTAAGGATGAGAAGGATGTCAATTAGATACACCAATGCTTAGATGAGACAACCCCTACAAAGAAAAATATTCTTGGGGTGATTCCTGAAAAAGTAGAACTTGAACTTCTGGCTGAAAATGAGGATGAGTAGCTTTCTTCGGACAATGGAGATTTCAATTATGGAGGGCCTCAGAAGAAAAAAGGCTGAAAAGAAAACATGTACAACTACAATGTTGGTGTCTGAAAGTAAATACATGTCTTCTTTTAAGCCCTTTTCTTCTGAGGCCCTCCATCATTGAAATCTTCATTGTCCGAAGAAAGCTTCTCATCCTCATTTTCAGCCAGAGGTTCAAGTTCTACTTTTTCCGGAATCACCCCAAGAATATTTTTCTTTGTAGGGATTGTCTTATCTAAGCATTGGTGTATCTTATTGACATCATTCTCGTCCTTAGTCAGACATTCAAGCTCTACTTCTTTGAGAATTACTCCAAGAATATTTTCCTTTGTATGAGGAATTGTCTCATTTGCGCATTAATGCATCTTATTTCCATTCCTCTCATCTTCCATATGATCAAGCTCTATTTCTTCTGGAATCACTCCAAGAATGTTTTTCTTTGTAGGAGTTGTCTCATCTGCGCATTGATGCAACTTATTGCCATTCCACTCATCTTCACCCAGAGGTTCAAGCTCTACTTCTTTGGGAATCACTTCAAGAATATTTATCGTTGTAGGGGTTGTCTCATCTAAGCATTGGTGAATCTGATTGACTTCATTCTCGTCCTTAGAAAGAGGTTCAAGCTCTATTTTCTCAGGAGTAACTCCAGGAATATACTGCTTCGTAGGGGTTGTTTCATCTGAACATCGATGCATCTGATTGTCGTTCCTATCAAGAGATTCAAGCTCTATTGTCTCTGGAGTAACTCGAGGAATAATCGATTCTTTGTGTTTCATACATGATCTACTAGGTGATCTACTAGGCATGCTAGTTTCCTACTTAACTATCATAATTCATCGTTTATTTATGAAAACACACTATAACTATTAATTATTTTAGTTTAATACCTTTAACTTTTAGGGTTGCCGACCGAAGCATCTCTTACTTCTAACTACTCATCAAACAATGTATACTATTGGAAAAAAAGGATGGGCTTGGACTTGGTCATGACCCATGAAAGTGGACATGAACGTTTTGTCACAACCCAAATTCACAAGTCGTGATGGCACCTATGTTCCCAACCAATAAGTAAGCCAACCCAACATATTTTACCAATCTTAACTAACTAATAAGGTAGAAAGGTAAACAACGAGTAAAAATCTCCGACACTAAGTTCTTAATAAATACGACATGCGAAAAACTAGAATACCACCCAAGAATTGGTGTCATAAGTACAAGAGACTCTAAATATGATGCAAGTCTGAAACTAAATGACAAATCCAAACATAAGAAATATTCTGTCTAAATACTAAAATAACAGAATAAATAAAAGGTAGAGGGAGGTGTGGGCCACCGAACAGTCAAACAGCTCACCACAACTCCAAGATACTCCAAGTTCGGACTCAAAAAGCTCCACGAGATGTGCTTGTACTCTGAATTGAATCTGCACCACAAAAGAGTGCAACAAGTGTAGTATGAGTACGAAACCACATGTACCCATTATATCTCATAGACCGACAACGAAGAAGTAGTGACAGAAGTTTAAATAATAAAAATAAGTCTTTTACTTATACAAGTCTATAGTACGCTTACCAGTCGAGTTTCATCAAAATAAGGATAATCAAACTTCACATAATGTACAACCACCAATAAAGCACGTAATCAACAATAATAAATGATGTAATGAGATGCAGTACAATGTGACACCATGAAATGATATGTCTCAGAATGCCAAGTACTCTCTCAACCGTATATACATGATACTCCTCGGAAATACATCGAGAGTTCATGACCCATGGGGGACTCGCGAGGTCCATATACCGACAAGGATGATCTCCACGTGTCTGTGCGGACAATCTCAACGCCCTATCATAAAATCAAACAATTTACGCACAGACGGTCTCCACATGCCCAAAATATAATTTTAACATCTCACCATCCCCAACACGGACGATCTTCACGTGCCCAACTTATACTCAATCTCATGTCAATGCATGTGCACAATATAATCTCAAATAAAGGGGATGATGATGCATCTCAATCAATCAAATATCAGCATAATACACAACCACCTCAACCATCACAAGTATACGTGTTCAAATAAGAACACAATCACACAAAATAATCAGTCAATAATATATCGGCTAATGCCTATATGCTTTGACATTCTTGGATTAAAATCCGCATTCTAAAGTAATAAATTTTCCCTTTATAACACCGGTACTCGTACCAATGCCCGTCACATCATTGGTACGAGACCCCAATCTTTCGCCCTTACCCATTGTCTATTCCATTTTTTAATCTTTAAATTAGGAAAACGTCCTCCAACGAAGTCTAAAAGTCTTAACATACCTTGAATGCCGAACTCATGCCATAAATCCTCAAGATTTTTCTTTCCCTTTTCGCAAAGCTTCAGAACGTTCCCAATCTACCAATTATGCAATATTCGTAAGTAAGCGAGTTCATAGACACTCATATTATTACACGTCTAACCTAGAACAAAAACTAATCAAAATGCTACAATCAAGCTCCTAAATTTGGTGCCAACTAATATGTCACATCTTATATTTCCTATAATTCAAGCCTAGGGTTAAGTCTTAAGTCCGTCAAATAACATAATTCTAGTGACATTCACAAGATCTAATACACCTAATATTTAATTACATATCTCAATAAACGCAAACTTGACTCATGATTGACAAATTCTTAAATTGTTTGGCTTCCTAAAAGTACGTCAGACATGTATCCAAGGAACTACTTCTTACTATTGTATGTGAATTCAGACTTAACCAGCATTACAACTTATCTAACCAAGAATCACACTACAATAAAACCCCAAATTGCCAACAGATTTTACTAACAACTTAAGTTGGTTAGTATTCTACTAACAAATAACCTACATATTTCTAACTGAATTATATTTTAAAACTTAACAACGAAATTCTAACAAATTACCAATCAAAATCTTACTAAGTATTTTAGTTGGTAAATACGGCGGGAAAAAGTGGTGCCAAATTTAGCAACATTCTATCAATGGATTACCAACTGAAATATTACTAACGCACACCTTTTGTTGGTAATATTACCAACGAAGTATATATCGGTTGGTAAATATGACAAAAAATTATTTATATAATTTATTAACATATTACCAATGAATTACTAACCAAGCATTTACCAACGACAAGATTGTGTTGCTAAATTACCAACCAAATATAAATGTGTTGGTAAATTAGTAACGAAATGTAATTTGTTGGTAAACTTGCCAACCAATATCCACTTAGTTGAAAATTTTGCCGACGAATAAAGATTGTAGTTAGTAAATTACTAACATCATTAAAATAGTTGGTAATATACCAACCGATCATTAATCCATTCGTAAAATTTACCAACATATTAATTATTAGTTGGTAATGTTACATATGAATGTTTAGTTGAATAGTTACTATTACCAACTGTGAAAATATTTATTGGTAAATTATTAATTACTAACTTATATTTGAATAGTTGGTAAATTTATCAATTGAAGTTAAACTTTTTGGTAAATTAGAGTCTAGTGTTGAAGCTTTCATATTCAGTTTGTGTCGTTAGGCATTTTAACTTTTGAATTTTAGCCAAAACTTGACTTTGGTCGATATTTTTGGTAAACATGCTTAGATTAGAACTTTGTCAGTGTCATTAGCTTCGAGAGGTCATTTTTTTATCTAACAGGAAGGTTGGTTCAAGCTTTGAGGCTTCCCTTTTTTTGTTTGTTCCGTTAGGTGTTTTAAATCTTATGTTTTGGCCAAAATTTGACTTTGGTCAATATTTTTGTGAACGTGCTCAGATGAGAATTCCATCAACGTAATTAACTCCAAAGGTCATTTTTTATCTGATAGAATGGTTGGTTCGGGTTTTGAAGCTTTCATTTTTAGTGTGTGCCGTTAGGTGTTTTAAATTATAAATTTTGGCCAAAATTTAACTTCGGTCAATATATTTGATAAACGTGCTCAGATGAGAATTTCATCAGTGCAGTTAGATGCGGAAGGTCATTTTCTATGTAATAAGATAGAGGGTTCGGGTTTTGAGGGTTCCATTTTTAGTTTGTGCCGTTACGCATTTTAACTTTTAAGTTTTGGCCAAAATTTCACTTTAGTCAATATTTTTGGTAATCGTGCTCAAATTGAAATTTTATCACCGCGGTTAGCCATATAAGTTCAGTTTTGGTCTCATAGGATGGCTGGTTTGGGTTTTGAGACTTTTATTTTCAGTTTGTGTCGTTAAGCGTTTTAACTTTAAACTTTTGGCTAAAATTTGAACTAGGTCAATTTTTTTGGGAAACATGCTCAAATTTGAATTTCGTCAACGCGATTAGCTCTGGAAGGTCATTTTTTGTCTTATAGGATGGTTGGTTTCGATTTTGAGGTTTCATATTCAGTTTGTACCGTTAGGCGTTTTAACTTATAACTTTTGGCCAAAATTTGACTGTGCTTAAATTTTTTGTAAACATGATCTGATGAGAATTTCATCAGCGCGATTAGCTTCGGAAGGTCATTTTTATATCTAATAGGATGGTTGGTTGATCAGGTTTTGAGGCTTCCATTTTCAGTTTGTGCTGTTAGGCGTTTTAACTTTTAAGTTTTGACCAAAATTTAGATTTGGTCAATATTTTTTGTAAACGTGCTCAAATTAAACTTTTTGATATAATGATATGTGTCATATTGTGATTAATTTAACTTGTTATCATAGATTTTGCATTGTTTCATTCAAATATGATTTATAAAATTGATATTAGTATTTTTGGATTTATATTCGTGCTCTTAGATTTTTAAATGCAATAAATTAATAAATATTTTACTATTGGATATTCATTCAGTTAATAATATTTTGAACATATTTTCAATCAATTACTAACCTAACATTGAACTTGAATGATATACTACCAACAAACTAACAATCAATAAGTAAATTTATTAGAAAAACAAATAATCATACTAACATATTTAAAATTTATTACCAACAGGGGTTGTGGTGGAGTAGTAAGTATTCCTTCATCCTTAACCAAGAGGTCTCAAGTTCGATTCCCCTTGGGTATGGAGTCGCCTTGAATGATATATTACCAACAAACTAACAATCAATTAGTAAATTTATTAGAAAACAAATAATCATACTAATGTATTTAAAATTTATTACCAACAAGGGTTGTGGTGGTGTGGTAAGTACTCCTTCATCCTTAACCAAGAGGTCTCAGGTTTGATTCCCCTTGGGTACGGAGTCGCCTTTGTTAGGGAGCGCTTTACTCCCCAATGTGGGACTTCCCGGCGTGAATCCAGATTTAGTCGGGTTCCAATGTGGTTACCGGACACTGGATGGGAAACCAAAAAAAAAGTATTTAAAATTTATTGGTAAATTACCAACATAAATTTTCGGTTACTAAAATTGCCAACCTTACCAATGTATCTGGAAAAGTTTACTATCATACATTTATTACTATAATTACCAACGTATTACCAACGGAATCGAATAATGAAGAAAAAAAATTTACTAACTCCTTTTCAATTCATTAGTAAAGGTACTAACGATATACTAACCAAAAATTAGTTGGTGCATTTACCAACGGAAATTTCAGGGCCATGTTTCAAAATTTTGTAACAATATCTTTGGGTGTTTACCAACTGATTTTTGGTTGGTAAGTTTATCAACAAATTAAAATCGGTTGGTAATATTTACCGACGAGCCTTTTAGCAACGGATTAATATCAGTTGGCATTTGGTTGGTAACTCAATTTGCCAACCAATTTGATCAATTTACCAACGAATTTTTTTGTTGGTAATTGGGGTTCCTTTTGTAGTGTCACCGGTTGCGGAACAAAAGCATTTATCATGTGACAGTGCATCAACATTGATTTCAGTCATAAGCAAATTACCTACGCTAACAGTTTAAGTTGCAAACAAAATCAAAATGGAGTAATTAAATTCCATATTGTGATTTGTTGTATACCACCGATCAAGGAGTTGCAATTGTAGTCTAAAGCTAGTATAAAACCCCAAAACAGTGACAAGAAATCCACAATTTTCACTCAACTATAACCTGCACTTAAATCATCAATTTAAACCCAATCCCCAACGTTCTTTAATTTCCATTTAATAACTCCCCAATCATTACCTAATAATTATCACTCATTGTAACAATAACATATGCATTATACAATTCACAACTTGCCTGAAAGGAAAATTGTTTTACCTGGAGTCTGCGGTTTCTCTTCTTCCCACACACGTTTTGCCTAACTCTGTTACTGGTGTTATGCTAATCACCCATATAACTTAAATCAATACATGGGCCAAGTGGTAAAAAGGTATTAAACAAAGTATAAATTATAGGAACCACATATTATAAGTACTAAATAACATCCTATCCCTTCTAGTTTTCTATTTACCAAAAATCCCTTAAAAATGATGTTTGCGGGATACATAGCGTTGTGCACGGGATACATTAGGTTTGATACATTCCACATAGCGGGATACATAGCGTTGTGCACGGGATACATAGCGTTTGATACATTCCACATAGCGGGATGTATAGCGTTGTGCACTGGATACATGCATGATACATAGGTAAATAAGGGATTTTTAAAATTTTTGAAATAAGTAGGGATAAATGGATATTAAGGTAAGTAAAAGAGTGTAGTTAAGTAATTTGTCCTTAAACAAATTATGTACTTGGCCCATTAACTATCAACTATTAATTATTTGCTAAATACTCGTAACTCTTGAATAGTTTAAAATTTTCATTTAAATTTTACGGAAAGAGTCAAAATAGTCCTAGTTCTCAAAACGACCTAGCAGGTCGTTACACTTTTTGGGGGTACTTTTACTTTTCGAACTTATGTAATGAAATTTTGATTAAATCGAAGAATTGGTATCCTAAAATCAAGATCAAATCGAATATTAAACTTTACAACTCAATCATTTAATGTACTCACTCAGTTCATAAGAATTTATAAATTCCTCTATTTCTTGAACTCTCAACCCCAATTCGATAGCCATAGAATATATAAATCACATCTATAAACTAAGTTCACAGATAAACCCTCTTTTTTTCCCAACATTAGTTAACTTCTTTTGTTTCTCATTTTTTTTTTTTTTTTTCAATCACTTCAATATTAATTCAACACTCTTTGTATTCTCTGTTGGGAAGAAACTCTGGGTTGACTTACCATAGGCCATCTGATGAGGCCTTAGATACTTTCGGATCGTCACATTTGGTGGGCTCGTGTCGAAATTTAGGTTGGAAACGTTTGTGTTTGTGTAATTATTAGGCGATATATGTTGTTTTTGTGCCTTGTGTTAATTATTTTTTTACGATATAAAATGCGAGTAACATCATCTATTATAATTTATATATATACATAAAAGAGTAACTGTGAAACTACAAATCGATAGGTGATGACAAAAAAGTAATGACCATGAAATGAATTCCTTTGCTAGTCCATTTTTGCAAAAGAAATAGAAATGTGTATTATTATTATCTTAGAATATGGACAATTAATGCACTAGGTAAAAGAAATAGGATTGTATTAAGCTTAACTTTGAAATTAGTGGACTGTTTTAGGTTTTATCTCACTTATTATATGCATAAATAGTTTAATTAACTTTTAGGAGTTATATCACTTCTGAAAAAAAAGTATTATTGTTAATAATAGAAGGATTGAATACACTTTTTGAATTTAATAGTTATAGCTTATAACAATCGATCAATCGAACCTGATTCTTCTTCTTATCTTTTTCTGTTTTCCCTCAAATTGAAAAAGACATAAAAAGTCTAGATTTACCTATTAAAGATTTGTTTGATATACGACAGCTTCCCTTGTCAACACTTGAGAACATTCTAAAACTTATTAATTTTAAAAAAATGTAATAGAGAAATAATAATAAGAATGAATTAGGAACTAAATGTAAAATTATTTATTGATTTCATAAAGTGGACAATGATTATTGAACATATCAAAATAGTATAGTGAACAACTATTATCGGACCGAAAGATTACGTGAAAGGGTCAAATTTCAATGTATTAAAGGTTTGAAATCATTCAAAAAAAGGAATGTGTACTGAAAAATTGTCCCCTTAAAGCAAACATGCATTTTGTTGAAGCAAATGGCATTGTCAGGCCATATAAGCATGTGAAATATCAATTATTATTGCAAAGAATTTGGATCATAGGACCTTTGTATTTTTCTTGGAAAAGATAAAACCTTTTTTCCATTTCAGTCTATTGGAAGTTAAGTACTCCCGTCTTTTTAAAATAAGGTAATTGTAACCAAATTATCATTGAAAATACAATGTTCATTAAGAAATTACGCTAACTTTTATCTTGAATTCTTAAAGTAATACTAAATTTGAAACAAATAATTTCTTTTACTAAGATGACATATATTTTGAGACGGAGGAAGTATATAATGTGGCATACATATTCTGTTGAGAGGCATCAATCGAAGAAAGGAGAGCTTGTTCCCAAATGGTCAAAAGTGACCAAACTATAAATCTAATAAAATATCTTTTCTCTGGAGATTTTTATTTGATTCCATTTTAATGGATTTGCCCTTCTGAAAGTGATAGGAATCAAGTTAGTTTTATTTAATTTAATTAATATCTAAAATATAATTTTTATTGAATGATGATATAGTTGACTTGGAATTTTAATCAACGTCTATTATGTAGAAGAATATAAACTTTAGTAAAAGGAAATTCTTTAGTATCATCTTTATTACATATTATTTACGAAAGTCTTTAGATTTAAGGCTTAAGAAAGAAGGAATTATATATAAGTTAGATGAGACCCAACTATGGGATTCTCTTGGATGATCATAAAATTGTTTAACAAGGAAAAGCATAAAATTGTTTAAGAACCACGTGTTAAATCAGAAGGAAAAATATATTTGCCTGGAAAAATTATTCCAAAATTGTCAAGAAATATTGTTCGGTTAGGAAATTATAAAATGATAAGAAGAATATGATACATGGAGAAAGAGATAAAACTTCTTATTTTTCATAAGTATTTTTTTATAAAGAAGGAAAATTACTTTATCTATATATAGGGGAACTAATTTGGTCCTTACTTAAAAATTATTAACTTACCTATATCATGCGATCGGTGCTATGGTTGCATGTTGGTTAGTTCGGTTCAATTTTGAAGTTTATCGGTTATCGGTTATCGATTATTGATTTGTATATATGTCAAATCATTATCGAACCATTAACATACTGACGTATCAGTTATCAATTTATCAGTTATTATCGGTTCAGTTATCGGTTTAACCGTCAAGATTTGACACATAAAAAATCATTGAAAATCACTTAGAAACAATGTACAAACCAAATGAACCATGCACATGAGTTGATGGATTGCAACTTGATCAAAAATAAATACTGACACATTGATGGATAACCGAGAGTTTAAGACAACTAGAAATAAAAGTATGAAATTAAATTCTAAGTTCAACTAGCTAGAGCGCACCCCCATTAAGAACCGATAACACGATAATAAATAATTAAAATTCGTTATCAAACCGCTTAACCAATAACCCATTAATTATCGATAAATTGATAACTTTTTTCTATTTGAATTATCAATTTTTGTTCGATTTTGAACAGCCTAATTGGTACCCACATATACATTCCCCCAATTACCCATTACCCCTTAATTTAGCAAATCAATACACTAAAATTTCATAAGGAGTCAAAGACAGATTACTATGGGAGACTTTCTAATTTTAAATATGAAGGGAAAAAAGATAAAAAGCTAAAAGTAACTAAGTACGATCGAAGAAAGGACAAATTTTAATTTGCTTGAAAAGTGAGACCCGTTAGAATTCACTTGTCAATAAAATAATGCTCTTGCACAAGTATGAGTTGGTACGCCTCTCTCGTAGTAAATTTTTCCTACATCACAAATTAAATGATGAGTTTGTTAAGAAAAACATATTAAGAGATTAGAGTTTTACCCACACAAAAAAAATCGAGCGGAACCTTGTTGCAATCATCCAAGACCAAGATTTCAATCTTCCAAATTCGAGTTATGAAATAGAAGTTCAAAATTAAAGTTAAAATATGTTCATGTGTTTTTCTTCATCGCAAACACGATGGTCCGTTCACGAGCATGATGTTGACCCAAACTCAAACCCTGCAAATACGATGAATTAACATCGATTCAACCCCAACCTGATTAAACCCCTTCTACGTGATTGTGATTGGACACATATCAATTGCATTGATCAATCTCAATGTCCTTCGCAAACACAACGGGGGTCTAACGAACACGAAGAATACACCAACCTACATCACATGACAACAATTATGTAGTGCTTTAATTCAATCAAGTCACGAAATAGACCCTCAGAAATCATTTAAAATCCTTCAAAATAAACTAAATATGCATATTGACTTTAAAACACGTTACACACATGTTGTAATCATCAAATTACCAAATTAAGGTTGTCTTGCTAAAAAGTTGATTGTAGTCAACTTTAATTTTCTTAAGATTCTAGAATTCAATCAATGACTCCAACCACTCCTGAACGCCTTGAGATTTTCGTCAACCACTTAACCAAGTTAAAAATTATCTTCCAGACTTATTGGAATCATCAAAAATTTCCTTACGAACCTATCAAAACTGTCAAAACTCAAATGGAGTTTGTTAAGCTAGAATGTTGACTTTGGTCAAACTTCTCAAAACCTTCAAAACTGAAAATTTCGTCCAATATTCATTTGTCCACACGTGAAATCATATCACTCATTCCCGCTATTTACAAATGATATATAGAAATTACGAAAAGGATCAATAAAAAAGAAGAAAACATGCAGAAAACTCAGAACGACCATGAGAGTCATTATATTTACAAGGTATGATTTTTATTTCTTTTGTAGTTTACCAAATACATGATATTTGTATTGTTATATTTTATACTGATCAAAAATTTATATATATGTTTTGAATTTACATTTTAATTAAAATAAAAATCAAATAAAATATTTCATGATGTATTTAAATTTATTCCTTTATTTTAATCATTTCTAATTGTAAACTGAACCTTGATGCAATTTTTTTTTCTTGTAAACCAATACTGAGAAGCACTTGATGTAAAAATTGTCCTAGCATTTCTTTTATCGAATATTATAAAGTGACATTTGAAATGAATTAATCAAACATAAACTAAGTATTATAGTTCAAAAGTACTTTTTATAATTATTTTGATAAAAATAATATATTTTTTAAATAGACAATTTTTGATAGCTTAGTCAAGTAGGTTCTGAAAAAAATTATTCTTTTTAGTATTGTTCACTGTAGAATTCATTTGGAAGTGACGTTTACAATGAAATTTTCTTTATATCTAGCGTTCAAACCTAATAATTGGTTTAGAACAATTCTATCACTACACCATAACTTATATCGGTGATTTGGTCACGAACTAGATTTTACATAAACTCAAAATCATCCCTTATTTGTGTTGTTTTATTGTATATTAAGAGGTTAAAAACTCGATCTTTCTATTGCACCACATTTTCAGTGCATTTTGCTTTAACAAAATTATTACTTTTACTTTTTTAGAAACTTATATTTAATATATGAAACTTCACCCAAAAATGACTTGTCAAAGATGTTTAGAAATATATGATCAAATGCTAGCGAAAAGTCAAAAAAGTTCACATTTCTCAATTGTGGCTTTCTCTTTAATAATTCTTTCATTTACTTTTTCTTGTCACATTTAAATTTAGCACATTTATTTGGAAAATAATAATTGACATTACTATTTTACTAATGAATTGATGTTTAACATTAGGTATTGAAAAATAAATAATTAATAGTAAGAACAAAATATGGTTTTTTAATTATATTTTTTTGATATGTTAAAATTGACAAATAATAATGAAATTTATTTTTAAAATAGTAAATAAAGTAAAAATAACCAAAGAACTACTTGGTATTTTTCAAACAATAATTAGCATATAATATTAAAAATATGTCAACTTGCTATCGAAATTCGAATGGAAATAAAAGCATTAAAATTGAGAGGGAAAAATAAATAAATAAATAAATAAATAGATAGAGAATAATAACCTTGACATAAACCAAGAGAACAATTTTTTATTTTATCAAAAAAGTTAACGTCTTTATTCTTGCACTTTTTATTTTTCTTCATAAAATGAAAAAAAAAAAAAACTATAAAGAACATTGAAAATTGAATTATTGATGCTTCCGACTTTGACTAGGCATTGCGTAATCAAGTATCTTAATTGTTTTTTTTTTCTATACATATATATTTTTTTCTACTATATTATAAAAGAGAGTTTAGGCCCAAGTATAATATATAATATTTAAGATTGGGACTTTTCCCAATCTTGAATATTATATATTATACTTGGGTCTAAACTCTCTTTTATAATATAGTAGAAAAAAAATTATATATATAGAAAAAAAAAACAATTAAGATACTTGATTTTTTCCCAATCTTGAATATTATATATTATACTTGTGGGAATTTTAAAATTCTATTTTATACCCAGGTATTTTTTTTATAATATATAATAGAGTTTAGGCCCAAGTATAATATATAATATTCAAGATTGAGACTTTTCCTAATCTTGAATATTATATATTATGCTTGTGGGACTTTTAAAATTCTATTTTATACCCAAGTATTTTCTACTATATTATTAAAGAGAGTTTAGGCCCAAGTATAATGTATAATATTCAAGATTGGGACTTTTTCCAATCTTGAATATTATATATTATACTTATGAGACTTTTAAAATTCTATTTTATACCCAAGTATTTTTTATTTTCTACTATATTATAAAAGAGAGTTTAGGCCCAAGTATAATATATATTATTCAAGATTGGGACTTTTCCCAATCTTGAATATTATATATTATACTTGTGGGACTTTTAAAATTCTATTTTATACCCAAGTATTTATAATATATAATAGAGTTTAGGCCCAAGTATAATATATAATACTCAAGATTGGGACTTTTCCCAATCTTGAATATTATATATTATACTTGTCAAGATTGAGACTTTCTTGAATATTATATATTATATTTATTATATAGTAGAACTTGGGCATAAACTCCCTTTTAAAATAGGGAAAAGGGTCAAAAATGCCCTTAAGGTATTGGAAATGGCTCAAAAATACCCTTCTTCCATCTATTGGATCAAAAATGCCCTTCCATCCACCTATTTGGATCAAAAATGCCCTTAGAGTTAAATTTAAACCTAAAATTACCCTTACCTTTAACAAAAGCTGATGTGGCAAACATATATTTTTTAATTAAATATGTGGAATTATTTTATTGGTCCACATATAATTAGACCCACTTTCATTCCCAATCATACCCATCAATCCAAACCCATTTCTAGAAGACCCAACTCTTTCTACCTTCATCTTCTTGTTCATCTTCATCTTCATCTTCCTTCTATAAAATTATTTGGAGGATTAATAAAATACTATCAAATTCTTTTGGTATTCTTGGATCTTTGAAAAAAGGTTATAAAAATTTCTACATATCATCATTCTTTGGAAAAAAAATTAATTTACCTACTAATTTGTGGTAGTGAAGATAAGTGCAATTTAATTTGTACATCAAAACGTATCAAAAGAATAAATGATTTACTGAGATGGGAACAAAAAAATCCTTCATTCAATCTCCCATGGAAGCAAGACACGATTCTACTTTTCATCGAATCGAGCCATATTTATTACATTTCAAGAAAACTGGAGCCTCTAACAGTAGAGGAGGAGTTCAATCTCCAATTAGCTCATGAAAGACTTCGAAAATTTCTGAGAAATGCTTGGAACATCATATTCTTTTACTGATTGTTTTGATATTATTTTATTAATCCTCCAAATAATTTTGTAGAAGAAAGATGAAGAAAGTGGGAGAAATGGGTTTGGGTTAATGGGTATGAATGATTGTGAATGAAAGTGGGTCTAATTATATGTGGACCAATAAAATAATTTCACATATTTAATTAAAAAATATATATTTGCCACATCAGCTTCTGTTAAAGGTAAGAGTAATATTAGGCTTAAATTTAACTCTAAGGGTATTTTTGATCCAAATAGGTGGATGGAGGGCATTTTTGATCCAATAGATGGAAGAAGGGGATTTTTGAACCATTTCCAATACCTTAAGGGTATTTTTGACCCTTTTCCCTTTAAAATAATATAGAATATGTGTGTGTATATATATATATCTCACAAATGGAAAAGTCTCAATCAAGGAAGCAACATATATCATTTACAAATGACTTAAAAAGCTTTAAAATATTTAAAAGCTATATAATAAAATAGGTTGACTCTCAGAATTCTATCAGGCTCACATATATTGGGACAGAAAAAATAACACATATCATTTTAATATTACCAAAAAAATATTATAAATAATAATAAGTAACAACTTGAAATATCTAAAAGACAATTTAAAAGGGTTAATTTTGTAATTTTATCCATGCCCGTGCATAGCACAATATATATATATCTCACAAATGGAAAAGTCTCAATCAAGGAAGCAACATATATCATTTACAAATGACTTAAAAAGCATTAAAAATTACAATAATTACCAATTTAAAATATTTAAAAGTTATATAATAACATAGGTTGACTCTCAGAATTCTATCAGGCTCACATATATTGAAACAAAAAAAATAACACATATCATTTTAATATTACCAAAAAAGTATTATAAATAATAATAATTAACAACTTAAAATATCTAAAAGACATTTTAAAAGAGTTAATTTTGTAATTTTATCCATATCACATAAATTATGACAAAGTGACCAGTAATGTACATTATTTCAAAGTTACATAAAAATATTATAAATCACAATAATTAATAACTTCAAACATTTTAAAAACAAATATGAAAATTTGGATGACTCTCCAAATTTCATTTCTGTCACATAAATTGAGACAACAAAATAACATATTTTGGGTCCATTTTAATTTATTTGTCTTATTTTTTTTATATTTAAAAATTGCGTAAAAATACTATAAATCATTATAATTGACAACATAAAATATGTTTTGAAAAAAAATACAAAAAATTCCACTGATTCTTGAAGTGAATCTGTCGTAAAAATACTATAAATCATGATAATTGACAACGTAAAATACTTCAAAAATATTGTATGTGGATAGTCTTATTATGCCTTAAATAGCGTCAAAGAAAGTACAGGTTTGTAATAAAAAAACGTATTCCTTTATCCACGCAAACAATCGCCTCAAAAACTTGATTATTAGCCCAAGAATATACCATTTATATTATTGGATCCGTGCATAGCACGGGCAACATTATCTAATATATATATAAATATATAAATATATAATATATACTTGTTTTGTGGTGCACCACACAATCAAGGAAATGTGTGCTATTTATAAGCATGACAACGCATCATATTGTTGCTTATAATTGTCTTCAATTTAATTATAATTTATGTTGAGAAGGAAATGTCAACAACTACAAATAAAAATAAGGAAAAAGGATCAAAAATACCCTTAAACTATTACAAATAGAGCAAATATACCCTCCGTTTGAATTTGGGTGCAAAACTACCCCCACCGTTACTCAATAGGCTCAAAAATGCCCTTGGCTAACGGAAAAGTAAAAAAAAGGAATTTAAAAAACTTTTAAAATAAGAAAAGGTTGACTTTTTCGTTTGTTGCCTCCTCTCTCATTCTGCTCGCTGCCCCCAAGTTCCATCCACCAGCTTGTTTTATAAAAAAAAAGTTCTTTTTTCTCAAGGCATATTTATCAAGAACTTGCATGATTTTTCCATATACGGGCTAAATTGCTAAATTCAAGTTATGCCATCTCATTGCCAAGTAGAGCAAATATATATCAAGCAAAGGATATGTAGAAATTTTGAGTACTCTTGTCAAAAAGTCTAAATCTATTACTCATTTTCTATCATTAATACTGCACAAAATTGAGTTAAAATTTCAGTGTACGCATATTAAACTGAACAATTCAACATATACACTGGCACTAATTGTTCTAGTAGAAAAATTTTGCTCTTTGTATCATTCCTACATGCTAGTTTTCTCCGTTCAATATCCTATAATATGCAATTAGTTCATGTTTACTTTTAAGTAACTTATATGCATACAAGAGAAATATTAAAAGGTTGCAATTTATCTTGATTGCAATATATGTTGCCACTTGTTGAAGAATAATACTTGAAGTTAGTTTGTTTTGCAATATTAATCAGAAATGACTTCAGTACGATAAAAATAATTTTTAACGACAATAAATATACGTATTAATAAAGAGGTCTTTACCACATTAGTTAATTATTATTGGATCAAATATCGCTATAGAGTTTAGACACATTTACGAAGAGTGTTAATTGTTGTTCAAAATACACACATATATTTATATATATATATAACTGTAATTAAGTTGTTGTTGTTGATTAATTGTCACTAAAGATATTTTTTATGTGGTGCTTATATACAAATTTGTTTACTTGACATCATAAAATTTCATCATCGAATGCAAGCCACGGTCGTGGGTGAAACTTGAGTGTAGATTAGTCAAAATGCGTTCAGTTTTGAGTGACAAAAGAGGGATTTAAGTTTTTTTTGTTTGGGTTTTGGTTCGATCTGATTTAAGAGGTAAGGAAGGAACAAAGAGGAAGAAGAGTGGCAGCGGGAGAAAATTGGAAGGGGCAGGTGAAAAGAAAAAGTTGACTTTTTCTTATTTTAAAAGTTTTTTAAATTCCTTGTTTTTACTTTTCGGTTAGCCAAGGGCATTTTTGAGCCTATTGAGTAACGGTGGGGGTAGTTTTGCACCCAAATTCAAACGGAGGGTATATTTGCTCTATTTGTAATAGTTTGAGGGTATTTTTGATCCTTTTCCCTAAAAATAATTACTCATTTTCGTTCTTTTTTTAATTGTCAAAATTTTTATTTTACCATAATAGCCTTCAATTCAATCATATGGTTGCTTATAACCCTCTTTAATGATATGAATTTTGACTAACATTTAATGATATGAGCTAGCACAGGCTTCTTTGTGAGATTGATAACTAAGAGATCACTGAATTTTGATAAATAAGTTATTTGTTTAGAGTGGACAAAATTAGTTTAAGAGATGATATATACAGGAGTAATTACTCAACAATGATTGATACCAAGCAGCCACTAGGAGTGGTTAATATAGAAGGTAGAGGTATCAATAGATCTCTTAAACAAAGAATAGCTAAGGATATGACTGCATTAAAGGTTATTATGGATATTGTGGGAAGAACACACATGAAAAGCAAGCTTTGTAAACAGAAATTTGGGTAACCAAGTTGTGTCGTGATCCTAGTTTCAGCATCTTGCCTAAAGTTGCATATTTTGTCACTGCTACTTTCCTTTCTTATCAATCGTAGTTTAAGAGGTCATTTTCCTTTTGTTTCTTTCAGCGGCACTTGCAATCCATTGATTTAGGATGTTACAGAATTTGATAACATATTTACTAAGGTTATGAGCCTTGCGGGCTATCAGATTGCTCTCCCCACATGCCAAAGATAAGAACTGAAAACTAATAGATAAAAAGAATTAAATGTTCCCCTCCACCCTATCTGTACAAATAGAACAACTCATTTATACAAAATGGTAAAAGGGCTACTATGATCATCAACAATAGAAATAGAACTAAAGTATTAATTCTTACCTGCTTGATCTTGTTGCTCCTGGCAACAAACATGGCTGAACCATTTCACGAATTATACACAGTAAACTAAAATCTGGACTTGTTAGTTTTCTTCATGTGGTACCTGCAATCGAAAAACGATAATATACATTATACAAATAAAAAATAGGATAATATTGATTAGAAAACCGTTTAAAACAAATAAAAAATAGGATAATATACAAAGTTAATATATACTGCCTCCATCCCAGTTTATGTGACTTACTTTCTTTTTTAGTCAGTTCCAAAAAGAGTGAAACATTTCTATATTAAATAACAATTTAACTATAAAATATATATTTTACTCTTCTTGAAGTGATTTATAGCCACACAAATTTATATCATTCATTTTGGACCACAAGTTTTAAAAGTCTTCCTTTCTTTCTTAAATTTCGTATCAAGTCAAACTATCTCACATAAAATGGGATGGAGGGAGTATATATTAACTTTGTATATTATTAATAGGAGTTAGTTCCATAAATGGTCACTCAAGTATTGAAAATTGTGTTCAAATATCACTTTTGTTTCATTTAGGACCAAAATATCACTATTTTCTTCAAAATATACTTAACACTTCAAAAGCCTCCTTCTCTCCTAGATTTAGATTTAATTATATGAATTAATTATCATTGATTATTAAGAAAGTAAAGAATATGTTTTGAATTTTGTAGTCTTAAACTAAAGATATGTAAAATATACTAAAATGTCATTTAATCATGTGGTTTAAAACATTCAATATGGAAAGTTAAAATTAAAGAGTTAGCCAAAAAAAAATTGTTCTTTTTTTTTCTTTTTAAAACAGACTAAAAAGAATAAATAAGACAAACAAATTGAAATGAGACAATACAAAATAATTTTTCTAAAGAAAACCTATAATAATTCTATTTATTGCTTTAAAATGCGGCACGTCAAATTTCGGGACCTAAGATAGATACCTCATTTTCTAACCCTAGAGTCGACCCTGTAAATAGGTCATGGAGGCGCCGCAGCCCATCTATGTTCTAATTGACAAAAGTTGATACTCAATTTCTTCATAGAGATTTGACATTTCCGTGTTATCGGAAGGTGTTGTACGTGGAGTCACCCAAGTCCATTTGTGTTCTCATTGACAAAAGTTGAATCTCAATTTCCTCATAGAGACCTGATATTTTCGTGTTATCAGAAAGTGTCGTACGTGAATGTGCAAAGTTCATCTGTGTTCTCACTGACAAAAGTTGAATTTCAATTTCCTCATAGAGACCTGACGTTTCTGTGTTACAGAAGGTAAGACCACTTCTTATTAACAATCTAGATCTATTTTAGTAATCAACTTGATTTATTTTTGGTGTATTGGTACAAAAAGGGCTATTTACACAACATACAAATATTTGTTATTCTTGTATCAGTATTTATTATTATTTTTCTTTTATTGTTTATGCACATATAAATAAACGTATCTTGTTCAATAAATTGTTATGCATTCATATAGCTATATGTAATTGTCTTTCGATTAATGTTCAATGTTAGAGGCATACATATTAATTAATAATTGCAACTTTGCATCTGAATCATAAAACGATGGTTTTGCACTTGATTTTACAATATATTTACTACTATATCTTTTTTTTTTACTCCTCCCTAATTGCTTCCTTCCTTTTTTTCTCCCTTAGTGACTTGAACTCACAACTTTCAAGCTGGAAGTGAGAGATGCTTACCATCCGAGCAACTCCTTCCCGTCATATATTACTATATCTATTTTACTTTATCATAATTTTCAGTTCTGTTATCCATATTTTCGTGTTCTGATTCTATTCACTGTCCGCGGCAGGTCATGCATCAACGTTGTTTTGCACTTCATCTCGCCTGAAAATGTTGCTGAATGTATCAACGTAACTGATGAAATTCGTCTACTTCCTGAGCACCACAAAGCCAGGCCTAGGGGGAAAATGCTGGAGGTAAGTTTCACAATGCCCCTTCTTTTAGTTGCTAGAATTAGGTTCACACTGCTATAATATAGAAATCTAAGCATGTCATTTTTGTCATTAATTAAGAGGAGACCTACTTTTGATTTTTTGAATTATTTTAAGTCATTTTTGTCCTTGTCAAATACCTCCCAACTTTTTAAAGTCATTTTGACTTATTTTAGGTTTTTTTTAATAATATTTGTCAAACACTTTTAGTAGTTAAAAACTGACTTAAATATATTTACTACTATATCTTTTTTTTTACTCCTCCCTAATTGCTTTCTTCCTTTTTTTCTCCCTTAGTGACTTGAACTCACAACTTTCAAGCTGGAAGTGAGAGATGCTTACCATCCGAGCAACTCCCTCCCGTCATATATTACTTTATCATAATTTTCAGTTCTGTTATCCATATTTTCGTGTTCTGATTTCACATGCTGTGAACTGTTCCATAGTTTCATTAGCTCTTCTATGTCTTAAGAAACCTTAAACCAACCTAACATTTGTGCATATTATATACTGAAGCGATTCTAGTCTCAGATATAACAGGGACTTTATTTCTTTTAGTTCATAACAACTAACAAAAGATTCTATTCACTGTCCGCGGCAGGTCATGCATCAATGTTGTTTTGCACTTCATCTCGCCTGAAAATGTTGCTGAATGTATCAACGTAACTGATGAAATTCTTCTACTTCCTGAGCACCACAAAGCCAGGCCTAGGGGGAAAATGCTGGAGGTAAGTTTCACAATGCCCCTTCTTTTAGTTGATAGAATTAGGTTCACACTGCTATAATATAGAAATCTAAGCATGTCATTGTTTGATGAATGTCTAGACTTCTGTTATCATTAATATTTGGTAGCGGAAAAGCATGTCTATTTTTTAAAATTTATGCCAATGTCCATTAGTCCAAAATACACTTCTACTACCTGCAATCTTAGAACAATTATCTGATGCGGTTCCCATTTTTTTCCTCTGCTAAAAATTAATCAAGGCAAAATTTAAATATGAAAGAAATTTATTTAATAGTATTAGCATCATCAAATATTTTCAGCGTCTTCATTTGAATGACTTAGAGCCCGTTTGGATTGACTTAAAAAAGTAGCTTTTAAATCAATAATAAAAAGTCAAACTCAAATGACTTTTAAGTTAAAAATAAAAAGTAAGAAAAGACCTACTTTTGATTTTTTGACTTATTTTAAGTCATTTTTGTCCTTGTCAAATACCTCCCAACTTTTTAAAGTCATTTTGACTTATTTTAGGTTTTTCTTTATAATATTTGTCAAACACCTTTAGTAGTTAAAAACTGATTTAAATATA
Source organism: Solanum verrucosum (assembly GCF_900185275.1). NCBI lineage: Eukaryota > Viridiplantae > Streptophyta > Magnoliopsida > Solanales > Solanaceae > Solanum > Solanum verrucosum. Next base: position 2,866,419 of record NW_026020065.1, on the reverse strand, counting down.
TGTTTGCCAACTTTTAAGTCAATTCAAACACCCTCTTAACACTAACGCCTACTCAATAAATAGCATATAAATTATATATTTGATGATATATTCCTGGTAAGGCTTGTTTACATAATTTTTACGACGTACGTAGGTGCGCAAATCATGTGCAAGATTAGTTATCCAAAAGTAAGATCTTAACATTTAAAACAGAAAACTGCTTAATTGTTTTGGACATTTCACCAAACACTTTAGTAGTGTAAGAAGTTCTTCCTTCAGATTCAACAACAACACGAAAAGCACATAGATTCCATTAATAAAACATGAAGAGGAAAATCAAATATGAACAATTATTCTCCCTAAATACTAAAATAAAATGAAATAAATAGAAAGTTAAAGACAACTTCAGAGATTATTCCATGATGATTGAACTGTGTAAATGATGGTCTCCAAGAAGAATTAAACCAAGGTAAATTTAGAAATTTTATTTCCTCAATTTTCAACTATGTCAAACGAATATATTCTGAAATTCCAAGGAACAAAGGATTTGAGAATGATAAAGAAAGAACACTTTAAAGTACACGTGTTCAAAGGAGAAGGACCAAAAAATCAATACAGACTATCAATATAAAAAAAAACAAGGGTAAAATAGAGAATTTTCAATTTAGTACAACTAACAAAGTGTCTTGTACAATTCTAGAGTGCGGTGTTAGTACACCCACACTGTCATTTCTAAATAAGAGTAAATATAGTACATAGGTAGTGAAGTCTTACTCATATGTTACTATTCCTTCAAAATTGTTTAACTAGTTAAAATTTAAAGTTTATGAATTTTGAATTTATCACCGCACTTACAACCCGTCTTAGTTATTGTATTTGTACTAAATATTTATGCATATTTAATTTTAAAAAATTATATAAATATAAAAATTGAGTAAAAAATTATTGAGTTTGTCGAAACTTGTATTTAATTCTAACCACGATAGAAGTGTCCGTCTCTAGTTTTGATATGAAAGATATGCACAACTATCAGTTTTTGATTTATCGATTTTGGTCCTTAACAGTTTGATTTCGGTTTAACTTATAAGGAAATGCTTACAAAACAAATATATGACTTCTCCAATAATTTGACGTGACAAGACAATGATAAAACTTTAGAAAGCACTCATAAAATAAAAACAATTATAAACAACATGAAAAGAACTACAAAGGTGCAAATTAAGAGGAATAAAGTTTACTTTATATTTTGACGTTTTGTATAATGTGAAGTTGTTAACTAAAAGTCATTGTGAAGTCATGTGCATTAAAGACTATAGGGCAAATGCAGTAACCAGTAAGTTATCGAGATTAATATTTAGTATTTATATAGGGGTACAGCAGTAAATTACTACAATGGATATCAATTTACCCAATAATCCAATATAAAAAATCAAAATTGAATCGATAATTCGATAATTTGTTTAATAAAACATGTTAATCCAATAACCTGATAGGAAAACCAATAGCATTTTTTTGTTCAATTTTTGCACGCCCCTAAATTGTCTATAATCCAGATGAGGAAAATTATCAACAAATCTTACAAATTAAATGTAAAATTTTACTTAATATTAAAGCACTTGAATACAATTTGAGAGAGTACTCTTATTTTTGTTTGCTTAAACAATAAGAGAGCACAAAAGGCAGAGAAATTCACGGGCCTTTGATATCTAATAGCATAAAATATCTTAATTGGACTACCCTTGTGTTTTCAACTCTTTTTTGAATTGCCCCCATTTTTATGTTACTTTATAAAACTACTAAAGGTCACAATTGGAAACTTTTATTGTGGTACAATTTCAAAGAAATGGATAGATATAAGTAAGACACTTATTACAAGGAGTATATATAATTTCAACTTTGATTCAAGACAATATTAGCAATTTCAATGTTGACTTTCATATCAACAATTTGATCTCATGTCAAAATGAAATAATACATTCTAAGAAAAAAAGAAGGAAAAGTTAAAATCTTTTTCTCTTTTCTATATATATTTTTTTGTGTGTGTTTGCTCTAGTTCTAAAGTAGAAAAACGAAGAGTATTTCTTCCATGGTTGGAATCTTATTAATTGGATCATCTTCAAGTGGAGTTTTAAGAGACAAATCCAATTCTGGCTCACATATTTTTTCCTTTTCATCATTTCTCCTTCGTAGCCTTGAATATCGTCTCATATTTATCTTCCTCACCAGGGGCTCGCCCCAAAGTATCAACACATTCATCAGTAATTTGTGTCATCATTGCACTGCTATATTTGAATTATTTGTGGCTTGATATCCTTTGAAGCCGCTGAGAAACTTTATAATAGCTCCTCACACTATGTGATGAACCTCCAATTATGTTACGTATTTTGAGATGCCCATATTGATCTACTTAATAGATATATAGTAGCACGTCCCCTCTCTTCGGTTCAACTACAACAGTCAATTTAACTTCAATAAAATCACTCACTCAATGCATTTAACTAAAATAAAAGTAAGATAATTTTTTATATCAATAAAAACATATTGGGGAACTTTCTGGAACACCATCACAAGCAATGGTACTATAGTTATACCAAGAAATGAGAAGTTAATATAAATGAAATCACTGAAAATGAGTTATTAGTGAAGGAATATAAAATGTTACTTGATCCAGCAAATCCAACAGATGATCGATATATATAGATAGAACAAAGAAAATGGCGTGCACATACAAGTGACACTCCTCAATCTCACGAGAGTTCTGTGCAGGGATCACGAGAGTAACACTCCTTATTTGCACGAGAATTCTGTGCAAGGATCACGAGGATCGTTCTTTGAAATATACAAATAAAAAAAAGTATATTTTCATGATTTTGCACGAAACTCTCGTGCAGAGTGTAAATTGTCTTTTCATCTGTTACGACTTTTTCACTTTCATCAATATCTCGTCCAGGTGCATTAATATTTCACTCTAACTATTCTATAAATATCATTCAGATGCTGGATATACTGGATCAAGCAACATTTATTATTATTAGCAAAAAAAGTATAAAAAAAACAGCAAGAATGTTTTTCTTACTAGTATATCTCATTAAGTAACAAATAATTCATTTCGACAGATTCATATGTCTTCCCTCTATCCCTGAACATCTGTAGTCTAACCTTTCTGTTTTTACCAGAGACTCGCCCCAAAGAATCAGAGGCTTCATCAGATGAAATTTTTGTTTTAGACATGTTATGACTTTTCCTTTACTTGATATAAAATTTAATGAGATCTTGCATTTTATTCATCAAATGGTCCTAATAGCCAAAGAATTCAGACATGGAAATTTCAAGGGGTGCAGACATGAATCACTTCAAAATCATGTGATAAAGGTGATGGTACTTTGGAGCGACTCTCTAGTGAAGAAGATAAATGTGAGACTATCAATATCCAAGGCTATAAAAAAGGTGGTAGCATCAACTGGAGATGTGTGATTAATCTAAGGTATATGTTCGGTTCATTTTTTAAAAACTTCAATTTGATTTTTGAGTTTCTCTTAATATATTTCGAAAATTAAACAACTCTGATTCATTTTTTCTTTTTGAGCCTAAGCCTTGATTAATGAACTATTTTCTTCTGGTAAAATGGGCTACTGTTTTAATAAACAATAAATTATTTTATGTTTTTTATACCAAAGTTTAATTCAAAATGGGTTGGAAACATATATCTTCCTACATTCAAAAATGACTGAAGCATGAATTAAATATAATGGGGAGTGAAGGGAGAAAACCACATCTAAAGTATCATTTGAGTTTTACTTTTCGAATATTCCTCGAGTGACTCCAGAGACAATAGAGCTTGAATCTCTTGATAGGAATAACAATCAGATTCATCGATGCTCAAATGAAACAACCCTTACGAAGCAGAATATTCCTGGAGTTACTCCTGAGAAAATAGAGCTTGAACCTCTCTCTAAGGACGAGAAGGAAGTCAATCAGATTCACCAATGCTTAGATGAGACAGCCCCTACAACGAGAAATATTCATGGAGTGACTCCCAAAGAAGTAGAGCTTAAACCTCTGGGTGAAGATGAGCGGGATGGCAATAAGATGCATCAATGCGCATATGAGACAAATCCTACAAAAAAAAACATTCTTGGAGTGATTCCGAAAGAAGTAGAGCTTGACCCTATGGCTGAAGATGAGAGGAATGGAAATAAAATGCATCAATGCGCAAATGAGACAATCCCCCCTACAAAGGAAAATATTCTTAAAGTGATTCCCGAAGAAGTAGAGCTTGAATGTCTAGCAAAGGACGAGAATGATATCAATCAGATACACCAATGCTTAGATGAGACAACTTTTACATAGAAAAATATTCTTGGGGTGGTTCCCGAAAAAGTAGAACTTGAACTTCTGGCTGAAAATGAGGATGAGGGGCTTTCTTCGGACAATGGTGATTTCAATGATGGAGGGCCACAAAAGAAAAGGGCTTAAAAGAAAACATGTACATGAACTACAATGTTGGTGTCTGAAAGTAAATGCATGTCTTATTTTCAGCCCTTTTCTTCTGAGGTCCTCCATCACTGAAATCTTCATTGTCCGAAGAAAGCTTCTCATCCTCATTTTCAGCCAGATGTTCAAGTTCTACTTTTTCAGGAATCACCCCAAGAATATTTACTTTCTTTGTAGGGATTGTCTCATCTAAGCATTAGTGTATCTGATTGACATCATTCTCGTCCTTAGCCAGACATTCAAGCTCTACTTCTTCGGGAATCACTTTAAGAATATTTTCCTTTATAGAGGGAATTGTCTCATTTGCACATTGATGCATCTTATTTCCATTCCTCTCATCTTCAGTAATAGGATCATCTATTTCTTTCGGAATCACTTCAAGAATGTTTTTCTTTGTAGGAGTTGTCTCATATGCGCATTGATGCATCTTATTGCCATCCCACTCATCTTCACCCAGAGGTTCAAGCTCTATATCTTGGGAATCACTCCAGGAATATTTCTCATTGTAGGGGTTGTCTCATCTAAGCATTGGTGAATTCGATTGACTTCATTCTCGTCCTTAGAGAGAGGTTCAAGCTCTATTTTCTCAGGAGTAACTCCAGGAATATTCTGCTTCGTATGGGTTGTTTCATCTGAGCATCGATGCATCTGATTGTCATTCCTATCAAGAGGTTCAAGCTCTAGTGTCTCTGGAGTCACTCGAGGAATAATCGATTCTTTGAGTTTCATACATGATCTATTAGGTGATCTACTAGGTGTGCTAGTTTCCTACTTAACTATCATAATTCATCGTCTATTTATGAAAACACACTATAACTATTAATTATTTGAGTTTAATACCTTTAACTTTTAGGGTTGCCGGCCGAAGCATCTCTTACTTCTAACAACTCATCAAACAATGTATACTATTGGAAAAAAAGGATGGGCTTGGACTTGGGTCACGACCCACGTAAGTGGACATGAACTTTTTGGGGGTACTTTTACTTTTCAAACTTATGTAATAAACTTTCAATTAAATCAAAGAATTGGTATCCTAAAATCAAGATCAAATCGAATATCAAAGTTTACAACTCAATCATTTAATGTACTCACTCGGTTCATAAGAATTTATAAATTCCTCTATTTCTTTAACCCTTATTTCTTGAACTCTCAACCCCCAATTCGATAGCCGTAGAATATATAAATCAAATCTATAAACTAAGTTCACTGATAAACCCTCTTTTTTTCCCAACATTAGTTGACTTCTTTTGTTTCCCTTTTTTTTTTTTCAATCACTTCAATATTAATTCAACACTCTTTGTATTCTCTGTTGGGAAGAAACTATGGGTTGACTTACCATAGCCCATCTGATGAGGCCTTAGATACTTCCGGGTTGTCACATTTGGTGGGCTCGGGTGGAAACATTTGTGTTTGTGTAATTATTAGGCGATATATGTTGTTTTTGTGCCTTGTGTTAATTTTTTTTACGATATAAAATGGGGTAAATCACATAAATATGCTACATTAAGAAAATATTTACTATCTATGGCAATATAATTTTTCTAACTAAATATAACAATTTTTTTGAATTAACAAAATTGTACAGTTTATGTTCGCTTCTTTCTCTGCCTTTTTTCTCTTCCTCCTCTTTTCTTCTTTTTATTCTTCTTCTGCTCGTCTTTTTCTTTGCCATTCTTTCTCTTCCTCCTTTCTTCTTCTTTTTATTCTTCTTTTTCTTTGAATTTTTCATTTAAAGAAATATCTTCAAATAAGTTTTTACCTATATTTCACGATTTTTACCCAAAAACACGACGAGAAGAGGAACAAAAATATCAAAAATTTGTACAAAATCATGTTTTCAAGCAGAAATTTCAAATCTCTAAAATTACAGCAACAAGAATTCACCATTGATGGTCATTATAAAGCTTCAAATTTTGAATTAATTATTTGAATTTTACGAATTAGTAATTAATTTGGATAGATTGTTCCTACAAATAATTGAAAACGACGTTTGGAGTTTATAACTCAATTTCAAGAAAACTTTGGTTTATCATTGATTTTAGGAGAAATATTAGATTGAAGCTCGAAAAGGTAAAGTTTATAGAACTGTATCGCAATTGTATTAAAGTTGTATTAGATATGTTTTATAATTGTATTAAAATTGTATTAAAATCATGAACAATACATTTATAATACATATTGCAAACTTCACACCCTTTTTAGTGATATCAACCAAAATAGTTATGTAACATAATACATTTATAATATAATATAGGCACGATACATTTGTAATTCATATTGCAAACATCGCTTTTTTTTTCTTAGTGATACAAATCAAAATAATTTATAAGATATATAGAATACATGTTTTATTCATGAATAATACATTTATAAGTAATACATATTGCACACTTCACTTCTTTCTTAGTGATACCAACAAGAATAATTTAGGTAACACACTAATAATACATTTATAAGACATGCACAATACATTTTTAATATATATTGTTACCGTCACTCATTTTCTTAGTGATCAAAATAATTTATAAGACACATATAATATAAGTTTTATTCATGAGAAATACATTTATAATACATATATATTGCAACCGTCACTCATTTTTTTAGTGATACAAATCAAAATAATTTATAAGACACATATAATATAAATTTTATTCGTGAACAATACATTTTAATACATATTGCAAACTTTACTCTATTCTTAGTGATACCAACCAAATGATTTAGGTAACACACTTATTATACATTTATAATACGTGCACACTATATTTTTAATACATATTGCAAACATCACTCATGTTCTTAATGACACAAACCAAAATAATTTATAAGAAACATAAAATACATGTTTTATTCATGAATAACACAAGTTTAATTCAGTTTATAGATTATTGTCTTGTCTTTCGTTAGTTACGTTTTTCATTTATTCTTAATTCTCGCTTCTACAATTTTAATATTGTGTAATACACTTTAATGAAAATTTAATTCATTTTGAAGTTTATTATATGTTACTATTAGATTACTTGTTTAATTCATTATTGATACAAGTTTAATTCACTATATATATCATTGGCTAGTCTTTCATTAGTTACTTTTTATATTCATGCTTAATTCTCTCTTCTAATTCAACTTTAATATTTGTGTAATACACTTTTAAATACAAGTTAATTCATTTTGCAGTTTATTGGTTGATTTGTTAGGATTGAATTACTTGTTTAATTCACTATTGATACAAGTTTTATTCAGTTTACATATCACAGAATGCTCTTTCGTTTGCTACATTTTCCATTCATGTTTAATTTAACTTTAATATGTGTGTAATACATTTTGATTCAAGTTTAATTCATTTGACAGTTTATTATGTTTCTTCATTTGTTACGATTAAATTACTTGTCTAATTATTTATTGATACAAGTTTTATTCAGTTTATGAATCATTGACTGTTCATTCATTTGCTACATTTTGTATTCGTGTTTATTTCTCTTCTAATTCAATTTTAATATGTGTATAATACATTTTTAATTCAAGTTTAATTCATTTTGTAGTTTATTGGTGATGCTTCGGAACAAAAAAAAAGATTAATTTGACCATATTGATTTACTTCAATTTATAAGACATGTATAATACATATTTTATTCATTAAGAACATAAGCTCAGAAATTATAGTGATTGACAACTTAATTTCCATGGACAAATAGAGAAAGAATGAACTCAAGAATTTATTCTCCCTTTTAGAGGCATAACAAACTGAATGTATGGCTGAAGATTGTGGATCTTTCAATTATAAAATTAAAAAATTGACACCTTGCACATGGAGGCAAAAAAAGAGAGAAAGAGGGGACAGATAAAAAGGAGAAAGAGGCGAGACAAAAAACAGAAATCTAATAAAATACATAGTATTATTATATATTGTTATAAATGGTAATAAATAAAGAGTATATTTAAAGTAAGTAATTATGTTTTAAAATGGATTCACCCAAGTAATTATTCCTATAAAATGCGAGTAACATCATCTATTATAATTTATATATATACATAAAAGAGTAACTGTGAAACTACAAATCGATAGGTGATGACAAAAGAGTAATGACCATGAAATGAATTCCTTTGCTAGTCCATTTTTGCAAAAGAAATAGAAATGCGTATTATTATTATCTAAGAATATGGACAATTAATGCACTAGTTAAAAGAAATAGGATTGTATTAAGCTTAACTTTGAAATTAGTGGACTGTTTTAGGTTTTATCTCACTTATTATATGCATAAATACTTTAATTAACTTTTAGGAGTTATATCACTTCTGAAAAAAAAGTTTTTATTAATAATAGAAGGATTGAATACACTTTTTGAATTTAATAGTTACAGCTTATAACAATCGATCAATCGAACTTGATTCTTCTTCTTATCTTTTTCTTTTTTCCCTCAAATTGAAAAAGCCATAAAAAGTCTAGTTTTACCTATTAATTTTTTTTTTGATATATGATAGCTTTCCTTGTCAACACTCGAGAACATTCTAAAATTTATTAATGTTTTGAAAAATGTAATAGAGAAATAATAATAAGAATGAATTAGGAACTAGATGTAAAATTATTTATTGATTTCATAAAGTGGACAATTATTATTGAATATATCAAAATAGTATATTGGACAACTATTATCGGATCAAAAAATTACGTGAAAGGGTCAAATTTCAATGTATTAAAACTTTGAAATCATTCAAAAAAAAAAAAGGGATGTGTACTGAAAAATTGTCCCCTTAAAGCAAACATGCATTTTGTTGAAGCAAATGGCATTGTCGGGCCATATAAGCATGTGAAATATCAATTATTATTGCAAAGAATTTGGATCATAGGACATTTGTATTTTTCTTGGAAAAGATAAAACCTTTTTTCCATTTCAATATATTGGAAGTTAAGTACTCCCGTCATTTTAAAGTAAGTGTAACTGTAATTAAATTATCATTGAAAATATAATGTTCATTAAGAAATTACACTAACTTTTATCTTGAGTTCTTAAAGTAACACTTAATTTGAAATAAATAATTTCTTTTACTAAGATGACATATATTTTGAGACGGAGGAAGTATATAATGTGGCATACATATTCTGTTGAGAGGCATCAATCGAAGAAAGGAGATCTTGTTCCCAAATGGTCAAAAGTGACCAAACTATAAATCTAATAAAATATCTTTTCTCTGGAGATTTTTATTTGATTCCATTTTAATGGATTTGCACTTCTGAAAGTGATAGGAATCAAGTTAGTTTTATTTAATTTAATTAATATCTAAAATATAATTTTTATTGAATGATGATATAGTTGACCAGGAATTTTAATCAACGTCTATTATGTAGAAGAATATAAACTTTAGTAAAAGGAAATTCTTTAGTATCATCTTTATTACATATTATTTACGAAAGTCTTTAGATTTAAGGCTTAAGAAAGAAGGAATTATATATAAGTTAGATGAGACCCAACTATGGGATTCTCTTGGATGATCATAAAATTGTTTAACAAGGAAAAGCATAAAATTGTTTTAGAACCATGTGTTAAATCAGAAGGAAAAATATATTTGCCTAGAAAAATTATTCCAAAATTGTCAAGAAATATGTTCGGTTAGGAAATTATAAAATGATAAGAAGAATATGATACACGGAGAAAGAGATAAAACTTCTTATTTTTCATAAGTATTTTTTACAAAGAAGGAAAATTACTTTATTTATAGGGGAAACTAATTTGGTCCTTACTTAAAAATTATTAACTTGCCTATATTATGCGATCGGTACTAGGGTTACGTGTCGGTTCGGTTCAATTTTGAAGTTTATCGGTTATCGATTTGTATATATGTTAAATCGTTATAGAACCATTAAAATATTGACTTATCAGTTATTATCGGTGGTTATCGGTTTAATTTTTAAGATTTGATACACAAAATATCATTGAAAATCACTTAGAAACAATGTACAAACCAAATGAACCGTGAGTTGATAGATTGCATCTTGCTCAAAAATAAATACTGAGACATTGTAGAATAACCGAGAGTTTAAGATAACCAAAAATAAAAGTATGAAACTAAATCCTAAGTCCAACTAGCTAGAGCGCACTCCCATTAAGAATCGATAACACGATAATATTTAAATTAAAATTCATTATCGAAACCGCTAAATCAATAACCCATTACCGATAAATTAATAACTTTTTCTATCCGAATTATCATTTTTTGTTAGATTTTGAACAGCCTAATTGATACCCACATATGCATTCCTCAATTACCCATTACCCCTTAATTTAGCAAATCAATACACTAAAATCTCACAAGGAGTCAAAGAAAGATTACTATGGGAAACTTTCTTCGACTCCTTATGAAATTTTAAATATGAAGGGAAAAAAGATAAAAAGTTAAAAGTAATTTAATATGATCGAAGAATTGGACAAATTTTAATTTGCTTGAAAAGTGGGATCCATTAGAATTCACTTGTCAATAAAAGAATGCTTTCGCACAAGTATGAGTTGGTATGCCTCTTTCATAGTAAATTTTTTTCCTAAATCACTAATTAAATAATGAATTAGTAAGAAGAACATATTAAGAGGTTAAAGTTTTACCCCACAAAGAAATCGAGCGGAACCTTGTTGCAATCATCCAAGACCAAGATTTCAATCTTCCAAATTCGAGTTATGAAATCTAAGTTCAAAATTAAAAGTTTAAATATGTTCATGTGTTTTTCTTCATCGCAAACGCGATGGTCCTTTCACGATCATGATGTTGACCCAAACTCAAACCCTGCGAATGCGATGTATTAACATCAATCCAACCCCAACCTGATTAAACCCCTTCTACGCAATTGTGATTGGACCCACATTGATTGCAATGCTCAATCTCAATTGCCCTTCGCAAACGCAACGAGGGTCTAACGAACACGAAGAATACACCAACCTATATGACAACAATTCTGTAGTGCTTGAATTCAATCAAGTCACGAAATAGACCCTCGAAAATCATTTAAAACCCATGAAAATAAACTAAATACGCAGATTGACTTTAAAACACGTTACACACATATTGGAATTATCAAATTACCAAACTAAGGTTGTCTTGCTAAAAAGTTGATCGTAGTCAACTTTAATTTTCTTAAAATTCTAGAATTCAATCAATGACTCCAACCACTCCTGAACGCCTTGAGATTCTCGTCAACCACTTAACGAAGTTAAAAATCATCTTCCAAACCTAATAGAATCGTCAAAAAATTACCTTACGAACCTAACAAATCTATCAAAACTCAAATGGGATTTGTTAAGCTAGAATGTTGACTTTAGTCAAACTTCTCAAAACCTTCAAAACTGAAAAGTTCATCCAATATTCATTTGACCACACGTGAAATCATATCACTCATTCCCGCTATTTACAAATGATATATAGAAATTACGAGAAGGATCAATAAAAAAGAAGAAAACATGCAGAAAACTCAGAACGACCATAAGCTAGAATGTTGACTTTGGTCAAACTTCTCAAAACCTTCAAAACTGAAAATTTCATCCAAAAACTAAGAATAACCAAAGAACTACTTGATATTTTTCAAATAATAATTAGCATATAATATTTAAAATATGTCAACTTGCTATCGAAATTCGAATGGAAATAAAAGAATAAAAATTGAGAGGGAAAAATAAATAAATAGAGAATAATAACCTTGACATAAATCAAGAGACAATTTTTTATTTTATCAAAAAAGTTAACGTCTTTATTCTTGCACTTTTTATTTTTCTTCCTAAAATGAAAAAAAAAAAAAACTATAAAGAACATTGAAAATTGAATTATTGATGCTTCTGACTTTGACTAGGCATTGCTTAATCAAGTATCTTAATTGTTTATATATATATATATATATATATATATATATATATATATAATAGACACTACTTGTTTTGTGGAGCACCACACAATCAAGGAAATGTGTGCTATTTATAAACATGACAATTGACAACGCATCATATCGTTGCTTAAAATAGTCTTCGATTTAATTATAATTTATGTTGAGAAGGAAATGTCAACAACTACAAATAAAAATAACTACTCCGTTTCGTTTTTTTTTTAATTTACTATAATAGCCTTCAATTCAATCATTTTGTTGCTTATAACACTCTTTAATGATATGAATTTTGACTAACATGTTTAAGATATTTATTTCATCATATTGATATGAAAAAAAATATAATTTGTAGTTTTTTCATATAGTTTTTGAATATCTAATTTTTATTTAAAAATATGAAATTAATATAATCTAATATAGATTTGAAACTTAGTCATTTTGACTCTTAAAATATAACCAAATAAAAAGGAACGAGAGGAATAGAAAGATAATCAGTTATCCTTGGATAACGTACATAGTAATTACTAATTACTTTATTACTAATTACAATATAGAAGACTCTACAAGCACACATGTGTTCGTTAACATGTGCATATGTAGGAATTAAATCTTAATTGAGGGATATTTTTGTCATCTTACATGAAATATTTTACACTTTTTTCAAATCATATCCTACGTGTCACAACCTAAAGGGCTTAGCTGTCACTGCAACTCATGCATTATAACTTTCATTCCATTTAAAAAAAGAAAAATTACTCAAATACACGTCTTATGTTTCCCTTATTTTCAATATCCCCTTTTATTTCTAAAAACCTCTAAAACCCCTTATTTCTTTAATGTATCCGAGCCAGTATTTAATGTATCCGAGCTATGTATCCGGTTTATTTTATAATGTATTCGAGCTAGTTTTTAATGTATACGAGTTACATATTATGTATCCGAGCTAGTTTTTAATGTATCCGAGCTACATATTATATGTCCGGTTTATGTTATAATGTATCCGAGATACTCTTTAATGTATCCGAGCTACATATTGTGTATCCGGTTTGTGTTACTTTTTAAGGGATTAATGTAATTACAAACTAAAGAGGGATATATTGTAATTTCATATTAAAACTATGTGATTCCTAAAATTTACCCTTTAAAAACTAATATTGAAAAAGTTTCATTTCTAATTAAAAAAAAATATATACAATAATTTTACTTGTTTGTGATTTTGATTTGACACAAAGTTTAAGAAAATAAAATCAGTATAACTAGATAAGGGATAAGGGTCTGAAAAATACCCCAACTTTGGTTGGATTTGTTGTTACGATACTAAACTTTCATAAGGACCTATTACCTCCCTAGACTATTTAATACCGTATTTTTTACCCCCTAAACTATTTAATAGTGTATTTTAAAGGTATATATGTGCCCACGTGAACACATTACTATTTATAATTTTGCATTATTTTTTATGTCCACGTGGGCAAATATATATGTTTAAAATACGGTATTAAATAGTCTAGGGAGGTAATAGGTTCTTATGAAAGTTTAGTATCGCAACAACAAATCCGATCAAAGTTGGATATTTTTCAGACTCTTATCCCACTAGATAACATGATGAATTATTAATCATCACAATATAGAAGACTCTAGAAGCAAACATCTCTTAATCAATGTACCTTTTTCTAGACGAGGGTATTTATGTAATTTTTATACTTTCTCTATTTTGATGTATTTTAACTTATTTTCTTTAGTTTATTGTACATTTGAAAATAACGTATAAGGAATACTATACATCACGAATAATTAACAACTTAAATATATTTAATAAAAATAAGAAAATTGAATGACTCTTAAAATTCTATCGGTGCAACATGAATTGCGAAAGAAGAGGTAACATATATTATTTGAAAATTACCTAAAAATAATATAGTTAAGCACTTGAAATATCTTAAGGATATACAAAAACAACCCGGTTGACCTTTGAAATTCTATCTATGCCACGTAAGTTATTATTTGAAAATCATGTATAATACTATGAATCACATTGATGTTTACTTCAAATATTAAAATATCATAAAAGTCTTTGAATGACTCTCAAATTTTAATTGTGCCACAAAAATTACATATATTGGAGTACGAATTTCAATGTCTAGTTAATAAAAATGAGATAATCATATCTATATATATAAGAGAATGTTAGACATACTAATGTGACATGCTTCTAAGGGCTAGAAAACTATTTATCTTTCTTTTTTTTGGTGGTTTTTGGCTATTTTTCAAATTTTAAAATACAAAAAATTCACCTAAATATTAAAGATAGTCACATTTAATTCTTTCTTTATCAATAGTCATATTTAATTTATTTTAGCATTAATGCTATTATTATTTTTCCTTAATATTTCTCATTTTCTTCTTTTTCCTATTTTAAATTCTTCCCTAATGATATTTATATCATTTCTTTAAATCACTTTTTCCCCTTTTTAATTCCTTTTTACTTTTTTTAAAAATAAAATTTATTCAATTTAAGAAACTTATATTTCTATATAATATAAAGTTTTTTTTAAGAAAAAAAATTACGATTTTGTTACCCAAATATCATCATTTATGACATTTATAACATTTCCTTAAGTCACTTCTCTTCCTTTCTTTATTCTTTTTATTTATTTATTCAATTCAAGAAATATATATCTTTATTTAGTATAAAGGTCTTTCATTTATATTTTTTATTTATGTTTTTCCTTCTTTATTTACTTTGAAAGTTTCACCTCCATAACTTATATCTATTAAACTTCTATTCTTAATAATATAATTAATTTCACGACTTTTAAGTTTTCATATTCATAACCCCCAATTATTAAATTATAAAATTTAAGATACTGTATGATATTTCTCCATTTTTGTCAATATAAATTTACAAGTTTTTTGTTTCATGATTTCAACTCATGATTATTTTTTATATTTCATTGTTCTTTGTAGTATTATTTTATTATTTCTCCATTTTTGTCAATATAAATTTACAAGTTTTTTGTTTCATGATTTCAACTCATGATTATTTTTTATATTTCATTGTTCTTTGTATTTATTATCAAATTCATGTGTTAACTTGACACGATAAAGAAGACTCTTGATTTTAGAGAGAGCACACTTTTATTATTTAATTATATTCTCAACACGCCTCCTCACATGCGGGCCTGATTTTTTTTTCATGGGCCAAGCACGTGGAAATTCTTTTTCATTTTTGGGTGGCGGTGAGATTCGATATCAGGACCTCTATCTGCTCTGATACTATGTAAAGATGGATCTTGGACTTAACTCAACCTCAAAAGCTAGCTTATGAGGGGAGGTTTGTCCAAGTCCATATAAGGAGACCAAATTTCCATCCCTCTAATGATGTGGGACATCTTAACACTCCCTCGCACGCCCAAACCTCAACTGGAGCGTGAACAATTCTAAATGGGGGCCCATCATCGGTGAACAAATTAGGATGTGTATGACTCTGATACCATGTTGAAGTGTGTAACCATCTCATCATCGGTGAACAAATTAGGATGTGCATGGCTCTGATACCATATGAAAATTTTGATTATGTCAAGTTTAAAAACTATAAAGCGATTCTCATTACAATTTGCGATGGTATGATTTTTTCTAAGTTCAACTTAAAGACATGTGTGCTATATCCACTCTTGACACCTGGATTGATATTCAAAAATAAAAAATAAATCAAAATTTTGTGACAACTCATGAAGTCAATTATGGTAGATATAAAAAACGAGGCAAGAATAATAAAGAAAAAGATACGAACAATTTATGAGAAATTAGATTGCGATATAGAGATTTTGTGGCTTCTAAAAATGTATAAATATAGTATCTTTCACGTAAAGATATATAATTCCGCATGCATGTACAAAAATGGAATCATATTAATAAAATTATCACATTTTTATTCATTATTAAAAACAATCATGATGCTATAAAATCAATTAGAAATTTGAAAACGTCTAAATTTGGATATCATGATAATGTTCAGTTAAGAATTCACTTGACATTATCATAAGTATTTGATTCTAAAATACTACAGATTGTCTTCTAATATAATTGAAATTTTGGATATTTATAGATTTTATATAAAATAAAATGCTTTTGGATGAATTTTACTAGCTATGTGATGATTGTAGTGAGTAATTTTACACTAAAATTTTAAAAAATCATATATCAATACAACGATATATACTCGACAAAGTAGAAGATTTGTTTCTTTAAAATACAAAAATTTGAAAAAAAAAAAGAAAAAGACGATGCTTTCCGATATAATGATTAAACTTTTATGATAAGTTAATTTGATTTAAAAATTGAAATTAAATTATTAAGTGATTTTTAATATATTAATAAAAATTAAATTAATAACAATTATAATAATTTTGTGTCCCTAAAATGATTTATCCAAGATTATAATAATCCTAATTATAAATCAAAGAATCCACTAAAGTTAAAAACCCCTTTTAAGAAGTTAAATAAATAAATAAAAAATAGAGAAACTGAAGCCCTGAAATGGAGAGACGACTGATCCGTTATATATAAGAAAAGAACGAAGAAAATGACTTGACTACAAATTTCAGGTTCCATTCTCTCCTTCTATAAAAGAGTCGATATCTTGGAGATACACTATGCCTTTTTAATACTAGTCTTCTCTGTCAGGCATTTTCACAAACACTTGGCGTACAGTTTCCTCTCTGTTGTTAACGCCCTCCGTTTTCCGACTAACAACACCTCCGCCGGAACCCTAGTAACGAGACAGTAGAAGAAGGCAAACAAGAATGAAGTACGTTTTGGTAACTGGCGGTGTAGTCAGTGGTCTTGGCAAAGGTGTTACAGCAAGTAGCATCGGCGTTGTTCTCAAAGCATGTGGTCTTCGTGTTACCTCTATCAAAATTGGTTCGTTTTTTTTTTTCACTTTTTAGCACTTCATTTTCATCTCTTGTGGAGTTATGGTTTTGTGGACTTCTGTTTATCAACTGAATAATATTCGTATAGGCTAAATCTTCTAATTGATAATTAGGCATAAGAAATAGTACAACTTAAATTTCAATTCATTATTTTTTTCTCTTCGTAAAGAGGTTTGCTATGGAGCATGGTATTTTTACTGAATACATTTATGGGATTAATTTTATCAATTCCGATATATTAATCAAAATAAGGAAGGAATCTAAAAGGATGGTAGGAACTTTTTTTTTTTTTTCAAAAAATTTAGCCAAAAGAAAAACTCACATGGGCTTTAGGATGATCAGGCTTGAATTGATGACTTCCACCGCTTCAAGGTTACTCTACTTCTGAGAGAAGAGATTTTATTCAGCACCCCTTTGCTTTTCGAGTGTGTTTTGTGTGAAGGAGAATGTTTTCATGGGAAGTGTTTCTGTGGAAAATGTTTCTTATGGATCATTTTCCAAGTGTTTGATTTGGTGTAGAAGTATATGATAATTCTCTATGGTGTAGGTTAAGGTAGGAGGATTATGCTTTAGTGATATCTCATTATTAAAAGGTTGATAACAGTGTCTTTGGTGTGCCGGAAAATTTCTGTATCATTTCCCTTGTTTGGTTGTATATTGAATTTGGTGATGTGATTTATAGAAAAAGGAGAGAAGTTGGTGACATGATAATCGTACAAGATAAATTGATCCAAACAAGAACAAGAAGAGGACTGTCATACAAGATATAGGATAAACTAGGAGGAGAGTATTTTGATACTGGATAAACTTGGATGAGAGTATTTTGACTATGTGTTGATTAAAATGATATGAAGTAATAGACTAATAGTATAGGAAAAATGGCTGTCCATAAAGAGGAAAGCCATTTTGCTCCTTTTTCGTGGAAAATATTTTTGTTGGATTAAATATTTTTCAGAATTCAAGGGTATCCTAAGACTGGAAAATGTTCTATCAAGGAAATTATTTTCCTTGAAAATAGTTTGTCATACCATATACACGTTTGGATGATGATTGAAGCAACTGATATGGCATAGAAAATGGGACATTTGGAAAAGAATTTGAAAGAAGTGTTTCTCTCTTATATTTTCCGCAGTTCAGGGTAACTGAACGTAAGGGAACTAATTTCATCAAGGAAAGTACGTTCTCTGAAAATATTCTTCATCAGACCAAAACCCCTTTATTTTCCCATTTTTACTTCCTGCTTAGCTGATTTGATCTTTGGCCATGGTGAAGAATTAGCTCTTGTTATGGAGTGAACTCTTTATGTTGTCAGTACTCGATATTCACGTTCTGTTCATATGTATTTAGCTCTAAAATTTTACAAAAGAAAAAAAGTTTCAAGTGTATTGCATCCTGCACATCCAGAAGCGTATATTAGTCTATTGGAAGGTTGTATTAACTTCTTATCTTGTTTATCATTCGTCTTTACCTTCATTTGGTGTGTGATGCCTCTAAGCGGAATATAGGAAATCAAAGTATTTAGGCAGGGAAGACCAATCACAGAGACAAATTAAAAGAGATTCCTGCCTCGTGCTGGGCTATTACATGTATTTCCCGCTTGAATGCCAGGATGATTATTCATGCATTTCCTTAGTTCTGATGTTCTACTGATAGATCTTGAATTGATTACTGTTGTTTATCCCTGAAGTACACTGAGACTTTTTCATCTTTGCAGATCCATATTTGAACACTGATGCTGGCACTATGTCCCCGTTTGAGCATGGGGAGGTTTTTGTGCTTGATGATGGTGGAGAGGTCTTCCTTTCCTTCACCCCGTTTACACTGACAACTATTTTAATTGCGCTTCTTAAATTTGACTCTGATGTGATGATCTTCATACAATTAATTAGCATACTGAAAATTAGTTTTGTTGAATATTCCTATTGCATTCTTTACTTTTTTGATATGTTTTACCTTATATGGCCTGCATCATACAGGAGAGCCAGTACTTGATGGTTAACATTCTCTAATTTGATGAGTCCTCGTACAATTGGAACTCATAGGAACCAACTTGTTCCACATATTAGTAAATTGTTTCCAGTACACCAAGGATTGCTGATATTTTTAGGATATACTTCTCTGGAAGTGGTAAGTATAAGCTGCGCACATGTAACGATAAACTTCAAATAATAAGGGAGAAATAGCTTATAGAGATCCTTCACCTTCAACCGTAAGGTTGAGGTTCAAATGACCAACCGAATGAAGTGGGAAAGGGCCACCGGGCTCCTGGGGTGTGGGGGTTGAGGGTGGAGTCTACCATATCGAAATAAAAACAATGTTTCATACTGATGCACACTTTGCTTTTATAGAAGAACTTAAGCTTTGGTTATGTCCCTTATTCACAAGATAGAGCTCACAATCTTAGGTTTAGACTGTTCTATGGTTCCAAATTAGGTTATGATAGATATCTAATGTTGTTACCTATTCTCTTTTAATATCTTTTGTTTATGTGATAAAACTGTCTCCTACCAGAAAATTGGTACTGTATTTACATACAATAGATTCTGGTCTTCCTCTGAAGCATCAAAGATGTGTACTCTTATTCATTGCAATACTGATGTGCTTCAACAGGTTGATCTAGATTTGGGAAATTATGAACGCTTTCTGGATGTGACATTGACAAGGGACAACAATATTACCACTGGAAAGATATATCAGGTTCTTATAAATAATCATATACATGTAGACTATGTGTCTCACATGGATCTATGCCTATCGTCTGTTCAGGCATGAGATTTGTTTGACAGTTTTTTCTTTTCCTTTTTGGGTGGGTTACCAGTCTGTTTTGGAGAAGGAAAGGAAAGGTGATTATCTTGGAAAAACTGTTCAGGTGATTTTACTTTCATTTGATATCATAAATGGTGCATCACTGCAAAGAAACCTATTACTCAAAGGGATTGCTCTCTCTCTCTCTCTCTTTCTCTCTCATCTCTCTCTAGGTGGTTCCCCACATCACTGATGCTATTAAGGATTGGATTGAGTCGGTATCTCTGATTCCTGTGGATGGGAAGGAGGGAGCTGCAGATGTTTGTGTCATTGAATTGGGGGGGACTGTAGGTAAGTGTGTCTAGAAGGCAGATGCATCTAATCTACTAAAAGCTCTGGTCCTCTTCCCCATCTCTTTTGTTGATATATATATATATGTATTATAGCATCTCTTCTCAATTATCTTCTTACATTATTGCTTTTAGGTGATATTGAATCGATGCCCTTCATTGAGGCTTTACGACAATTGTATTTCACAGTTGGTAAGTAGGATTTTGCTTTATGATAGAAATATCTACCATATTATTCCTACAAGGAATGCCCTCTTATGATATGTATTTATATCTTCTTATTCACATTTCACCCTCCTTTTAACTTTTTTTTTGGTCATCAGGGCAAGACAACTTTTGCCTCATTCATGTCAGTCTTATACCTGTACTAGGTGTTGTCGGTGAGCAAGTAATAGTCTATGAAACATCTATGCCTGAACCATGTGAATGTTTTATACATGTTCTTTCTTTCCATAGACCCCTGATTGTGTTCTCCATGTTTCTGCAGAAAACAAAACCTACACAACATAGTGTGCGAGAACTGAGAGCATTAGGGTTGACTCCCCACTTTTTAGCATGCCGGTCTGCTCAGGTATGGTATTTTCTCCTATGCTATAAATTCCTGTATTTTATATTTTCTAGAAGATATGAGTAGGTTTATTTACACTTGGACTTTCATTATAGTTGCGTAATAGCCTATTCTCTTATACCCTATGCGCACCCAAAGGGTAGCAGCTGTGGGTTTCCCTTGTCATTAAAAAAAATAGCCTGTTCTCCTAGCGTGAGCACAGAAGATGTATAGATCTCACAGTAGCCCCTCTGTGCGGGTCCTTTTCCTTCCCCTTCTTTCGGCTTGTTCCTCACAGTTGTCAAATAATGAGATGTGAACTTCATACTAGTATATTAACTAGGTTATCTCCCTGTCTGTACTATGTAGTAAATTAGATTTACCTAGAGACGTGAAAAGATGTTTCTTAGAGACTAGAAGATTTTGGAAAACTAGTTTAAACCTTAATTTTAGGATTTTTCGCTTCTCTACTACTACATTTTGCTGATATTTTGAGATATTTACTCTCAATTGCGGGTCCTTTTCCTTCCCCTTCTTTCGGCTTGTTCCTCACAGTTGTCAAATAATGAGATGTGAACTTCATACTAGTATATTAACTAGGTTATCTCCCTGTCTGTACTATGTAGTAAATTAGATTTACCTAGAGACGTGAAAAGATGTTTCTTAGAGACTAGAAGATTTTGGAAAACTAGTTTAAACCTTAATTTTAGGATTTTTCGCTTCTCTACTACTACATTTTGCTGATATTATTGAGATATTTACTCTGTTGCAGCCCTTACTAGAGAACACAAAACAGAAGCTTTCACAGTTTTGTCATGTTCCTGTAAGTTTAACTTAAGTGAGGCCTTCTGTGATTTTGCATATAAAATTTGAAGTCATTTTTCCTTTCTCCTGTTTTGATCTGCTTCCCTATAGGTTGCCAACATCCTGAATATCCATGATGTTCCAAACATTTGGCATATTCCTCTCTTGCTTCAGGTAGGTCTACCAACTGCTACACTTTGTCCATTGCCGTATATGATATGAATATTGCTCCTAAAGTTACCTATTTGTAACAGAACCAAAATGCTCATGATGCCATTCTAAAGCAAATGGATTTAATGAGGTAACAGACTACCTCTCCGGTACCCTTTTAGCAGTAATTTAGATTTAGAACCTGATTGTCCTCTTCGTATCTCATAGTTCGTTACTGTTCTACTGAAATGAGAAAAATAGTTTTTAAACTTGGATAAATTTTATGCAGTTCTCTTATTTATGATTTTCCAGCACTATTTTGCTCTCTTAGTTCTAGTGGCTGTTACTGATATGGTCTACAATGAGCAAGTTAGATTTTCATGAAAGACATAAGGTGCACAATGTCTCCTCTGATTATTTTTTTCTGTGTCAGCGTCGCAAAACCTGTCAATTTACGGGAGTGGACGAAAAGAGCTGAGACCTTTGACAACC
Organism: Solanum verrucosum; assembly: GCF_900185275.1. Lineage (NCBI taxonomy): Eukaryota > Viridiplantae > Streptophyta > Magnoliopsida > Solanales > Solanaceae > Solanum > Solanum verrucosum. The sequence goes on along the minus strand of NW_026020065.1, from coordinate 2,844,060 downwards.
TCACCAAATCTGTTAGTAGGATCTAAAGAATATAGGTACTTTTAACAAATATGTACATTGTAATTGAATAACTACTTTTTTTTCTGCAGGTTAGAATTGCAATGGTTGGGAAGTATGTTGGATTAACAGATTCTTACTTATCTGTAGTGAAGGTAACAATATGAGACTACAAAGAACATGCACCATCTTTATCTTTATTTAAGATGATATATTGTGTTTGGGATGTGTCTTTTCATTTGATCATGATAGAGTTTATCATTTGTGTATAGCTTTGGCTTTTCTTTGAAAGCAGGTTTTCCCATGGCACTGTGCTAATTGTCCTGCTTTCTAGTTTCGAAATAGAATAAACATGGTTATAAGTGATTAGCTGTTTGTTCTTTATCTTCGCTTGCTTCTTTCCATATATATGGGCCCTCCTGGATGCATTTATCCAATGTTCAGTTATGTTGTGTGATATTGACTTGTCTGTTTTGTAATTTTTCTTCATAAATTTTAGGCCCTTCTGCATGCATGTACTGCATGTTCATTTAAGCCATCCATTGACTGGATTGCAGCATCAGATCTTGAAGATGATAGTGCTCAATCGGTACTTAGATTTCTCTCTACTTTTGGTTAGGTGCTGTTATACGTTTCTGATCGTAATTATCTTATCTTTTTTCTATCAGGCCCCAGAAGCTTATGCAACAGCCTGGAAGACTCTAAGGGTAAAATTTGATCTGTGCTTAGTAGGAATAATTATGTCATTCATCATTCTTGTTTGCTTCTTTAGTGTCAGTTCCCTCTTAGACATGAATTATGAAGACCACCCTTTTATGTTGAAGGGGAAGTTTATTAATTTCGATGATGGCCTCTTAATATGCGCATTTTGAGAGATGAATAATCTGTCAATGCAGTATTTCTTATTTCTTTTTTCTTTTTATGGTGCATCATTTCTAGCGTGGTGGTTATGCTTTTCCTATGGTGTGTCTGCATGATTGCTCGCTTGAGATGTGTTAAGTATGCCACATTGGTTGAGGGAATGGACCGTTGTCTCCTTAAATAGTCTTGGACAATCCTCATCTATAGCTTTTAGGGTTAAGTAATTCCCAATGTTTATTTTCTTTAAAAAATGCATGTGAATATGCCACTACAGTAAGGCGTTTGGCAGTCTAGCTAACCGTTCTATCCCCCAATTATGTTTTTTTCGTTATGATTATTAAGATCACAGAAATGTTTGAGCGCGTCTTCGCTGCTACTTACCATTTCTGGTGATTTCATTCGAGGCGCTCAGCTATTACTGTATAACTCATTTCTTGATAAAGTACTCTATAACTCATTTTACAAGCTATTGAGATGAAACCAACTTTTACAGGGTGCAGCATGTGTCTTGGTTCCTGGTGGGTTTGGTGATCGTGGGGTCAAGGGGATGATATTGGCTGCAAAGTATGCTAGGGAGAATAACGTACCATATCTTGGAATCTGTTTAGGGATGCAGATTTCTGTAATCGAGTTTGCCAGATCTGTAAGTTGATTCTTTCGATGTCAAATTGGAATATTTTGTGTTAACCATCTCTTTGATGTGGCAGTATCTCTTTTGAATTTTGCAGGTTTTGCGTTTGGAGAAAGCAAACAGTGAAGAGTTCGACCCTCAGACGCCGGACCTTGTTGTAATTTTCATGCCTGAGGTAGTGTGCTCTTTGTAATATTTCAAAGAAATGAAACCGTATTTGTCTCATTTATATATTTCTCTGTTGATGCTTTTCTGATATCATGGGCTTAAAAAAATTGCAGGGGTCAAAGACACATATGGGAAGCACTATGAGGCTTGGATCTAGGAAAACATTGTTCCAGACTCCTGATTGTATCATGTCAAAGCTGTAAGAGATATATGTTCACACACTTCTACTTTATCAAATGCCATTTATTCATCATAACAGTGTCTTGACCAGATTTGGTCAATTAGATTTCTATGGAGTTAAGGATTTGAAGTAAGAGCCCGTTTGGATTGGCTTAAAAAAGTTACTTTTAATTCAAAAAACAAAAAGTCAAACTTAAATGATTTTATGTCAAAAAATAAAAGTAGGGGGAGTCCTACTTTTAGTTTTTTTAATTTTTCTTAAAGTCATTTTAAACTTATTTTAAGTTATTTTTAACTTTGCCAAACACTCCCAAAAGCTAAAAATGACTTACAAGTAGATTTGGCCAACTTTTAAGTCGATCCAAACATGCTCTAAGTCTAGGATAGCCAATTTCTACGCATCTTCTCTGTATCAATAGCATATGATATGATTTTATGGCGGGCTCGTTTGTGGATTGCCTATCATATAGTTCACCCATCTGCTCTCATTGAAATACTAGCTTGTTCTCGTTCACCTATCTAAGAGTAATTTAGATACAAGATTTAAGATGGGTTTTTTTGTGGATCTCTACTGGCTTGTTTTTGTTTTGCTCTCTATTTATTGGTTGCATGTCCAATCGATGCTTTTCTAATATATTATTACCCGTCAAAGAACATAAATTTTTTCTTGTAAATTCCCATTGTGTTTTTCCTTATGCACGCTTAACATCTTTTCTTTTGAAGGTATAACAATTCTAAACATGTGGATGAACGACATCGCCATAGATATGAGGTTAGCATAAGCCTATACTTGTTGCATTGTAATGCATGTTGCATTAATTATGCTGTCATCGTCATGGAATAAAATGGTGGTGTATATTGCAGGTCAATCCTGAAGTTGTAAGCACTTTAGAAGAAGCTGGCCTGAGATTTGTGGGAAGGGATGAAACTGGAAAACGAATGGAGGTTTGATTTTGGACTACAGGCTTTAATTGCTGTTGACTTGGTGAAAACTATTGTTTACAATCCTTTAGTTTGATACTCTGTTACAAGTTTTATTTTCAAGTGATTATTGGTTCACTTTAAGTTCATTGCTTTATTCTTGTTGTTATTGCTTGTAAACTTTTCTCCCGTTTCTCATCCTCTTATTCTTTATGCAGATATTGGAGCTTCCTGGTCACCCATTTTATGTTGGTGTGCAATTTCATCCTGAATACAAGTCAAGGCCAGGGAGGCCTTCAGCTCCTTTTCTAGGTAGGAATTAGTTGGTTGACTTTGGTTTTGATACAAACTAATATTGACCTGCAAACTTGATGCAATATATCATACATATGGTGTTGCTTTTTAGTGTTTCTGGAATCATTTTCTGTGAATGGATTGTGTAAATGCAGCAAAGTCAAAATGTAGTAGTTTAATTAAGATGGCAAAGTCATCATTTTAGCAGTTGCCCATATTGTTTTTGCAGTATTCCTTTTTATCATTGTTCGTGATATAATGTAGTGCCCATCAGTGTAATGTATGTGAAGGTGTTAAAAGGTGTGAGATAAACCTAAATCACTTGGAGGGAAATTGTCGTGACAGACATACAATTTCTTGTGATCAATGCAGAAAACAGTGTAAGAAAAAGATTCATATAGGTGATATCTACTAGTGGAGAGTAGGATTAAGTCTTGTTATAGAACTTCTAATATTATTGTTATTGCTACTATTATTTATGTGTGTTTAACTTATTTTTACTTAATTTTTATTTGGGATTGAGGCGTAGTAGCTGTTAGAGATTGGGATATCTTCTTTTTTTTTCTCTTTTGGGGTTTCTTGGTTGATTTCTGTATGTGGCTCTAAGACTGGTAGTACAGAAAAGCTACATTGTTTTTAGCTAAGGCAATAGCATAATCACTTATATCATGATTCTTTTAATCTTTAGAAATTATATGATGAAACTGCGTCATTGCAGTCCCAGAACAGGATTCTACAGATTTCGCAACTTGTTTATTTTGATTTTATGCTGTGAGACCATTACCAGCAGTAGAAGAAATAACTTATAATTCTTATTGTACTGTAGGTCTTATCATGGCAGCAACAGGACAGTTAGAAGCTCACGACAAGACTCAGCAGAATGGAAGCATATAAGCAAAACATCAGCACTAACTAGTTGGATAACTTTTTGCTCACAAGGTACACGAAGTCTCGGAACGTATTCCCCTATACAAATTGAACAATTTTTTTCACTGTATATTGGTGGAAAAAATGGGAAAATAAATTTCGAAATTAGTGATCTAGTGGGTCTCCTGTGTCCAAGCAATGGTTTCCTGGTTGATTTCTGTCAAATGCTTAGTTTCTTTCCAATAATTTAATCTGCCAAATGATTTTGATTGCAGGAAATCTGATTTTGTGGTGTGATCCTCCCAGTTCTCTTAAGCTTGTCGTGAGATTCATGTGGATGTACATTTACTGCTCTGCCTGTCGACACAAAGTCCCCTCGAGTATGAAGCTCTGTGCTATGGCTGTCAAATCATTTGGAAGTGATTTAGCTGATACCCATCTTCTTGTTATTCGCCAACCTTGTTGACGACAGATAATTTTGAAGATTTAGTTTGAGTGCTTTAGTTCTCTACTGCATTTGGGATGTCACCTCATTTTCCTTTTCTTTTTTTTCCTTCAAAATTAAGAATTGTTTCGAGGTTGGCAGTGCTTTATACATTTACTGCTCATTCAGATCAGACTCAATGGAAACGCGATTATGTTGTGAAATTATGTCATTTTGGTTTTATTTATGATTCAATGAGTGATCAAAGTGTTGGTAAACTGATTGTATTACAGCCAGAAACTTTGGAACATGAAAACATGATGGAGTGTAAAAGCCCTTGCAGCATGGATTCTATAGTTTGAACCTTCTTATAAGAAATACAATGTTCACTTAACAAACTTCAAAATTGAATCAGAAACCAAGAAAAATACTCCAAATAAATATCAGCTCGTTCTGGAAAAGAGAACTTTGATACTTTTATTTTGCATTTTTTGAATGGAATAGCTCATCTATCTACAAAAATGTCCTATACAGAAAGAATACTAATGCAGGATTTGGATACATGAAATAATGAATTCGTTACTGAGAAGCGTCTGCAGGTCTCTCCTCCATTAATTAGCGAGCGTTTCATGGTATTGTAGATATGACAGTTGTTTTTGCAGCTTTATTTGCTCATAGAACTTTGCAATGAACTCCTCTGCCTTCATATCAATAGCTTCATCATCGCCACTAGCAATGATCTCCTCAGACTCATCCTCTTGACATTCAGTCTTCAAGAAGCTCTTCCTAGGAGCGTCATCATTATTATTATTATTATTATCATTGTACATTTCATCCTCGTGCTCATAATCATTGTCAAAGTCAAAGTCGACTTGAGGTTTAATGCAGGGAATGTTTGGCATCTTGAAACGCAAGGAAGCAGGGCGATGCATCTTAACATGAAAGATAGGGGTGTCATCAAATGAAAACTCACGTTCCCCATAATGTAGTGCCCCATAGTGATCATTGGTATGACGGAGACTTTTAAAATATTTAGGAAGCAAACGAAGATCCACGAGATGCTTGTTCTTGAAAATGCCACCTTTTCTCGCCCATAACAAGGCTAGTCGGAGAACATTCCAAGCTCTACGAGCAACCAATGATCTCTTCCTCTGCATTTTCGATTTTTCTTGCATGTTTGCAGCTTGTATTTTAAGAGTAGAAGATAACAAACTGGAAAAAGAAAGAGAAAGTGTATGCACTTTTTGGTTGGAAAATCTCTTATGCTTTTTGTTCAATGTGATGTTTATGAGTGGTAAAGAGCTGGTTGTGTGGAGAGAGATGCAGAATGTATAATGCTATATATACATACATATAATGCACAGCAAAGAAGTTAGAGAAATGAGAGTGAACTGAAAGTAACGCGGTTTGAGTGGAAATAAGAAATTGTAAAGAAATGAATTAAGGGGGCCCAAAGTGACCAAGTCCAACTCCTAATTAAGGGCTAAGGCTGGCATATGTTGATTGTACAGTGGTCGGTGCAAACTGGTGGGACACACGCCTTGTACGCTGCGCAATCAGGGAAAAACAACAACAAACAAACTTACTACTCAGTTCGATTGTTCACGGTTAGGATAAAAATTGATTCGATTGAAAAATTAAATTCAACTGATTCAATATATTGTTTTTTATTTGATTTTAAAAAAATAAAAAAATAACTGAATCGTACAGACAAATTATATACATATATTTTTTATAATTATATATGCATAATATATTATTTGTATGAATATTTTTTTATGCGAAAAATGCAGCATTATAATGAAAAAGAATAAGATATGATGTGTTATTTGTGCGATTGATAGCTTACGCATTATTCCGTAAGTTTATGTTGTTTAGTATATTAAATAAGCAGAAGTAAACATAATTGGAGTTCTTTACGACACAAAGACAATTTATTTTCTTTTGAATGAATTGTTGTTTCTTTCTCTTTTTCTTTTGAGTGAGCTGTTGTTTTTATTTTTGTTGTATGATTAATATCCAACAAGCGAGCTGAAATTGATAACAATCAAACCGATAAATATATGTATATTATATTTAGTTTGGTTTGATTTTAACAATTTAAAAACCGATTAAATTGATTCAATTTTAACTAATAACCGATCCAAACCGACCCATGAACACTCAACCACACTACAAGATAATAAAAACAAAATTTTATGACCTAATTATAGTTAATTCATATATATTTTCATATTAATTTATTAATTTCAAGTGGTTTATAAATTATAAATATTTGATATAACCCACATACTTGTGTAAAAATCAATGTAGACTAAACAATGTAAAATATCTTCAATAGTCAGTCTATTTTCATTAGCACGATGACTTCGAGGATCCAGAAGTACTTGGAGAGAGAGTTGGCAGCACGCAAGTAGCAACGATAAGTATTTTCTAAGGAATGGACCTAGCTCATAGCCCTCTATTTTCTTTCCTATTTCAATTCAAATACATATAAAATATCCTTCATTTCTGGATTTCTACTTTCTATAAATTTATCAAAACTTTAATTGTTTCCGTACTCATCAATTATGAGTATTATATTTGTTGGAGACGACAAATTTTGCCAAACTGTATAATTTTGGTCCAAAAATGATATGTCTTTAAAAAAATTATTTAATAAATATAAAATTATTAATTTAGAATTCAGTACTTTAAAATGGTTAGAATTTTAGTCTCATAAACCTGAAATTATATATTTCAATTTGTAGTTAGTCTAGTAAATAGGGATATAGGTTATGATCAAGAAAAGTATATACATATGTGAAAGCTAATTGTTGCCAGCTACAACTTAATTTAAATTTGTCTAACGTTAGGTAATCATCAATTATATAGGAATACATATTTCTCTCCAATTGTATATTAAGTACGTAATAAAGGCGGGAACTTGAACCCGAGACTTCTAATTAAGGAGGAAGGAGTATTTGTTTATCATTTGTATATTAAGTACGTATTGACAAACTAATTACTAATTAAATGCTGGCATTGTTGATTTATTGTCTTGTAGTGTGGCTATTGCCTCACCTAGGATTGATTTAACAAAAATAAGAAACGTCAAATGAAGCAATTAGTACCAACATATATAATGCAAATAACAACACTAATTAAAAGAAACTATTCCCTCCTGAAATTAAAAAAGAAGGTGGTATATATATATGAATCATTCTGGTTTGTTGGAAGGAGATTATGCACTTCATTGTTCTAATAGCGTGGTCTGAATTTCCGTTAAGTTGTTCAAAATATGAAAAAGTAGACACATGAAAAAATTGATCATATTGAAGAAATTTAACATTTTATTATATATATAAAACATAATTTTAACCATATATAAACAGGAGGGGTGTGCATTCGGTTTGGTTTTACACTATTTGGTTTGGATTTTCGATTTTTGGTTTTGTAAAAGTGTAACCCAATCCGATCCAAAATAAATTTGATTTAATTTGGTTTTCCTTTATTCGGTTCGGCTTTTTTCGGTTTGGTTATTCGGTCAATAATTAATAACATATATAACCAAAGTAATGATATTTAATCCCTTAAATATTCTTTCTAATATAAATCATACGTAAAACTTAAAACACAATACTTATAATACACCTATTATAGATGTAATTCAAACATAAAATATAAACATAATCACCATGAAAGACAATAACCAAAAAGGGACAAAAGTGGTTAACTCCAACTTAATTCTAAACTTAAACATTATATATATATATATATATATATATATATATATATATATATATAATTCGGTTTTTTTTTGGTTTTTTAGTTTTTATTTTTTAAAATTCGAAAACAAACCAAACCAAAAAATCAAACAAAGTAATTTATTAATTCAAAATCAATCCGAAAAACCAAAAAACCAATCCAAATAAAAATTCGGTTTGGTTATTTGGTTTAATCCGAATAGTGCACACCCCTAATAAATAGTATAATTTTCTGCCAAAAAGTATTCAAACTAGAGCCTTACTAACTCGGGCTAATGAATTAAGGGTGACAAAAGAGTTTCAAAATGAAGAAAAAGTGACGCAGGTTCTAATTATTGAGTAGAGGTGACAATTTTAAGATTAGTGCTAATGACACTAATTTTAAAACCCTCAAGTTTTAAGCAGTTGCTGAGCAAACTTGAGTAGTTGCTGAAAAAACTTCAACAGTTGCTACAATAACTTCAACAGTTGCTGAGCAAACTTTAGCAGTTGCTGAAAAAACTTTAACAGTAGCTATAATAACTTCAACAGTTATTGCGATAACTTCAGTTGTTGCTTGATTTTCTACAAAAAAAAAAAAAACAATGACTTCAACTTCAAAATTTTTAAAATTAAAGCAAATTAGTTTGTGAAATAGGACCAACAAGAGAAAAAAAAACGTGACAAAAAATAATGAACGACAACGATAATGATAGCAACAACAAAGAACAAGTAAATGGAAGAAGAGAAAAAGAAATGAAGAAGAAGAAGAAATCTGGAAGGAGAAAGAAAGAAGGAAGAAGAGGGAGAAAGAAATCTTGAAAGAGATTTTAAATTTTGAAATTTAAGAAGAGAGGGAAAACTTTTCAAACATTTTGAAATTAGAAATTGGGTTTATTTTGAATATTTTTAAAAGTTTAGAAGTTTTAAATATTACATTTTAGACCCCAATTATCTTATTCCCTAATTAAAAAAAAGATTTGACTTGATCAATCTTTTTTGTCACCAATTTTAATTTCAACATTTTTTTGTCACCTCCTCCTAGGGGTGGGCATAAACACCGAAAAACCGAACCGAACCGAATTATTTTGGTAATTCGGTTTCGGTATTTCGGTTTTCGATTCGGTATTCGATATATGGTTTTGTATTTTTCGGTATTTCGATTCGGTTTTTGGTATGTAATTTTTGTGTAATTTGGTATTTCGGTTTACCGAAATATATTATATTATAATATATATTAATATTATATTAATTATTAATTATTAATATTAAAAAATAAATATTATAATTTAAAATTAAAAACAAAAGTTTGTTGTCTTTTCAAACTTTACGGACCCACTTCCCAAAAGGCAAAAATTACCATTCCCACTTCCCACGTCTAGTCATCTACAGACTATAGCAGCGTCGACCGTTCCGGCGACCAGCAGCACGCAACAGCCACCAATCGACCAACAGGCAGCCGCAACACAACAACAATCGGTAAATTTCAATGTTATAACAAGGCTAAATTTCAATGTTAACGACAATTTATTATTTTGAATCATACAATAATTTGAAAAACAGAGTAAAATAAGCAAAAAGAAATAAATATAAATAAAATAAATAAAAAAATTACAAAATTTTAAAAAGCCCACTAAGCAGGCCATAACAAAAAACCGAATTAATAAAAACCGAATTGAACTGAATTATTTCAATTTGATGTTCGGTACACGTTGTACAAGAACCGAAAACCAAAAAAGAAAATCGAAACCGAACCAAAATACCGAATGCCCAGCCCTACCTCCTCCTCAATTTACTCTACTAACTTCGTACCTAATTATACATGTAGTCCCCCACTTGCCCCTGTTTCCTGCCCACCGCTATATATGTTTGGGCCAATTTATATCATTCTTTTAGTTTTGTTGTGGACTCTTCCATAACGTTTACATGTTTTTGCGGGACATCATATCCACCCATAGTTTCCAACATAATAATAATAATAATAATTATAATAATTATAATAATTATAAAATGATGTGATACTGAGCAAATCTAAGAGTTCTCCATCATAATTATTTTTGTTTTTAATAAATTATCTATGCAGGTATAATTTATTTATTTTTTAAATAAAAATAAAACAATTAGAAATTTTGAGTCAATTATTTGGTTTTGTCGATCAATTCGTGGTTATTGTTATTAAAGAATAAAAAAGTCTCACATTGGTGGTTAATGAAATAGGTGGACTCTTCATAAGGTTTGGACAATCCTCTTTCCTTTGAGCTAACTTTTGAGATGTGAGTTAGGACCTAAGACCTAATTTCAGAATTGTTGACTAATAAAGTTTAGTGTTTAACTAAGCACACAATTTAATTTTTTTTTTTTAAACTTGTGATTTTAAATGTCACCATTTTGTGGAAAATCCTTAGGTATGAATATGTTAGGTATTTGTGACTCAATTAGTGAAATAGTATCTCCCCCTCTGTAAGTTTTTTTAATCTACGTATAAAGAAAATATTACGTACTTTCATAAATGTTTTGTTTGAAAAACACAACTATTAGTAAATATCTTGACATGTAATTTTATCTTGTGATATGAAATTAGGATGAAAACATATGATTGCAAATCATTATGCCATTATTAGTATATATATATATTTATTTTTTTGCTGGTTCACCTAGAATTGATTGAACAAAATAATAGAGGTCAAATGAAGCTTCGTACGTACTTGGTAGGAATTAATACCAACATAAATATAATAAAAATAACAACACTAATTAAAAAGTACATAAAGAAACCAATACTTTATATAATTGAGAAAACAATTACTCCATATGAATGATTTTTGGTTGTTGGAGGGAAAGCATGCAGTTGATTCATGTGGCTTAGGTGCCCTTACGTCTAATGAGATTTTGGATCGTGACACTTTTATAACATAGTGTTAATATAATATATTATAATACTCATAAATAAGATATAAGAGTACATTAACATTACTTAATAGCTAATGCAAATTTTAATTTGGTCATATATGTGTATTGATATACTACTACTCCCTTTGTCTCAAATATTTATGGAAAGTTTTAGCAATGTTTCAAAGCGAATCTTAAAATAAAGAAATTTTTATATAGAAGAGTGCACCTTTTGTCTACTCTTTAATTTGCCGAATAAATGAAATCCAACATCAATATGAGTAAAATATTAATAGTGTCATTAAATATTTATAGTCTAATAACATACTCTCCGATCTTAAGCGTGCTTAGCTTTATTTGAATTTTAATATATTTTGAAAATCCTTATAGCCGATTTCAATTAAATTAGACTGATACATATATAGTATACATATTGTTTGTCGATATTGGAACTTGTAATTCACCGAGTTCATGCATGCTAGCTTCTACAAGTTGTATTATATACATTATTAATCATCATAGACATGACAGAGGTGAATTCAAACATATTCTAATCAATATATATTCATACCGATATGCGGTGTGGACATTGGCACGCACATTTGCTTTATTGATGATAAAAAAATTATACTTTTTTTCTTTTTAATTTGTTAGTATTAGACAAGAGTGAGTTATTCGGATAGCACCCTCCACTTTCAATTCTAAGATTTTGAATTCATGTCAGTAGTAGCAAAAATGTGCATGCATAGAAGCTCTTAGGGAGGCGTGATTAAAAAAATTGTTTGTATTATACTTTTTTCAATTTGTCTAAACAAAAAATATATTTTTCTTATTTTGATAACTTTTTAATTTCAACATTCAACGTAACATGTTTATGATGCAACCACTTAGCTTAGCTTTGGAGTGGTCATTTTGGGAATTGTAGAGCAAAACCAATGATTAACTTAGGGACCAATCGAGTATTGATGTGACTTTGAATTAAAACATTTAATTTGTTAGGTTTGGTTTTGTTGAAAACTTTGCTTTCACCATAGACTTTTTTGTTCTTATAACAGCAAGCAAAGTCCTCGGCCCCTCTTAGAAAACGTATCGTTACGTTGCTAATTAATTATTTTATTTATTCTTGTGCTCGAAAGTCACAACAATATAGTGTATGTGTTTTTTAATATAATGTTTACAGAACAAGCTGCTTAGTTTTTTCATGAAATATAATATGCTGGCATTCTTGTCCTCTAGTTAGTACGTAGAATGATTAATAGGAATTCTTGCGGCGATTGATTTAAAAGCAAATTCAAAAGGCTCAAATTGAAACTTCCTAGATGTTAAGTTAGAAACATAAAATTTATTGAGAAATATCAAAATATAAGAAAGTAGATATACATAGAAAAATAAAGAGAGGCAACATATATTTATATAAATAAAATTAATAGTTTTTAATTTAGCAAAACAGTGTATTTTTTTATGAATTACGGAAGCCAATTGATACTCCTAGACTAAATCCAATACTTTCATTGTTTTAATTTATTTGGCTTAAGTCAGAGTACGACGATTACATTAATTAATTGTTGGTGTGCATTTGAATATAGAATTTTCAAATAAAAAAATTAAAATAAAATCTACATATTTAGAAAATACATAAAAGTATTTTATGTCACATAAATAATTACTAATAATTTAAAATATTTAGAAAATATTTGAGATCTTTTTAAATTATCCAAATAGTAAGGAAAACAAATTGTAAAGGGGAGAATATTGCAGTAACAAACACACTGATATACCAGCTCAGTAACACACGGAAATACTTGTTTTCAGGAAAAGAAAAGGATATGATGGTCTTTTATTTTGGTTTATTATTGATGGGAGTTGTATGTATATGTATTAGAGATATGTATATTCACATTACTGTGAATATTTTTGTTTTTAGGTTATAAGGGTTTACACTAATTGTTGAATATTATGTTCTGTGAATTTTTTTATTTTTCGTGTGTATAAATTTTGATGAATTTTCTAATATTTTTATTAGTGAATTGAGATATTCATTGTCTAGTTTGTCACGAGTTTTCTAACATAGTACTTCCTCCATCTACTTTTGATTGTTATGATTTTTTTTAGAGTCAAATTATAAAAAAATTGACTAATATTTTACGGTGTATTTTTTCATCATATATTGATATGCAAAAACTTGCAATTTATTGTACTTTTCTATATTTTTTGAATATCTAATTTTTTTTGTTTAAAATACCAAATTAATGTAATCTAATTTAACTCTGAAAATCAGTCAAATTGACTTTCGAAAAACGTAATATGACAATTAAAAATGGACGGAGGAAGTACTTAGCCAGACTCCTCATGTTAGGCATATTTTCGTTATTGGTGACAGAGTATGAAGCCTTTTTCTAGCTATATTTTACATTGTGTGAATATTCTTAATTTACGTCTACATTCTCTATTGATATATTCATTCTCTAATTGCTCGTGTTTTCTCTCTTTCTTATAGCATTACTTATGCAATTGATTCATATGGTTTTATGAGGTTCTTTGAATGTAGCATCCTATTGGCTAGCAGAAGCTGGGGCTACATCTGCTTCCTTCGTTTCAATTTGTTTGTTCTGATTAGATCTAATATTTTAAAAAAGTAATTATTTTTTTAAAATTTTGTTATTTTGAATTAAATTAAAGATATATGAAATATACCAAGAACTCTAATTTTATCAGTAATGTGGAATGGATAGATGGAGGAGTACCTCTTCTATGTACAAAAATGCCGCAAGAGAATATGAAAAAGAAGGTTTGCAAGTAGTATTAATTTAATTAGAGAGCGTCTCATGATATTGTATATATGATATTTGTCTTTGAAGTTTTATTTGCTCATAGAACTTTGCAATAAACTCTTCTGCCTTCATATCAATAGCTTCATCACAATTGATCTCCTCGCACCTCACATTCTCATCCTCAGTATTCAAGAAGCTCTTCCTAGGAGTATTATCATCATTGTTCATTTCATCATCGCGCTCAAAGTCAAAGTCAAAATCAACTTGAGGTTTGATGCAGGGGATGTTTGGTAACTTGAAACGCAAGGAAGCAGGGCGATGCATCTTAACATGAATAATAGGGGTATCATCAAACGAAAACTCACGCTCACCATAATATAGTGCCCCATAGTGATCATTGGTATGACAGAGACTTTTAATATATTTTGGAAGCAAACGGAGATCCACAAGGTGCTTGTTCTTGAAAATGCCACCTTTTCTCGCCCATAACAAGGCTAAACGGAGAACGTTCCAAGCTCTACGAGCCATAACCGATCTCTTCCTCTGCATTCTCGACTTCTCTTGCATGTCAAATATTGAAAAAGAGAAAGTAATTATGCTTTTGGAAGTTGTTGTTTTTTTGCTTCTTTGTGTTGTGTGTATGAGTTGCAGGAGGAGAAGCAGAAAGCTATATATATACATATAATAAAATGCACAGCTAACTCACTTAAACAAATAACTTACGCGGTTTGAGCGAAATTAAATACTATATAGTATAAGAAATTGTAACGAGTAGTAGCGAAGGAAGGTGCAGGGGGACCCACATTCTAAAACTCCAAAGGCTAGTTTACTCGTGGAAAACACGCCCACTACGCTCAAATGGGCACGGTTACGAAAAAAATGTATCTTAAATATAAATTTTATTGGTTTAATTTTTAGGTTCTTAATATAAATCATTAAATTTTAAAAATTATAAGTCAAAAATATATAGTACCACTAGTTTTATATTTTAATATACAGATTTAATTTAATTATATTAAATTCTTACCATGCTAAAAAAAAAATTTATGTAACACACTTGAAAATTTTGAAAGATTAAAGAAGAAAAACAAAAGAAAATTTAGTTGAAATGCCAAAAGTGTAGCCGATAACCACTTGGGGAGATGTTATTAAAAAGACAAGATAGATATACGGGTGTGTTTGGTATGAAGGAAAATGTTTTCCTCGAAAACAAGTAAATTTTTGACTTATTTTCTCATGTTTGGTTGGTCAGTAGAAAATATTTTTCTAGAAAAGATTTTTGGTGTTTGATTTATGAATGAAAAATGTTTTTGAGAAATATATTTTATTTTTACTAGAGTAGAAAATAATTTTTGAAATTGAAAATATTTTTTAAAAAACAAACTTATATTTTTTTTTGGGGGGAGGGGGGAATGGTAGGGGGGTAGGGGTGAAAAAAATAAAAATTTGAAATTGAAAATATTTTTTAAAAATAAACTTAAATTTTTTTTTTGGGAGGTGGGGGGGGGGGGGGGGGGGAGGAGGGTGAAAAAAATGAAATTTTGAAGTTGAAAATATTTTTTAAAAACAAACTCAATTTTTTTTTGGAGGGGGGGGTGTAGCGGGTAGGGGTGGGAGGGGGGTTAAAAAATAAAAATTTGAAATTGGAAATATTTTTTAAAAACAACTTAATTTTTTTGGAGGGGGTGGGGGGTCGTGGGTAGGGGCAGGATGGGGTGAAAAAATAAAAATTTGAAATTGGAAATATTTTTAAAATAAGTTTTAAATTTATTTTTTCAACAAAAAAAATGTAATTTGAAGTTGGAGGAAAGTTTTGGAAAATGTTTTCCTTAATTTTTGAATGGAAGTCATTTTCCTTAATTTTGAGGAAAATGAGTTGATTTGGAAAAACTTTTCCAAAACTTTTAACCCAATCAAACATGAGAAAATTGGAAAATGTTTTCCTTCATACCAAACGCACCCTAAGATTTAAATTTCTATCCTCAACTAGAGAGTTGCATATATTCAATCATCATTGTATTATTATATGATAGTTTGAACGTGGCACATCTATATTTAAATATTTTCTTAAAAATATAACACTACTATATATGATCTAGAGAGGGGAATATGGGTTCACGTTAACCCACAACACCCCTTCTAGATACGCCCCTGAGTACGCTGCGTGATTTATTTAACCGATTTGGGTTGTTGAAATATAGATACAAAATTTTAATATTTAGATGTGTATTCAGTTTCATACGTGATTCAAAAACAAATAAAGTGTAAGTATTTTCAAAACTTAGGCTCCTGCATTTTCTATCTCAGCGGAATTTTTGAAATGACAGGCATAGAACCAGCTGTTTTAATTTGTGTTTATATTAGATGAGATTATTTCAGGCCGTTATGTTTGGTTATGAAGCCAATTATATTGGTGCCAGCTAAATCTTAGTAATTAAATATGAATACATCAATAAATCATTAAGGTAGCCCCAATTACACTCTTAACAGTTGTTGCACGACAGATATTCTCTTCCAAATTTCTGTTGCATTGATTAAGTAATTAAGTATAAATAAATAGAAAAATCTTAATAGTTGAGTCGGTAGTAAGTTAAAAACTTTTAACTATTAGCGGGAGGTCGCTCCCTTGTAATACCTTTTTTTTTTTTACCCTTAATATTTTCTTTTAAGAAAACAAAAAAATTAAGAATAAATAAATAGCAACTCATTATATATTTAGGGCTTCTTACGTTATTGTATAGGTGACAAAAATAATTCAACAAAATGGTCGTATTATATGTAATGTATCGATATTGTATCATGTATATATGATGTATAACTATGTAACAGAGATGTATATACACCTATTTTTGTTGTTTGTACAATATTTTTACATATGCATATATTTTCTTCAGTTTTGACTAACTCAAATTTCATCTAAATAGTCTTGAATTGTATATCAAACATATAACTGGATTGTATCATTGTCATGCATATTATGTACATCAATAATGCTTACGTTCAGATGAATATTTATAATTCAAAGTTGAATCAATAGCATGTATATTATTCTCCTTCACTAATATACACAATAAATACACACAAATTCCGTCTGTCCTTCAACTCAATGTATATAAGCAAATCTATATTGTTGTAGTATATAACATATAATTTTTTAGAAAAACCAATGTTGTTGCATCGTTTATTTAATAAGGTGACTTTTGAACCTACTTAACATATTTACAAAACAATAAGTAGAACGGAAATATAAACTAATAAAAAGATAAATCAAATTCTTACTTTACATAAATTTCGAAATTGAAACCTCAAAGAAGAAATAAATTGAGGTTTTTTTAAGAAATTATTCGAATTAGCTATTGATGAAAACACTTTGTATAATTAATCCTTCTATTTTTTTCAAAGACGTAATAACTCTTTTTACAATTCAACAAGTTTTTTTTTTAAATTACTTGTGCAAAAAAGAAGAAGCTGTAGAACCCCTTAAAGAGAACTATGTAATCTTTTTTTTAGGAACATTGTTGTAGTGAAGAAGTCACAAATTAAAAGGCCAATTAAATTTCTTCTTCCATGAAAACAAAAACAAAAGAAATAAAAATGAACGGATAAGTATTTCGATATATAAAAATAAGAGTAAATTTTAGGTTTACCAAACATAAAAATCATATTTGTATGTTATAGCTATAGTTTCACTACTAAAAAAATTGCAAAAGGAGACCTAAAAAAAGAGACCTCAAAAATAGGTCGCTAAAAAGAGACCTCATGAGGTCGCTATTTGCATCAATAACTTTTTTTATTTTTTTTTTAACAGGAGAGACCTCGTGAGGTCAATTTTATAAAAAAATCTTCCTAATTAATAATATAAGTGACTTATTTTAATTTTTTTAGTTTATAGTATGTCTTTGTATAAAATATGCGACCTCACGAGGTCACTATTTGTTAAAGTAAAAAATACTAATTTAGGTTTATATATCTTGTGAGATCTCATTTTATTAGTCAAATTTGTAAAATAATATTTTAAAATAAGAGACCTCATGAGGTCTCTTATTTTTATTAAATTAAAATAAGAGGGCATTTTTAATTTAGTTCATTTCCTTTCCTGCTCTTCACCTAAAAGCTAAAAAAAGCCCTAACTTGTCTCTTCCCCATAGTTTTACAGATGTGTAGCCTCCGGTTGTCGTCAAGCCTCTCATCAGTGTGAAGTTTTTTAGTTTTCACCTTCGGAACTCACTCGGTTTGAAGCCAAAGCTTTCGTCATCGATTCAAATTCTCGGTGTCGATTTCTTTCTCTGCAAATAAAGGTGAATCTTTCAATCTTTAAACCAAGTTGTAACTATATTGTTTATTTATTGCAAGCATCCATCAATGTAGACTCTCTCTTTCAATTTACTGCAAGCATTAGTAGAATTTGTGATTCTCTTTTCACTTCATGAACATATAATTAACTTTGGGTTTTACTCTTGTTCTGTTTTAATGTCCTGTTTTGACTTCTCATGATGATTAACATGAATGCTAGCAAGTTTTGTATCATATAATTTAGAAGAAGATACATGGGTAGTAATGTCTAAGAATAAAGAAATAAACTCGGTTATGAAGATTTTCTATTATATTTTGAGATTATTTTACCTTATATCTCACTCTAAATAACTCCTAATAATCATGTGTTGAATTCTGATTTAAATTTAGAACTAATATCATTTTGATTCATGTCTCTGTATGTATTTTGGTTGTTTTTTAACTGAGGAGAGAAAAGTTATATATATATACACACACACACTATAGTCTATAGATATAAACCATCGTGCAATAATGAGGAGAGACAAGTTAAGAAACCATTGTACCGAGAAAGGTCCTTGACCCTTAATAGTGCCTATTGGCTGCATCATCATCATCATTATGCTAGTTGAAGCTGCTGCCTCAAATGCAAGAATCCCCTTAATACTACTAACTGGGAAGATGACTTAATTTCTTGCTTGAAAAATTCAAATTTTGTGTGTAGATGGATCGTAGTTTGATGTATAATAGGAATAATTTTGGTCAAGAGGGGCTAAGGCCTAAAGATACATGGGTAGTAATATCTAAGAATAAAGAAATAAAACCTGTTATGAAGATTTGTATTGTATTTTGAGATTATTATATCTTATATCTCAATCTAAAATAATCACGTTGTAAATTCTGATGCAAACTTAGAACTAATATTGTTTTGGTTTATGTCGTTGTATGTATTTTAGTTGTTTTTAAACTGAAAAATGTATGGATTAGATGTTTTTGCTGATAATTGACAATTAAGATGACTTGTTCTTTGTTTATGAGTAATTAAGATGACATATGGATCTACCTATTATTTTATTGGTTGTAGTAATGAGAAGAGGAAAGTTATATATATACTATAGTCTATAGATATAAACCATTGTGCAGTAATGAAGAGAGGAAAGTTAAGAAATCATTGTGCCCAGAAAGGTCCTTGACCCTTCTGTAATAGTGCCACCTTACTACTATTTTTTTAATGATGTATTCTATTTTGATTTATTTAGGGAAGTGGACATTATTTGGGACAAACTGTTGAGAGAAGTATGCTTTTGTAGTCACCAAAGATACATTTATTCATTTGCACAAGGCCTCATTAAGCAGTCCCTACTAGGATTGTTACAATTTGATTTTCAGTAAATTATTACATAAATTAGTGTTTAACAAATTCAATTTTTTGTGATCTTTATGTAGATGAATCGTAGTTGGATGTATAAAATGACTAATTTTGGTCGAATGGGGCTAAGACCTGAATTTGTAGAAGGTGTCACTGGTTTTGTGGAGTATGCAAAGACACTAGAACTTTTTCAACGTAATGGTGTGCTTAAGTGTCCTTGTAATAAATGTCAATGTTTGAATTATGAAAAACCAGATATTGTTAAGGGCGAAGGATCCAAGATTTAAGCAAATGAGTGAGATCGGTAAGAAGGCTAGACCATCTACTAAGGGTGGTTCTCTACACACAAGTGGGGCTCAAAGTCAAGGAAGTATGAGGAGGAAATTGGTATGTATCATTTTTCTGTAAGTTTTTATATATTTTAGGTATTAATATTTAATTACTCTTGATTATAACTTAATTAGTTCAATATGTAGGAAAAGGAACTAGGAAGATTGGTAACTTAGACTGAGGCATTCAGGGCAACACACATAAGAAAGAAGAAAAATCTCGAAGATCCAGACGTGTGGGTTGAGCCGCGAGCTGAATTGACCTATGTAAGCCTCTAATTTAAACTAATAGTTACTTGCTTTCTAAATTTATATTCTAATAATAATACCATTCAATTTAAAATCGATATCTTCAAGTTTTGGAGGATTTACGACAAACTTAGCCAGAAGAAATCGAGGTATGACACTTACCCAAAAACAGGCTGAGAGAGTGTGGCTAGACTTGATTGGTGGGCCGAGTAGATATGAGTATGCCTATGGCATGCCACGACAAACCTTTTGTGAATATCATTCTGAGTTTGAAGGCCTAAGTAGTTCCTATGATGATGAATCGATGAAGAAAAATTTAGCTATGGAGCAAAAGATAGCTGAGCTATCTAGCCAAGTCCAAGACTCGTGGGCTAGGGAAAGGCGCAGGGACATAGAGTATGAGGGTCTTAAGGCTCAATTAGATGCATTACTTGCTTCAAGAGGGATTCCCCCTTGTTCCAATGACGTCATTTTCCCTCCTCAACCCTCTCGGTCTCAACCTACTCGATATCCAGTCTATGGTCAACAAAGAAATATGACAGATGAGTCTAGTAGTGATGAAGAAGATGAGGATCATGTGGCAAACACACTACCACATTAGTGAAGTTTAGAGTTGTAATAGATAATCTAAGTTCTTTACTTTATGACTTTTTTATGGGACTTATTTTTTTTGTGAATGCATGATAACATTGAAATCCTATTATATAACTTATGGATTTTATGATTTTTCGTTCAATTTCGGATTACGTTGAAGGTGAGTTGCATATTGAGTTGATAAGAGAATATTTAGTAAATGTGTTGTATTAGTTGATTGTTGGAAACTCTTTGAGCTTGATTTAGCTAATTAAAAAGGTATTGAATTAATATGACGGTGATGAGCAGCTGCAAAAACAGTTACAAGCTGTTAGCTTTTTTCCAGAAAAAGAGGTCTCTTCTTTGCATTTTATTTTCCAGAAATTTCATAAAAGAGATCTCATGAGGTCTCTTTTTTGCATTTTATTTTTTAGAAATAGAGAGACCTCAGGAGGTCTCTTTTCTGCAGTTTATTTTTTAGAAATGCAGTAAAGAGACTTCACGAGGTCTCTTTTTGGCAATTTCATTTTTTAGGCTATGAGATAAAGCGGCCTTGTGAGGTCTCTCTTTTTAAATATAAAATAAAAATAAATAATATAATAGTGACCTCATGAGGCCACCTTTATTAAAAATAAAACAAATGTAAATTATGAAATTGCGACCTAATGAGGTCTCTTTTTTAAAAAATTGGAAAATTTATTAGTGACGTCGTGAGGTCTCTGTTTGGTGACCTCATGAGGTCTCTACAAAAAAGTCACCTACATTATATCGACCTACCGTTGAGGTCTCTTTTTAGGTCTCTTTTTTCAGAAAAGAGACCTCATGAGGTCTCTTTTTTAAGTCTCTTTTTACAGTTTTTTTAGTAGTGTTTGTATAATTGCGCTTCATAGCAAACTTTATGTTTGTTATGGCTATTAATCTATATATTTCGGTATACATATACATAAAAAATATGTATTTGGGTCTATTTGTATATTTCGGTACACAAATGGGTCCTGCATTTGTATATTTCGGTATACAAATGGGATGGCAAAAAACATGAAATGTTTGCTGCGAATTACAAATAAAAGAAAATATGACTATAACATTTCATTTGAATTAATAGTTTGCTATTTCATACAATTTTCCCTAAAAATATTAGTTTAGTGTAACTTTTTTTAAATTTTTTTTATATATGTCTTCACATAAAACTTTTTCTTTAATTAATTAATTTATTTCATTATCATAATTTAAGTAAAATTTATATAAGATAAAAAATTTAGTTTTGAAGTGTTAAATGTTAAGATTTTTCGTATAGTTCAAATAATGAAAGATTTAAGAAGTACAACTTTATTCAATTTTAAAAGGGAAAAGGGTCAAAAATATCCCTCAACTTTGGTTTATAGTTTGACTTTACCATTGCTGTTAAAATGAGTCCCCTGTTAGTGATTTCACCATATTTACCCCTTATTTGACGGAAAACCCAAAATTGATCCAAATTACCCGAATTTTAAAAAGAAAACTCATTCCTTATTTTTAACCCAATGCCCCGACCCCTCTAGAGGATAACCCGATTAACCCATTCTCTCAAATTTTTCATATAACCCATTCCCCTTTACCCATTTTAACCCGATCTGACCCATCATATAACCCACCTATATTCATCTTCATCTTTTTGGATATACACATAAAAACAAAAAACAATGGAGGAAAATACATTTTAAAGACATGACTAACATTTTCATAACCTAAGGAGATTAAGTCTATACAAGTAGGCCTAAAATCTCAACCTCCCCAACTTTCCTACTTCTCCCGGACGCTTAAATTCATCCCTGCTGTAATTACTGTTCCGACACCATTACAAAGCCCAAGCAATTCGGTCAGAAGCTCTTAAGCATGCCGTAAGCATAAGGTGCTTCAATTGATTTATCTCTCAGTCTTTGTATCACCGTTTCAGAACCATTTCCACATATCAAACACCTTATGTGCATTCATAAATTCCACAGTTCAAGATACAAAAAATTTCTGAAACCCATTTCTACAGCTTCACTAAATCGTTAATTAGTTCAAATTTCACAAGATCAGCTCACAAATCAAAGTCGGCTTTATCAGGGAGAGTATCAACGATTGTTAATGAGATTCCGCGTCTAACGTTGCTGGAAGTATCCGATCTTGGGGGAGGTTCTAAGGAAGAGAGTGGGGTATTGAAGAGATGTTTGTAATGACAATGATGATGCCCGGGATGGGAGTTGCGGAAAAGACGAAAAAGAAGATTGTGTTTGTGTTTGATTTGAAGCTTCAATGGGGATTTGATGTCGATGAAGATGAACAATAGAAAATATGGAGACGGTGAATAAATTAGGTTAAAATGAAAATGAATATCTGGAAAATTTGAGAGAATGGGTAAAAGGGGAATGGGTTAACCGGGTTATCCTCTAAAGTCTAAAGGGTCGGGGTTTTGGGTTAAAAATAGGAAATGATTTTTTTTTAAACTTGGGTAATTTTGATCAATTTTGAGCTTTTCGTCAAATGAGGGATAAATATGGTGAAATTAGTAACGGGAGGGGTAAAATTAACTTTATTTTAACGGTAAGGGTAAAGTCAAACTATAAACCAAAGTTAAGGAATATTTTTAACCCTTTTCCCATTTTAAAATAAATATTATGAGCTCTTACCTACTACAAATATATGTAAAGATTTAATAGCTATAATTTTATTAATTTTAAAGTCTTAAATATTACTATGATAATACTCTTTCTAGTTCATATTAAGTGCATTATAGGATATATATGATACACCCCTTAAAAAAACATAAAGTATGTTATAAATTTATTAAACTAGTGAATTGTCTATTTTGTTTATTCATCAACCACTCACAGTCATGTATGTCCATTCTCAGATATGAAATAGTTAGGATAATATTGTATTTACTAATTTGGGCATTTAACATAATGATTTTTGGAGTAATTTTTCGGACCTATAAATAGAGATATTTCATCATTGTAAGATACATTGGTCAAATTTTGATGTCTCACTGGTTTAGAACGACGAGATAATCATCAAAGTTCGGGAATCTCAACGGAAATACCTCACTGCACCGGTACCGATTATGACCCACATTCAACGAAGAATTTCTGGTCTTTGTCCTGTTAATGCATTATAAATTGCAAGAAAAAATGAAAAAAAAAAAGTGAAATTCTATAGGTTTAATTAACTAAGACGATTTCGAAAATTAGAAACTTATTCCTTTTTTGTTTGGTGCGAGTTCAACTTAAGCTATACATTGCCCGAGAAGAGTGGTTTGGATACACCCAAATCGCTCCCACACCGCTCTTCAACCACTTGCAGTAGAATTTTCAAATCTATTTAGTATGGAAATGTTGGCACAAGAAGGCGAACTCTCATTATATATCAATCTTTTGCACCGGCTGCTATTGACTTGACTATATTGTCTCACTGAGTGTTTTCTCATGGAGGAAAGAAAAATGGGCCAAATCATGCGGGTAAGTCTCCAAGAAATTTTTAATAGAAAAAAAGTTATTCCCTTCGTCTACATATCTTGTCTTCTTCTTTTTATAGTTATATTAATCTGAACTTAATTTTACAACAATTCAATATTATTTTCCATGATTATCTTTTTATATTATTTTCAAACTAATCTCATTAAATAGAAAAGATCCAAAAATTCTTTTGATTTCGAATAATTTGCTTATTTTAAACTAATGGAAAAAAGTCTCTAAGAATTCACAATTATTCAAAATATTTTACATTAGGTTATCCCTCGAGTAACAAGACAGTCGAATATAAAAACACTGTTCCCACACAACACACATTGTTTACTTCACTTTCTTCAGTTGAGATTTTCTTCTTCACTTGCACTCTCTCCGGCGGCGCGTCGAACTCACACATTCTCCCTTGTTGTTTTCCGGTGAGTTACAACAGACACTCACTCCAACGATAATCAGAAAAATCCCAAAAAGGTTTTTTCTTTTCTCTTGATTTCTAGGGTTTTTGCGCTTATGCTCTGTACGAGTCTACTTTTTTGGTCATGTGATTTCACAGATCTGTGCTGGATTTTAGTAATTTTTCTTGTTTAATGTGCTTTCGTTTGTGGTTTTAGGTCGTTTTTTTTATGTTTATTATTTTGGGGTTTGGTAGAGTAGGTTGCAATTACTGGGAGGAGGACTACAAACTTCACTGTTAGGTATAAAGTTTTTATTTTTCTCGTGAGGTTTGTTTGTTTGTAGGGATAAAAGAAGGATTTTGTTTTGTATTACAAGTTTCTGATGTTTTTAGCGGCTCTGTAAATTGTATATATGCTGCTCTGCTCTGCTCATATTATTCTTTTTGTAATGTATTGTGGGGTATTTTTTTTGTATCCAAGAAAGTTTTTATGTGTTATAGTGTGGTGAAATGGAATACATCTGTTGAGTGTACCATTTTTGGTTTTGAGTGTTTTTTACATTGTTGGAAATGAATATGGTGCATTGCAAGGTGGTTTATAAAAGAATAGAAATTCAATCTCGTTTTCAATGATGGATGATTGTAGAAACTTTGCCATTCTTTGGACACCTGCTTGGTGTTTTGTGGTGAAACTATTGAGTTGTCAGGCAATTATATCTGATTTCTATATGAGGAAGAATTTGAGCTCTTGAAATTTGGTTTCGATATATGTTAGTTTTTCTTACATGGAGTAGGTGTGCATGAACTCGTTCTTGCCTGGTACTTTGTTTTTGGTTGTTATGTTCTTAACTGCCAGAGATGAGTCTTGTAGTGGTTATATTTCTTGAAAGATAAACACTTTTATAGAAACTGAGACATGATTCACTATATTCCTTTGATTCTAGGTTTTCTTCCAATGGATGCCACAACAGCTAACTCTCAGCGCAGACCATTTTCAATTAAACTGTGGCCTCCAAGTGAGAACACAAGAAAAATGCTGGTGGAAAGAATGACGAATAATCTTTCTAGTCCAACCATTTTCACCCGCAAGTACCGCAGTCTATCCAAGGAAGAGGCTGCCAAAAATGCTGAAGAAATTGAAGATGCAGCTTTTACCATTGCTAATCAACATTATGAGAAGGAGCCTGATGGTGATGGAAGTTCTGCTGTGCAACTTTATGCCAGGGAATGCAGCAAGCTTATCCTGGAAATTCTAAAGAAGATACCCAAATCAGAGGACAAGGAAATTTCAATTTCTGAAGTGGTTCCTACTGTTCAGGAGACCTTTTTTGATATCTCAAAAGGTAAAAGGGCTTTTATCGAAGTGGAAGAGGCTCAAGAACTTTTAAAGCCATTAAAAGAGCCTGGAAATTCTTACAGCAAAATTTGTTTCAGCAATAGAAGCTTCGGTATAGATGCAGCACGTATTGCAGGCCCTATCTTGGCAGCCTTGAAGGATCAATTGAAGGAAGTTGATTTATCAGATTTTGTTGCCGGAAGAAATGAGGCAGAAGCACTTGATGTCATGAATATATTCTCAGAAGCTCTGGAAGGTTCTAACTTGAAGTTTCTGAATCTCTCTGATAATGCTCTGGGTGAGAAGGGAGTTAGGGCATTTGGAAAGCTCCTTCAGTCTCAAACCAACTTGGAAGAACTATTTTTGATGAATGATGGGATTTCACAGGAAGCTGCAAATGCTGTTAGCGAGCTAGTTCCTTCCACCGAGAAGCTTAAGGTTCTTCATTTTCATAATAATATGACAGGTGATGAAGGGGCTGTTGCGATTGCAGAAATTGTGAAGCGTTCTCCTTTATTGGAAGATTTCAGGTGCTCTTCTACCAGGGTAGGCTCTGAAGGAGGGAGTGTCTTGTGTGAAGCACTTGGGATGTGCTCCCATTTGAAGAAGCTTGATTTGCGAGACAATATGTTTGGTCCAGAAGTTGGTCTTGTGTTGTGTAAGGCACTTAGCAAACATGAAAATCTTACGGAAATTTACCTGAGCTACCTTAATTTAGAGGATGAAGGAGCAATTGCAATAGCTAACGCTCTTAAAGATGCAGCCCCTTCACTTGCTGTCTTGGAGATGGCAGGTAATGATATAACTGTTGAAGCTGCTTCAGCAATAGCTTCTTGTATAGCTGCAAAGCAGCTTCTTGCCAAGTTAAGCTTGGGTGAGAATGAACTCAAGGATGAAGGTGCAATTCAGATTGCTAAGGCACTGGAAGGACACAGCCATCTGATTGAAATTGATATGAGCAGCAATGCACTAAGGAGGGCTGGGGCTAGAGTGCTGGCTCAAACTGTGCTGCACAAAGATGAGTTTAAATTACTAAATGTTAATGGGAATTTCATCTCAGAAGAAGGCGTTGACGAGTTGAAAGAGATCTTCAAGAAATCTCCTGAAATGCTTGCATCCCTGGAAGATAATGACCCGGAAGGAGAAGACGAGGATGATGGGGAGGATGAGGAGAGAGAATCTGGAGATGAGGGCAAAGACGTTGAGGATGAACTAGAATCAAAACTCAAAAACCTGGACGTCAAGCAAGAGGCAAGTCTTGACACACCAGATAGCAATTAGAATCCAGTATTTGACGACTTCTGCATGTTGCAGTTTTAGTTTTACCAATTTCTTTATGCTAAGCTGGCCATATTATGTTCCTCCAGCAAGTGCTCTAACATATAGTTCCATCAGTAATTTAAATTTGGTGGAATTGAACTGTTGCCTTAATTGGTCAAGTTAGGTCTCTGGCTGAATTATGTAGGGTACGAGAGAGAGAACTGTTATTTATGTTGAACCTTCTTTTGTTATGTAGACTTGATAATCTCCTCTTTTTTTTCTTTTTCCTTTTTTCATATTTCCATGATGCATTTGACTTGTTTTATTTTATTGGTGAACGAAATACGTGTGCCAGTATTATTTTTTTTGGATAATTAACATCATTTTATTAATCACCAGTGCAAACATTACAAAACCAGATCAGCGCAAACCTGATTACTCATCTCAGTGCATTCATAACATAGCCTATACTATTCTACACGGAAAAAACTCACCACTATTACAACCGCGCAACATACTGAAACAACTTTACATTCTTGTGCACTCTAATGCATATGTGTGTTTTCAATTCATATAGCAAGGCATATGAATTGCTTATTGTTGATAATAAAATGAAAATATCATAATTTTTTTAAAAAGTAAAAAATAAAGTTGATAATGAAAGAATATAATAGGCATTTTAAAGATTTAATTAGGATAAAAGAGGGAGTTGCTTATTGTTCAAAGTTGAAGGGGAGTTTGATTTTAAAAGCACAATTGGTAGGCAATACAATGCCACATTCTGGGTCTGTTAAACACTGGACAACAAGTACAACCGTCAAAATAAACTAGCTCGTAACATCAACTTGACAATTAACTGGACATGGCAGACAAGCTACTGAAACTTAATTTATCATCGACTCCAAATTAGAATAATTAAGAATTGTAGCAAAAAGCTAATGGTACACCAGTTGATATCTCCAATTTTCCCACTACTGCACAGTTAACTAGTAGCAAATGCAAAACCTAAAACTATGAGATGCTAATATACATGTAAGACACTGAGCCAAACAGACGACTAGAACCATAGTTAGATCTTAAATGCTCATAGCCAAAGCCGTTTCCTTTCAAAGTGTCCCCTATGTCCACTAATGGCTTCACTGGCCAAAATAATTCCTAGGTTCTACAAGGGCAACCTCAGGATACTAAGCTTGATCTCCTCCTCCTGTGGGCCTTCCACGATAACCCGTCTGCACTATGGCCAGTCAAATCGTGATAATCATTTCTCATGGAACTTGCACTCTCGGATTTGAACCTTTTGGGAGTTCTTCCATAGGTATCTTCACTTGTTGCCTCGCTCGCCACAGACACAGTGTCGGGCTTCAAGTCCTGTCCAGTCCTCTCAGAATCAGCATTGCCACTAGGCAACTCACCATTTGAGACTGACTGATGGTCCCTGTTCCTACCTTTACTTGATTGTGTAAAGAAATCATCTCCATTCTCCACAGCCTTCATCCACTGTACATCACTTAAAGAATCGGCATAAACCACTTCTTTTCTTCGTCGCTTTCCAGTGAGATTAGCACTTTCGTATAAAAATCCTTTTCCCTTTTCCTTAGAGTCAGGTGTAGCATAAGCCCAATCTGGGACCTCATGATCTTCCATGAGACGAGATCTGTAACGCTCTTTTTGTCTTCTCTCCTCATCCATTTTCTCAAACAGCCAAAATTCCTCATCGGAGCGGGCTGCAAGACGATTAATCTCTCTTTCGCTTGGCACATCTGTTCCAAGGGTGCTTGTACCTTTACGCATGATCTCTTCCAACATATCCCTCCTTTCTTGAGCTGCATGAACAAATAATGTCAAGTTAGATTTCATTATGAAGAGGATCGAAAATCAAGACCATGGATAGAAACATCAGTCGGCATTCACAATACTAACATGTTGAAAGTACACAGGTGGAACTTGGTAAAGCGCTTGATGCATGTCAACAAAAGGTATTAGTACTAACAAGTAGAAAGTACACAGGTAAAACATGGTAAATGCAATTTTTTCTTATAATCCAACCTGATTTTTCTTGTCGACCTTTAAAGCAAATAAAGAACTTGTACATAACTATTACGTAATTTGTTTCTTTTCCCTTAAGAAAATTAAAGAAGGCTTGGGCCTGGAGGTGTGGAGAGTTCTCTAAAACCACATGTGTACATGACAAACCTGTAGATGTTGTATTGAACAAGCCAGCCTGGATGACCTTAGCATCAATACCCATCTTCTGTTTTGCACGCTCCAATATGACCTCTTCAATTGATCCAACACTGACCAACACAAAAACCCTAACTTCTTTTTTTTGCCCAATTCGATGTGCCCTATCTTCTGCCTGCTGGTCCATTTGAGGGTTCCAGTCACTATCAAAAATTATCACAGTATCTGCTGTTTGCAGATTCAGACCGAGTCCTCCGGCACGAGTACTCAAAAGAAACATAAAGTAAGGAGAGTCAGGAGCATTAAATTGCTTTAGCAAAGTCCCCCGCTCCTCTGTTTTGGTTGAGCCATCAAGTCTAAGATACTTGAAGTCATGAACCTGCAGATAGACTTCAAGAATGTCCATGAGGCGGGTCATTTGTGAGAAGAGAAGGACCCTGTGCCCAGCTCTGCGAAGTTTGGGTAGTAAACGATCAAGAAGCTCAAATTTTCCAGATGCTCTCACTATCTCCTCCTTTCGATAAATATTATACTCGGCCACAAATAGGTAAGGGTGATTACAACATTTCCTTAGTTGCATGGAGAGATTCTGCAGACTCTTAGACCTCCCAGTTCCTGCGAAGTCACGTAGTCAGCAAATAATGATTGCCAAAAGACTTGGGGGAGGGGGAGGGGGACGGAAAAAGAGCACAAGAGTTATATAAGGAATCATTGAGGATGTAGATTTTAGAGCAATGGATCCCTAGAGGCCCAAGAGGAGGAGGGGGGGAGGGGTGAGAAAGAAAGAGTATTATACAGTTAAAGCACAGTTGTTTATCCCCCTCTCTATAAAAAGTCCATAACCCCTCCACACACACCCAAAAAATGGCTCTTAAAGTCAACCATGCATAAAAGGAATGAATTGAAGGCAATACTTTCTTGAGGGCACCTGCTACTCACCAGAATCCAATCCAACCCTCCCGACATCTGTGACCTGCTGGTAGTATACTTTCTGCCATGCAGACATATCACATTTAAGAACAACTTGTGTTTTCCCAGGAAGAAATTTCTCCACTTCATCCTTCTTCCTCCTCAATATAAATGGCCTTATCACCTAAAAGTAGTCAAAAACATAAGATAAGGAAAGTAGAAAGTGCATTTGTAAAGGTGCAACAAATACTAAACAGGAATGACAGAAGTGTATATTAGTGATTACTAAAACCAAGACCTACGTGGTGCAACCGGCGAATAATCAATAGTTCCTCTTCATCAGTTAGAGAGACATCACACTTATCCGCAAAGGGGGCATTAAACCACTCCTCAAAATTCTCCACTGAATTAAAGATGTTTGGAAGAAGAAAATTGAGAAGAGACCACAACTCCTGTAAGCTGTTTTGGATTGGGGTACCTGTCAATAGGAGTCTTCGTCGAATCCTATAGCTGCAAATATTACACACCTCAATTAGAGAATGCTTCTAGCATCTGATTTTTTATTCTTGAAAAATGAACTGCCAAGAATAATGATTTCCAGATTTTGGCATATTCCACAATTATTTTTTTTGAAAATAAAACAAATTACTCATTCGATTATTTGCCAGTGTGTCAGATTATACCTTCATCAGCAAAGGTGAGTGCTAAAAATAAGCAGAGAGGAGCAAATCTAAACCTCATAAATAAGTAGATCTACATCATAGGTTATTATTCCTCCCCCTTTTGATTAACATTCCTATACATTAGCAACTTGACAGACAAAAAATTACATCTCACATACCCTGACACAAGTGTCCGTGCAAGAGCACATTCGTGATTTTTCAATCTGTGCCCTTCGTCAATTATAAGATAGTGCCAATGAATTTTCTTCAGAAATGCTTTGTCTCTCATAATAAGATCATAATGTGTGATCAACACACTGAACCTCCCCTCTCCTGTCAACTCCTCCCTCAGTGCCTTCCTTTCCTCCAAACGACCATCATAAAGAATAGCAACAATGCTGCAAAAAGGAAAAAAGTCCCATGAGATGTGATGCACAGTGCACCTAGACAAAATCAATGTGTGTTTGTGCTCCCTGCATGAAAGAGAGAGAGAGAGACTGGTGCATACCTAGGAGCCCATGTTGAGAATTCAGTAATCCAATTAGGTAGTACAGCTTTTGGAGCCACAATCAAGTGGGGACCACTTACACCCTTGTTTTCCAAGAGGTATGCAATTAAAGCAATTGTCTGGATCGTTTTCCCAAGTCCCATTTCATCTGCTAAAATTCCATTTAAGTTGTTATTAAACAAAGACAACATCCATTGAAGTCCTTCTATCTGGTAAGATCTTAGTTCTCCACCCTGAAGCATAGCTGGTTGCTCCGTAACCTACAAATATCATTAGATTTGCAGCATCAATAACATAAAACAGATGCAAATACTTAATTTCAGTTGTAGGAAAGGGAAAACAGCTAGTATATTGCAATTTCCATGGAGTTAGTTAGTGGAGATCATATCAGATACAAATACTTGTACATCAGCGTTAAGCCATTCAGCTGAGATTAGAAACAAATAATGGGCATACGAACATATTTTGGGACTGGAGAATCGAAATCAAAATTGAATGTACAGTGGTATGAAACTAGTACAGATTCCTTGCTTCTTAATAATTTAAAGAAAAGCCATCATAAACCCGAATGGTGGATCTGGGATGGAGGCAAAATGGGAAGATGCCACCAACAAAAAGAGGTAACACATTCTATATTTTAGTTAGCTCAGCTTCACGACATAAAGTGGTGAAATGTAAAAAGAATGTCACAACATACCTGATAGCCATTCAATTCAGATAATTTTGGCATCATGCTAAGGTCTTATCTTTCCATCAAACAAAGGAAGTAAGAACAGAAACTCAAGGGAACAGTGTATTCTCATTACACGATAGAGCTGCAGAATCTAATTTATTACACTTAATAACAATTCATGATTACATTAAAGATGGATTTTCTTTGTAATAACCAAACATCTGTAATGAGTAATAAAACGCTGATGAGGTCATCTGAAATAATCAACACCATGTCCCAAAATATGGAAACACTGCTTTAAAATGAGAAGGCACTCTGTCACAATCAATAGGAAACTCAAGCACATTGACCAAATACCTAGGAGAAAGGATGAGAATCCAAATCTGAAAACCGCTGGAAGGTCCAATTTTTGCAACTAAACATCCATTCAATATCTAAAACTTGGACACAACTCTTCAATAATAATCCCTGGGAATTAAAAGTAAAAGATAACAGAGAAGAGGTGTGCCTCTTTACCTTCTCCTGGATCGAATGTACAGCTGAATTGTACTTCCTCTGACCTTCAAGTAAGTCATTAGTCTTCACATCATGAGTGGACTCATCATCAAGTACATCCTCTTCTTCCTCAGGAAGTGACTGCCCAGGAGTATCAGTCTTAGTAGCAGTCATTTCAGCATCTGAACCTTCCAAAGATTCAAGGCCATCATGATCAGCATCTTTTTGCCGTTGAACAGCAGCTCCCAGACGACCCAGGAGGTCATTTGTTTTCCCTAGAAGCATTGTCAACCTCTCGTTCTTGCTTTCCTCCACCATCTTCATGTAAGCTTCTTGATCATCAGCTTTCAGTGCTTGTAACCTCAGTTTCTCAGCACGAGTAGCCCGTTGCCTCTGCCTTCCATGCCAAGCCTACAAAATAGAGATTGACTTCATTTTAGCCAAGATAAAATCCGGTATATGTCTTAAGAGTATAAGAGGTGAAGACTGCATGCACTCTCTAGGTCACAACTCATTATTGGCTCATGGTATTTGTCAATTATGCACAGAGTGTTGAACAAATGAATGCACAGCAGAACAAACAGCAGAAAGTAAATAATGTCATACCTGAACACCGTCATTCCTCTGTTTCCGCCGCTTCTGAACAGCCTGTACTTGTAATTGGAGTTCACGTGCTGCATTGAGTACATCCGCAAAGAACTTTCTTTTTGTAGTTTCCACACGGTTTCTTTCCTCTTCTTCTATTCTTGACAACCTCTGCAAAATTTTGTTGTTATTACCAACAGGCTTCTGACATCAAATTCTGTAAAATTTGCATTCAAAAGTTTCCTATCAAGGAATCAAAAGAATGAAAGGCAGTGGCCTGATTCTTAAAATACTAAATTCTCAGCATAGCTCTCTTCTCAACTTAACCAATAGACAGCAGACATGACTAAGACTATTTTTACTTAACTACATCAAGATGAAATTTCGATTCTGAATTTGGGAGGAGAAAGAAAGCATCTGAACCAGTTGTGGTTAAAAACATTAACTTGACGACGGTAGATATAATATATATATGGCACAATTGACAAAGGCTTCGAGGCATCTATCACTTTACCTGGGCATCACGCTTCTTCCTCAATGGATCATCAGATTCAACAGCAAAGGCATCTCCTATACCATATAAAGGGCGTCGCAATCGTGTCATCCCCCAGTCAAACAATTGCTTGTCAGGGTTAGCGCAATGCAGGCGAAGCCAATATTCAGAACTCACTTCAGACCGAACTTTGTGTTGTAAATCTGCTAACTGCAAAATAGAAATAATGATGAGAAGACAATCCATAGCCAAACCACCTACACCACTTCTACAACCAAAAATTAGAAGCTCAAATAGGTGGTGGTTAGACTATGCAAGGTGCAGATGATGCACAAGATATATAAATACTCTCAAGTTAACTACAATGGAGATGGAATGGTTTCCTAATAGATGGTATCTTTAGTCAACTCGTTAAGCTACGATGATTTGATCCTCTCGAACCAGCTATTGATCATCACCTTTGTAAACTATAGCCTCACCAACTAGCTAATCAAACGCGAGCCCTTTAGAACATGCTTTCTTTATTTAGAGTCCTTTTTTACCCCATATTGTAGGATGGATCTCAAAAGATAAGAAAAACTCATTGGGAGCATGGCAGGTACTATTGGGGATTAGGGCAATGAAGCACATGAGCTAAATTCTGAATTGGGCAAGTACGTACAGGTGGGAAATGGTACCAGTTTTGTATCCAAGAAAAAATGTTATATTTTCCTTTGATCATGTAAACATTCAATCACAAGGCCAAAAAATGGTTGTGTATTAATTTTGGGAAAACAAGTTATTTTTATTATAGGATATCCCAAACTTCAGGTTTAATTGGATAATCTAGGACATATGCAATTATAAACGAAAGATATGGGATTGTTCTTCAGATTAATAAAACTCTGTTAGTTAAGTTTGGTGTTTCGGTGAATTGCTAGTGTTTGATATTTTCAGCAACAGTTTATAGGGATATTGATAGATTTGAGTATGTAATATTAAATTTTGAAGAGTTGATGGAATGCATATATTTGTTTCTTAGGTTTTGTATAGACGTCAAAACTTTCAGAAAAATTCATTAGATTGCAAATGCATGATAAACAATCTTAGTGGAGACAATATTGCCCCCGAATTTGTGTATCATATCCCCATAATTATCAAAATTCTTCATATAGTACTCACAAGTCATACAAAGTATAATATCCGTAGATGAGAGCTTCATATACTGCAGCAAAATGTAATACTATTGTTTGATTGCGGAGATATTTCCAGTAAATAACAGTTAGAAGCACACCTTTCCTTTTAAAATTTAACAAAGAAATTCAGAATACTCCTGTTTATTTCATAGATAAGTACTCCTTTGAAGCGGCAAGGACATCTTGAAATTGATTTGCAAGATGACTGGTGTGGTTAAAAACAACTTAGATGAACATATAAATCACTAAAGCAAAACTCCTATACATCATTGCAATTGACAGATCATGATAAGCAGTCATATGTCTAATTAACAACACTACTCCACATGTACCTTTACCTTTAATTCATAAAGTTCAAGCAAGCACTTCGATTGCAAGTCCTCGCCTCTGCTGGTTGGCAAGTCTGGTCAAAGATGAAAGTGTAAGCTATTTCCACAAGTATAAGAAATGCTGGCATAAGAGACATACAGCATTACTGAATATAAATATATCACAACCTGTTGAGTGATTACCTCTATAGAGAGCAAGATAATCCTATTATTCAAATTTTGTGCAAATAACACTAGAGGGGTGTGTGTGTGTGTGTGTGTGTGTGTGTGTGTGTGGGGGGGGGGGGGGGGGGGTACTTATAACTTAAAATAAACCAACACAACAACAACATACCAATGTAATCCCAAAAGTGGGGTCTGGGAAGGCTAGGATGTACGGAGACCTTACCCCTAACTTTATGGGGTAAGAGAGGGTTCTTCCGATAGACCCTCAGCTTAAATAATGTTGGTAGAAAGAGCAACTTGAACAGATTTTTTTTATGGACAAGCGGTATTGGTTCATTCTAACTTACATTAAGGAGATTTAAGATGCATACCAACTCTTTGCATAGATATTATAAATGGAGCAAAACAGGGCGAGATATGGAAGAGCGAGGTCTTATGATCCACAATAATTTAAGTTATCTGTCTCGCTTTCTCTATTTTCTATCCACTTCGTGTCGTCCCACAACAAGGTTTAAGTTTTATTTTTATTTTATTTCTTTCATTTTTTCACTTGAAATAGCAATATTTTGATAGTAGACTATGTTTAAGGGGACTTAATTGACACCCCTTCCACCAAAAGTTGAGTGTAAATCTGTAAAAAAAATGAAGTATATTGCCTATACGTTGAATCCTTTTGATTTCACTGTGTGTTTACTTCTTCATATTTATTTCTCTTAGTGAGATTTTGGCTTCGCCAATGATAGAAGAGATAACTAATTATAAATAACAATACTTCTGACCTTAATCATCAAAGTCCTAGAGATAAGAAACGAAAATAAATTGTTGTGTATACATATTTATAGTGAAAATCTTACGTTATTCATAATAAAAAATTTAATGTTATCCTAAGAGTAGAACACATTAAGTTAAAAGTTGATATACCAAAATATTCTTCAAAAATTGATTGACTAATTTGCCCTCGTTGTTAGATGTTTATTTGAACTACTATTGTGTGAACGTGTGAATTGAGAAATTAAGTTAGCCATTTAATTTGGATATTATTAAATGGTAAATCTAGGCTATAGTGAACTGGAAAATAAATACTCCCTTTATTTCAATTTGTTTGCCTGATTTTGACTTGGCACGAAGTTTCAGAAAGTAAGGAAAACTTTGGAACTTGTGGTCTTAAACTAAAGATAGATAGAATGTACCAAAATGCCCTTTAATCTTATGGTCTTCAACATGCCTGGTGAAAAGTTAGAATAAAAGAGTTGTCAAAAAAGGAAAGAGACATTCTTTTTCAAATGGACTTAAAAGGAAAGTAAGACAAACAAATTTAAGCGGACGGAGTATATTTATGATAACCTATACCCTTAAACATGTGTGTGAATTGGAATATGGAGTTGGACATTTAATTGGGATCCTATTAAATGTTGAATTATGGCGAAAGTGAACATGTGTTTGTTAAACTTTTGGTGATTCAATCGTTTCAAAAATCATCCGTTATCAAAGTAAACTACTAATTAATTATCTTATCGCTGAAGAAAATGATCAAGATTAGCAAATAAATTTGGTTACTTTGAGCTTATATAATAGGATTTACAAATCAGTAAAAGGCATAGTCATCACCCTTAGAAGCAATAGTAAAAAAATGTAGCTTTAACTGTTTGGATTTATGCCAGGACGCTCGACTACAGAAGCATTCACCTAGTAAGGAGATTGGTGGAACAATATAGGGAGAGGAAGAAGCACTTACACATGGTGTTCATTGACACTAGAAAAGACTTGACAAAGTCCCCTGGGAGGCTCGAGGTGTACCTATGACGTACACTAGGTCAACTGAGGACATGTATAATGGAGTCAAAACCCGAGAAAGGACAATGGGTAGAGACTCGGAGCACTTTCCCATTTGATGGGGTTGCACCAGGGATCAACCCTTAGTTCGTGTTTATTTGCCTAGGTAATGAATGTATTGACGCGGCAAATTCAAAATGAAGTGCCATGGTGTATGCTATTTGTGGATGACATAATTTTGATTGATGAGACTCGCGACGAAGTTAACGAAGTTGGAGGTTTGGAGACAAACCTTAAGAGTCTATAGGTATCAGATTAAGCAAGACCAAGTGACAAAATACAAGTTCAGTGATGTGGTACATTGACCTAATATGGAAGTAAGACTTGATACATAAGCCATCCAAAAGAGAGATAGTTTCAAGTATCTTAAGTCTATTATCTAGGGAAATTGAGAGAATGACGAGAATGTCACTCACCATATTAGTGCAAGGTGGATGAAATAGAGGCTTGCATCCGTAGTTTTGTGTGATAAAAAGGTGCACTAAACTTAAAAGACAAGTTGTACAAAGTAGTGGTTAGAGCAACTTTGTTGTATGGGTAGAGTTTTGGCTGAGCAAGAACTCTCACATTTAGAAAATGAAAGTGGCAGAGATAAGGATACTACGATGGAGTGTGGGTATACTAGAAAAGATAGGATTAAGATAAGGATATTTGAGACAAGGTGGGAATGACTTCGGTGGAAGAAAAGATGCAGAAAACGAGGCTGAGATGGTTAAGGCATGTGATGAGGAGATGCACGGTTACCCCGACGCTGAGGTGTGAGAGGTTGTCTATGGATGGATTAAAGAGGGGTAGAGGTAGACCAAATAAGTATTAGAGAGATGTGATTAGACAAAACATGGCGCAGTTGCAGCTCACCGAGGATATGACCTTAGATAGAAATGTGTGGAGGACACAAATTAGTGCAGAAAGGTAGTTGGTAGGAGTGTATATCACTTACCGCCCATTCTAGTAGTCGTACTATTACACTTGTTTCTTGTTCTTCAACTTCTGTTATTATATGTTGTTTCGTGTAGTTTGATTATAATATTATTTTGCTATAGTATTATAGATGTTGTTTCCTTTATTTCCATTACTTGTTCTCCATTCTAGTAGTCGTAGTGTTAATATGCTTTTGCCAAATTTACAAATGAAAACAGTCATAATTTTGGATCCGGGCAAAAGATTCAGACATACAACTATAATATCAATAAAACTTTTTGATGTAGCAGTAAAATATCACAAATAACTACTCCATGTATCCCAATTTATGTGACTTACTTTCCTTTTTAGTCAATCCCAAAAAGAATGACACATTTCTATATTAAGTAACAATTTAACTATAAAATGTCTATTTTACCCTTAATGAAATGATTTACAGCCACACAAATTTCTATCATTCATTTTGGACCACAAGTTCTAAAAGTCTTTCTTTCTTTTTTTAACTCCGTGTCGAGTTAAACTACCTCACATAAAATGGGACAGAGGGAGTACTACTTTTTTTGTAGCTTTTCACCATGAAATTGACAATGATATACTAACCATCCAAATGACGACATACTAATCAAATTTACGTACAACTACAAAATAAATATTACTTTCAAACGACAACAACTCTTTGATATGTATGCAACTAGAAAGAGAAAAAGGCTACAATTTCTTAAATACAAAGCAAAAAAAAATTACACGTGAAGTATTTGCAACTAATAGTTGACATTGCTCATATTCACAGGTAAATTATATGTCGTTGAAACATAAAAATTCTTTTTTTTTATGAAGTAAATAGATTCATTTCAAGGCATCAAGAAGATGCAAGCTTTACAAGGATAGATCAATTAAGCTCACAAAAAAAAGGATTTGTAGCCTCTTTCTAAGCTATAGAGCTAACAAAATCCAAGAAAAGTTCTAAATTATTTACAGGGGTCAGTTTGGACCAACTAAAGAGGCTAACTAGACATCTGCCTCGCAAAAGATTTCTAGAAGTTGAAATTCCATCAAAATTCTTAATTCATGAGTTGTAGGGAGGGATTTATGTCACCACAAACAGAGACTAGAACAAGTGTTGGATTCAAAGTTGGTGTTAAAGAGTACAAATTGACTAAAAAGCAAGAGGATTGAAGTTGAATATTTGGTATGGCAATCATATTAAAGTAGGACTAAAACAATGGCACATGGTGGAGTTAACAATAGATTGGAAATTTGGAGACATGCTGTAGAGTCTAAAGGTTTTAGATTAAGCAAGACTATAGCAGAGTACCTATAGGGCAAATATAATGCCACAACGCATGAGGCAGGGGTGGAACTGAAGATCAATGCTCAAGTCATAGCCAAAAGAGGAAGCTTCGAGTATCTTTCATCCTCAATCCAAAAAGACGAGGGGATTGACGATGATGTCGCACATTGTATTGGAGCAGGGTGGGTACAATAAAGGCTCACCTCTAAGGTACTGTGCAATAGGAATGTGCTACCAAGGCGTAAAGATAAGTTCTATAAAGTGGTGATTAGA
Source organism: Solanum verrucosum (assembly GCF_900185275.1). Taxonomy (NCBI): domain Eukaryota; kingdom Viridiplantae; phylum Streptophyta; class Magnoliopsida; order Solanales; family Solanaceae; genus Solanum; species Solanum verrucosum. The sequence goes on along the minus strand of NW_026020065.1, from coordinate 2,804,569 downwards.
CCAACATTGTTGTATGGGGTAGAGTGTTGGCTAGCCAAAAACGTCCACGTTTCAGAGGATGAAGGTAGTAGACATGAGGATGTTTATATAGATGTATGGGCATGTATACTAGGATAGATATGATTAGGAACGAAGTTATATGGGGCAAGGTGGAAATGGCCTCCATGACGGACGAGGTGAAGGGAGCAAGACTGAGATGATTCGAGCATATAAAGAGAAGATGTGAGAATGTGCCAGTAAGGAGGTGTGAGAAGTTGGTTGCAGTAGGAATTAAGAGAGGTAGGCCGAAAAAGAATTGGGGGAAGGTAATTACACAGAACATGGCACAATTTCAGCTAACTAAGGGCATGACTAGGGTAGAAGGTCAGTAAGTAGCTGAGTGTTGTCACACTTTGTGTGGGAGAGGCATGGGCTAGCCTCCTCCTCTCATCTTCTCTTTTTTAGTAATATTATTTAGTAATTGCATAATTTAGTATTCTTTATTATGAATTAATAACGTCGGTTCATTTGTTCTGTATCTTGCTATTTTGTTGTCATACTTCCTAGCAATCATGTGTCGAGTACTTCTCTTATGAGCAGAGGGTCTATCGAAAGTAACCTTTACACCATACAAAAAGTAGGATAAGATCTACATACATCCTACCCTCTGAGACCCCACATGTGGGATTACACTGGTTGTGTTGTTGTTGTAATCATATTTAAGTAACTAAATTTAGTAATTTAAACTATATCGAATCATCTTATGGTCAAATAACTCATCATTCATCAATTTGAGCTTGTATTTTCCCCTTTAAATTTAGTAGCAAGTATATTTTAATATTATTTGTATCGATTAAAAAGTTTGTATTGATTAGCATAGGAAATATGAATGTATATACTTTCCTTAAATGCCCCTGAAAGAACATATTGATTAGAGTTTTTGGCTTTCATTGTCGCTCCATACTCTTTTTTGTCTTTCACTACCATTCAATTCTCCTTTCTTAATTCACTTCTCTGCGATTACATATATATATATATATATATATATATATATATATATATATATATATATATATATATATTATCGCCACTATTTACTTTCCTTGAATTCCCCTGAAAGAACATACAGGAACATATTGATCAGAGGAATTTTTTGTCTTTCATTGTCGCTCCATTCTCCTTTTTGTCTTTCATTATCGCTCCATTCTCCTTTCTTAATTCACTTCCTTGCGATAATATATATATATATATATATTATTGCCACAATTTACTTTCCTTAAATGCCCATGAAAGGACATACAGGAACATAATGATTAAAGGACTTTTTTGTCTTTCATTGTCGCTCCATTCTCCTTTTTGTCTTTCACTGTCGCTCCATTCTCCTTTTTGTCTTTCACCCCCATTCAATTCTCCTTTCTTAATTCACTTCCTTGCGATATTGATTAGCAAGACCCTATATATAGAGAAAGAGAGGTGCCTTTTTCTCATAATCTAAATAGATTGACTCTGATGAATATTATGACAAAATCAAATCTATACAATAATATATCTACTAAATGGAAGATACTTACTAACTACTAAGCATTTGAATAAAGCTAATATTATATCACTAGCAAAAGGTTCAGCACCTCAAGTTCTCTAATATCAAAATAAAAGGCAAAAACCTTTCTAAAGATCTTCATATCTTGCTCAAATCAGCCTAAGTACACACAAAATCCTGTCAAAGGAATCTAGGGGAGCCATCAGTCTAAGCTACGATTACCTTCAAGTTCAGTTAGGCGATGCTGGATATGGCTTCGGAAACGATCTTCCTTTAATTTTGACAAACCAGAACCTGATGTATAACTTGACTGTTGCGTCAACAATGACTCCTCAAAATCTGCCATCAGGTCTCCATAACTTCCCATTCCTGGACCATTCTGCATAAATGAAAAACAAATTGATAGCATTAAAAGCTTATTTAAAAGGCATAATAGTTAAAAATGACCTCTTTCTTGATGCAAAGCAATCATACTTCAGATCCCAAATTAAACGAATGAACAAAATATATCTTGAACAATCAGATATGTTTCATCACTTCAAATTATGCAAATATTAAAAACTCAAAAAAAGTTCCTCCTTTTTTTAGATGGAGGAGGAAAAAAGTTCCTCATAAACAACACACCTAGTTCTTCATGCTAACACAAACAAAAAAAACATATCAATCATCTTATCAAAAAAAAAAAATAATCTTATCAAAAAAAAACATATCAATCAACAAACTGCATAACTTTATACTTCACAACTCAATTTGTTACTCCCCTCAGTCCACTTTTATTTTTCCAATTTGGAAAACCAAGAGATAATCTATCACTTAGTTCCTAATTTACCGTTGTTATTAACTATAGTCATTTTCCAATACATTGAGTTTACTAAAATTGAAAGGGCGATAGAGAAAATTATCATTCTATTTATTGCTCTTTAAGGATGTGTCAAGTCAATACTAGACAAGTAAAAATGGACAAGGGTATTATCTTTTAACCAAAGAGACCTTTACTAAAAGGACAACAAAAATGTATCAAGCCCTAGTATTTTTTTTCTTCTCTAAATCTGACAAGATCATACTCTGTGTCCATGTATCTACATCTAGCATCTAAAAGTAAGTGAACTATAACAACATTCTTCCACAATTTACTCTAATTCGAAAGATTCAAATTTTTTTTAAAAAAAGAGATTACTCTCAATGAGAATTTCTCTAACGAAATCAAGGAGGAGAAACAACTCACTTGCACAGATAAATTGTCCACGTCAGCAGGGGATGCATCTTCGTCACCGACATCAACATCGTTGGCGTCGCTATGGTAAATTGAAGAGACAGCATCGAAGACGTCAGGAGGTATCGGAAGATTACGTGAGAGGAAATTGAGAGCACAAATCAATGTCTTAGTCTTCTGTAACTGGTCCTGCGATTCATCAACGGCAGGGGAAGAACCTCCAACCATTCCTCCTCCTCCTCCACCACCACCACCGTCAGCAGCGGCGTTGGTCTCTATCTGAGCCACCATGAGTCCTCCACCGGTGCTGTTAGGCTTAACAACAGCGCGCGAAGAGGACTGTTTTTGTGTTTCTTTTTGGAGAATTTGATTTTTTGTTAAAAACTTGTTAAAACTATTAAACCAAAAACTTAATAAACGAGCCCTTTTCTTTTTCTCCTTCTTATCTCTCTCTCTTCTCCCCAAACCCTTTCTATTCGACTCGGTTTGGGTTTTCTTATTTCTATATAAATCGATCAGATATGTAAATTTACTCAAAACTCCCTCACCAAATTCTCTAATGCCGCTGACCTCCTTTGTTACGTAATGACTATATTAACCCCTTTTTTACTCTACTAGTGGTTTCTTTTCCTTTGTTGAAAATAGAATATAGTAGTTTACTTCATTTGTTAGGTGATAAAACAATAAATGAAGTATTGACTAGGTTGTCTAATAGTAACAATTAATTAATTTAATATTCAGTTAAGATGGATGTTAATATTCAAATTTGGAGTGATATATAGCATATTTCAAATTTAAAAGCAAACAATAGACAAAGTCATTTTTAATGAACAGTCTAATGGTAGAGACATAGATTAAATGAATTTAAATTTGAAGTGATCAAAATAATATCACAAATATTATTACTCAAAATTGTTTATCTATAGATTGATTTCGCGGGCATTCACTCGGTCCAAAGTAACTTTCACACCTGGCAATATATTTTTTTCATGTATAACATCGGTATGAATTAAATAACACTAGCATGAATCAATGTGACCACAACTATGAATTGATCCTCTATAATATTCTATTAATATATAAAGTAGATATTATACCGGTCTAATCTTAATAAACAAGAAATAATAAAAAGAATATCAAACTTATTAGCTTATTTATTAAAATCATTAATAGAAAATATATTTTATATCTTTTTTTCTTTTGCATATGGCAATAAAACCTATATTTAAATTATGATTCTATTTTTTGTAATTTTTTTTATTAAAATTAACTTGCAAAAAATTTTATAAAAGATTTGAAGTATCAAAATTAAGTTTAAACTCTGGTTTTGGTGGTTTTTTTAATAATTTCTTTGGAAGAAATATATCAATCTTACATGATAATTTATTTGTATGTGTTATATATCATGTGAATATCATATAGGATCGGATAGTATTTTCTTAGTAATGAATTAGTGTTTTATGATATCTTTTCACTGTATAATATGTCATGTGAATTTGTCATATTCCGTCAGTATATGATATATGTCATGTGAGTATCATAGAGGACTGAAAAATATTCCTTCTAAGGGATGAATCAATCTCTATTATACTCCTAATAGTATACATTATATATATATATATATATATATATATATATATATATATATATATATATATATATGTATAGGCTAGGTTTCCCTCTACTATACCAAGATTTCCCTCTCTTGCATTAAGAAATCTTTCGTCTGATAAATTTATAACTATTGGACAATTGATTCCTTTTTTAAAAGTCGATTTGACTAATATTTGAATTCCTCCTAAATGAACATAATTCATTTTTTTCCTTTTCTTTTCCGGAATTTTCCTAAGAATTTGATCAATCATGATAGGTTTTGTTAATAGGTTTAATTTATGTTTTTCTGTTGTTATATATATATATATATATATATATACTACGTAAGTATCATATATAACTAAGTTCATTTCGAAGGCATTAATTAGTGTTCTATGATATCTTATTAATATGTGATATATCACGTGGATTTGTCATTCATGATACCATGTTATTATATATATATATATATATATATATATATATATATATATATATATATATATATCAAATGGATTTCATAGAAGATTGAAGTGTGTTCTATTTTTAAGAAATTAACCACTCTTTATGATTACAAGTTAGTTTATGATATATACCATGTGAGTATCTTAGATGACTGAGCTCTATTTTGAAAAGAAAAATGAATCAATTATCTATGATATCTAGTCAGTATATGATATTTCATGTGGGTCAATCACCCATGATATCTTATTAGTTTATGCACGTGTATCATAAAAAAATGAGTTGTGTTTTTCTCAAAAGAATATAGTAATCTTTTATGATATTCTATTCGTATATATTATTTATACCATGAATATCATATAAGATTGAAAAGTACTTTTTAAATCAGTGAGTTAATCTTTATGACACCTTTTCAATATTTAATATATATCATGTGTTACATATATGTCTAGGTTCTTTTTGCAAGAATGAACTAATCATCTATAATATCATGTCGATATATAGTATATCATATAGGTCAATCATTCATGATACCATGTCAATGTATTATGTATTATATATTACATATATCACGTAGATATTATAGAAAATTAAGTTATGTTTTTCTTGAAAAGATGAACCAGACATCTATAAACTATGTTGTATATGATAGATACTAGGTTAGAAAGTGCATCCATTACATAATCCCATCTTTATTTGATCATCACATCATAATCCCCACTTTGACAAGGGCTAGAGATGTATTTGTTATTGATGATGTGTCAAAGTGCCACAAAAATATTACTCCGTCCGTCTCCATTAAGTGTCTTAGTTTGACTAAACATGAAATTTAAAAAATAATGATAAGACTTTCGAATCTTGTGATCTCAACTAACTATGTAGAATTGGAAAACTTAATATAGAAAGACTCTATTTGAGACGAACCAAAAAAAAAGTAATACACGTTGAGACTTGAGACGAAAGGGAATATTTATGACACTTGATGATTTCCATTCAATCAAAACTCCCATCATTTTATAAATTACAAGAACTACAGAATGGAAGTCATTATGAGGTTTATGATAAAATAAAAATAGGCCGCCAATCAGTTCAACTGACACCCAACCAACCAAACTCCAAAGATTCAAAATTCAAATCATGTTGTACCAGCCATTTGTTACTTTTATGTAAAAATGGAGTACAGAAAAGGGAAGCAGAAGAAGAAACTATCAGCTAAATGTGAAATATGGTCAGGACAAGTAACAGGACTTGAAGACTGTCCAACTTGATGTTCGCAAAAAGGTTGGAAGTTTGGTAGGGAATAACTTTGATTCAGTTGCCACATTCAGAATACTTGTAGCAGCACAGGCAGAATCGCAGAAGAGGAGCCACCACCAACTGCAATAACTCGTGATTTCCTCGCTTTGAAATATCTGAGCATAGAAGAGGTCATACAGAGGACTTATCATGTATCCTGGGTTCTTGAGGTGGTTGGTAACTTCTAGGGTACTAAATCTTCTGCAGAATACCGTTAACTGGCTCATGTAAATACTGCAGAGAAATGAAGATGGCTTCCTGTTTGTAGAAAAGGCATGAAGTACAATTAGTGGACAATTCACTGGTGGCAAAAGAATTGCTCCGATGTAGAAAGTTGAGACAACATACACAAAAAAAAAACCCGGTATAAGTACCTCTGTTTGAATTGTCCTGCTCCTTGATGTGAACATGTATTCAAATATAAATCAAATACTTCCTTCGCATGTAGCAGCAGCTCATCTGCTTCTATCCCCACTGCACACTATAAAGTCATATAATTCGGGTAAAAACCTGCATCCAAGTTTTTCTCTGCTCCCATGGATACTGTCACCCTTATTCCTGGGTCAATGACTGATCAACTGCAACAGGCTGCACAGTACTAGCAATGTGAACTGAAGGCTAACTCAAACAAACTTATAATTATACCAACAGTATTTCAATTTCTTGTTTTATCTTTTTTTTATATATACAAGATCAACTCTTGTTTATCAAGACTACTGACATCAGCAAAATGCTTTTGGGATGCAGCACTAGTAGTTTACTCGAAGAGGAAATAAAATTCCAACATGTTATTAATGACAAATAGAACATTTAGTTCCGAAGTGAGACACCATCTTGTCAGAGAGTGTGCAAATAGAGAGGCACCAACAGCCTTTGAGAAAGCAAAGGCCAAAGGAAAGAGCAATAAACACCGCATGCAGAGTCCCCAATTCGATCCTACAGTGTTCCAACCTCATGATTGAACATCTGGCCAGGTGTTCCTTTAAGAGTGATAAAGAATCTATACTGAGCTTCACATTCCTTAAAAAGTGATAAACAATCTACACTTAGCTTCATATTAAGCAGGTGACCAAACCACATTGGCAATCCATGATCCTACTTTTCTAGCTAACTTTATATTATGAAAAGAAAAAGAGCTTGGGAATGGTAAAGTTCTACCTTTTTAAAGCAAATGAAAATCAATAAATGGAACAATAATTATAACACCTAATTTTATCACAGGTTCTATCTGTTTTCTTTCTCATAACTCATCTTAACCCTTTTACCAGTATCTTTAAACTCCTTTCCAGGTCAAGTTGTTCTCCTTCATATCTAAGCCCATCTTACTAATATTTCATTAACACAATGATGACAGAGGGAGCATCATAAATTTCCGACAAACCAATCGCGTTCCAGGAAAAATCCACATATTACGTTTTTGTTTTTGTTTTTGGTAACCAAAGGCCACATACTATGTTGTACAAAGGATTCCCAGCATCTTGGAAATAGTATGTAATGTAGAATTTGAAGAAGAGTATTTGACTTTCATTATTTTTGTTTCTTTTTTTAAAATTATAGTCATTGCCAGTTCCAGATTATTTCTGTAACACCCAATCTCGAGCATATGAAACAGAAAAATATGAGAGTAGCTCCAATTGTATTATTGTTGTAAAGTCTGCAAAAGAGATTCTTATTTCATTTGCATACATATCCTTATTAAAATGCAATGTGAATCAGGCGATTATTGACAGAAGAAATTACACGAGTCATGATTACAACAGCTACACTACAAGGTAAAAAGTAGAACCACATGAGCGTTTACAAAGTAAGATACCATGTTGAAAACTGAGAATGAAGTATATTGCCTTTACCCGACCCACTGCCCCTCATAAAATTCTGAATAACATTAAAGAAATTCAGTGAACTGACATTCCAAAAAGCAATACAGAACCCAACGGGACTGAATGTAGTGCATATTTTCTGAAACATTGAAGTTGTTTGGTGTAAATCTAATTTATCAAGTTACCAAAACCTAAAATACAATGAAACTTCAGATAATTTTACAACTTCAACAGAAGACATCACAAGAGACTAAAAAAGAATTGTTTATAACTTCCTCTCTTAAAATAAAGTACAAAAGTAACTGAAGAAAAAGTTGACATTCCCTTTGTCAAGGATCTCTAGTGTTCATTCCATGTTGCCAAACATAAACAGTTTATCAATTCCTCTCTTAGCATAAAGTACATAAAAGTAAAAGAAGAAAAAGTTTGACTTTCCCTTTATCAAGGAGCTCTAGGGTCCATTCCATGTTGCCAAACATAAACAAGTTCATCCCATCCTGTACTAGCCAATAGACCTTCAACGAGAACGCTCATATCAACTCCTACAGCAAACTCTGTGTGATGATCATACCTCCCAATAAGTGCATCTTCCACCATGTAATCCCACATGCAAACTGTCATGTCATATGAACAAGAAACCATTGCACTCGCTCTATGTGGTGAAAACCTCACTTTCCTCACTGCATATCCATGCCCATTAAGCACTGCTATTGGCACTCTATAATTCCTAATATCCCAAACCTTGATTGACTTATCAACTGACGCAGTTGCAATGATACAATCATCATACTTATTCCAATCACATGTGAGGATTTCAAACTCGTGTGCAGGCAGAATCATGGTAGAACCTTCACAAATCACGAATCATATGAGTTGAAATTACAATGATTTAAATGAATACTCATCCACACAGAAACACAATTGAGTGTGGCTAGACCTTTTTCCTTGGATGATTAAAATGTGTACTTCCATCAACTTCTATACAAACTTCAACACTCAAATTATGATCTTGCAATAACTCAACTAATACAAACTTCAGCACTCAAGTAGTAAGATTCTTAACAAATAACAAATCAATCATTTGAATCAAAAACTAGTCAAATTAATCATTTTTCTTAGGTATGATCACCCAAATACATCTCTATATGAACAAAAAGATCAATGAAGCTAACCTGGCTCCCGGACATCCCAGATGCGAGTAGTACAATCCCCAGAAGCAGATGCAAAGATATCAGCATGTCTTGGATTCCAAGCAGCGGAATACACACAATAAGCATGTTCTTTAAAAGTCCTTACACTAGCATTTCTATCAACTGTCCATAGCTTCACAGTATCATCCCAAGATGCTGATAAAAAGGAATCTTTTCTCACCGTATTATAGTCTACAGAGTGAACTTCCCGTGTATGCTCTTGAAAGGAACGAATCGGGTTATTGGTGGGAGGCAAAGAAATGTCATAGAGTTTCACAGAACCATCTCCGCTTGCTGCGATTACAAGGGAATCGTGAGCTTCCGACCAACAAACGTCGTAAACTCCATCAGCTGTGTCAAATGCAGCAAGTTCCGATATGGGTCCGTTTGGACTGAGCTGAAGTATGTGAACTCTGCCGTTACCAAGGATGCCGAAATTCTGCGCAGTGGCGACGGCGAGTTGATTTTCGTAAAAGGGGCTAAATTTTACGGAGTAACCGTTAAACGGAGTTTTGAACATCGGCGTTGGACGGTGGTTGCCGGCAATTTGGTTATTGGGGATTATAACCTTGGTGTAACTTTTTCTGATTTGGAATAGGAAATTATATTTAAAAACTCCTCCTTTATTTGTGATATAAATAAATAAATTAGTTCAAAATAGTCTTTTAATATCAATTGAACATTTTTGACCCTTTTAAGTATGAATATTTCGATTTTACTATTATAAATAGGTTATGAATATTTTGATTCTATTGTTATAAATAAGTTATGAGGACGATATTTTTAGGAGGAGGAAATTTTTTGAATTATGCATTATCATTGAAAGTTAGGTACTATCATCAGAATAGAATTTCTGTTGGGCGAAATTTGGTAATGATATCTTTATTTTAGGTACTATCATTAGAATAGAATTACCGCAAGAGATATTTTGTCTAAGCAAAAATTTATAAATGATACAATTAATAAGGTATATTATCATTAGAATAGAATTCCTGCAAAAGGTATCTTGTCTAGGTAAACTTTTGTAAATGATACCTTTATTTTCGTGTCTTTCGGCTACTTAATCACCTACTTTGATTTTACATTTTAGTAAAATATATATATGAATCATTTCGAAATTATAATTAGAACCACCCTTTTTCTGGATCCACCTCACACCAATAATCCGACCCCTGTCACTTAAAGGTAATTTTAGATCAGTTTCTTTTGAAATAGATATGTGAATACCAAGTATAGCTCGTAACAATCTATCTTTCGGGGCATATGAAGAATCTTTCACGACTTGGGGTGTTAATTTACCAACTAAAATATCACCCGACTTAATCAAAGGTTTAATTTATCCTCTTTCATCTTAATATTTTTAGTTATTATATTTACTTTTATTGTTGTTATTATCATTATTCCCATCTAGTTATGAGTAGCTAAATATCATAACTAGGGTTACGGAATTTAGAGTAAGGATAAGGATAATGGATTCTTAACAATAAAATTTTCTCATGAAGGGTGAACATTATATTAAGATTCTTTCAAAAATATTTTGCAAACATAAAGAATTCATTTGTATTTTGATTTACTTGACAAAAAAAAGTGAACACTAGAAAAAAGACCATTAACATGGATTTGAGACTATCAACTCATATCTAATAGCTTGAGCTAGAGATAGGATAACTAACTTGAGGCATATAATGATGAACAAATTAATTCGAAATCTAAGAGGCGAGGACTTAGATGATATACTCTTAATTGGGCCTAGAAGTTTTAGGAGTCTAATAGATTTCTTAGTTTTGCACAATAAACATACATGAATGAGTTGATAGTAAAGTATTTGTTTGAATTTCGATATATAAGAATTATAACTCTAGTTCGTTTTTTATTCTTAGTTACGGATACTATAGTATAATTTAGTTAATAAGTTTTTTTTTATAATCTTAAATTAAAATAGTAGTCATTAGTTTGAATTTCATTCACAAATTATAAAGTTTCGTCTCCACACTTTTTGTGGTATTCGATCCCAACCTACATAATTGGGTTACTATAATTTGACACTGACCAGTTTAATGAGTGATAGAAGTGACTTATTTTAAATAACTTTTGACATTATTCTTAAGCACCCTCTTTTAGGTTGAAAAAAATGAAAATACAAAAATTGATCAAAAAATGAATATTCTCAACTTATAATTTTTAACTTTTAGCTTAAGCTACTTTGAAATTCATACTTACAATATCTTTCTTATAAAAAAAAATAGAAAGTAAATAATATTTATATATTTATTTAATGGATCATAAAAGCCGGAAAAGTTTTTATCATACCACAACGATTAAAGAAAATAAAATTTTAAACTTTATTAATGAACATATTAATCTCGTATACTATGTGTGTTATTGAATTAAAATAGGTAACTTAACTAATTAATACTTAAATTTCGTAAAGTTGAGATAAAATAAAAATATATATCGGTGTTTAATTGTATGATAAGATAAAACCTAAGATAATATAATATAATAGTCACAAAAAAGAATTAAATTAAAAGTTAAAGTTATAAAATGTTTTTATTTTCAATTTTCTCTATGTCAACCTTACATAATCTTCTTAAATAATTTACTTAGGGATACATTAACCAAAAAAAAGTTACTTAGGTATATAAAAATCATAGGTAATAATTACCAACAAGATTTTTTCATTGAATTTTGTTTGTAGAGTAGAAATATCGGCAGGAAATTAGATTATTTGCAATTTATTGTTGTATAATATCCATATATATTCTCACGTAATTTCGAATATATATTGGAACAAACACGTGTACCCAAAAAAGGGAACTATTTACAAACAGTTACCCTCATACCCTTTTTTAACGACTATTTTCACGTTTAGTGTTTGATACCATCAAAGTATATATATACTCTAATGGTATCAAAAGAGGGGTTTTAACTACTAATACGCATTTACTATTTGATAACATTAAAGTATATATATGCTCTGATGGTGTCAAAGAAGAAAGAAATAATGCTTCAGTGAAAACACTACTCAATTACTCCTTGATACATTTAGAGTATATATATACTTTGATGACATTATGAAAGAAGCAACGGTAAGAGGAGCAGTCAGATAAATAGTATGGGATGTATATACAATTTTCAAAACATGAGTGATAATAAAAAAAAATATGATATAAAATTTAAGCACCAAAAAGAGATTCACAAAGTATACAAATTCCTTCTTAATAAGCTAATTATTTTGTAAAAACTAATTAACATGATTATAATTTTGATTAAGTGAATTAAATAAGTCTATTATTAAAAAGAACGAGGCTTAAATAACACGACATGCCAACTAGAAGAGAAGAAGACTTTTGAAGTGTTTAATATTTTATAAGGAAAATAGTGATAGTTGAATAATATTTATATACTAAATGAAATAGAAGTGATATTTGAATGGTGACCATTTAGGTAATTAACACAAGGAGTATTTATAACACTTGGATAATTCCCGTTGAATTAAAATTCCCATCATTCTATGTTTTACAAGAACTATAGAGTGGAACTCAACCCATCATGAGGTTTATAACACTAGAGGTACAAAATAAAAAGAGGTCAATCAGTTCAACTGAAACCCAGCCTACCAAACTCCAAAGTTCAAAGTTCAAATCATAATCATGTTCCACCTACCATTTGTTACTTTTATGTCAAAAATGGAGTACAGAAAAGGTAAACAGAAGAAGAAACTATCAGATAAATGTGAACTATGGTCAGGACAAGTAACAAAACTTGAAGGCTGTCCAACTTGATGTTCGCAAAAAGTTGGAAATTTGGAGGGAAGAATTTTGATTCAGCAGCACCGGCAGAAGAGTACATAGAGTCTGGTCAATTCAGCTCATAGTGCAAGCACCTCAAGTTCCCTAAAAACCAGGAGGAGCCACCACCAACTGCAACAACTCGTGATTTCCTCGCTTTGAAATATCTGAGCATTGAACAGGCCATATAGAAGACTTATCATGTATCCAGGGTTCTTGAGGTGATTGGTAACGTCCAAGGTACTAAATCTTCTGCAGAACACTGTTGACTGGCTCTTGTAAGTATTGCAGAGAAATCAAGATGGCTTCCTGTTTGTGTTAAAGGTTGGAAGTACAATTAGTCGACACTCGACACCTCCACTGGTAGCAAAAGAGTTGCTCTGATGTAGAAACTTGAGATAACATACACATACAAAAAGGCCGGAATAAGTACCTCTGTTCGAATTGTCCTGCTTCCTTGATGTGGACATGTATTCAAATATAAATCAAATACCTCCTTCGCACTTTTCCCCTAAACAGTAGAAAATCAAGTCAGTAGCAGCAGCTCATCTTCATCTACTCCCACTACACACTTGTAATTTCTATTACTAGAACTCTAGCAGTTCATGTCATGGAATATCAGAATGATAAAATATGGTCTCTTAACTCTATATACATGCTCCAAGTTGATCCAAGAGTAAATAAGAGGAAGTGCAAATTAGGAGACAGTCACAGAAACTACAACTTGCCATAGAAAAAATGTTTCTATTTTCAGTAAGTTAAAAGGATATTATTTAGAAAAATCTAAACAAAATAACACCTATATACTTGGTTTCATCATACAGATTCAAACACTTGGAGACTTGGCAAGTCCCCATTAAAGAAGTTAGCATAAATAGTACCTTTAAGTTATTGTCTTCTTCTATACACTCCTCCAACCCCGCCAGTCCACCAAAAGCAATTAGCAGGTGCCTAAAGATTAAGACAAACCAAGACAAAATCCAACAGCATTAGTAGATAAAACACAAAATATAAAACCAATGATAACATCAAGGTGATTTAGAAAAACATGGAGCAATTATGCATTTCTATTTGATGTGTTGATATACAAGAGATCAATATGAATGTTAAAGATATGAACACAGTTTATAACTCAAAGATATCTATGAACAGTTAAGAAATGAATATTGCGCCTAACTCAATTTGTGAAGCTACCCCATGAGGTGAAGATTTCCCAATGCATATAAGGAGACAACAACAACCCAAACCCTCAAGCAATATTGGACACTCTAACACACAAAAGCCGCACGCCCATGGCAGGACCATCTGGAATATGGACCACGTTACATAAGATCCCAACATACATTGGGTAAACCAAGAATAGGGATGAATCTGACCCCAATACCTTGTTAAAAATATAGACCTTGAACCTATCTCAACTCCAAAAGCTAGCTCATGAGGTGAGAGGAGACAACCTATAACCGTCACACGATCTTGGACACTCTAACAAGAACAGTTACCAGGATTGAAGAAAAGGATCCTGGTTGCAGAGCTCGATAAGTTTTAAGTTGTGAATTGGTAACACACCCACCCATCCCCCCTCAAAAAAAGGGAACATATAAATAGAGAAATAGAAGAGGATAAATTTTAATAGAAAAGATTCGGGTTATGACTTAATTTAAAAGGTCAATATGGCAGACCTATTTGAGTTGCAAAAGAGCCCAAAACAAACATACAGAAGTAGTAAATGTCCTGCAGTGAAAATTCCGCATAACACAAATGGCATTTTAAGACATTTTCTCTGCTACAAGTCCATAAAGTGGAGTTATAGGTTCTCACTTTCTTTTCCTGGAAGTTGTTGCTGTGAAATGGCTTGGGTTTCCACATGGTCAAAATGCATTTAAATTAGCATTATCCAATAAAAAGTGAGATGGAAGTGCTTTCCAAAAATCATCTTGGGGTCTAGGAACATACTGATTATCCATTGCAGAACAACAGGAGGGTGACTACTAATTGAAAATTAGTACTGTAACAAAAGGGGGGTGACTATTTGCACACACAAATATCACAAACGACTATTGAAACATACCTGAATGATGGGAGAGTCAAATCTGAGGACTTCATTACAAGACCATGCTCGGAGGTACCAATCAAGTGATCATACCCTCCCTAATCAAACAAGAGATGTTACACAGTAACTATTTATGCATTACTTCTCAAAAAGGGGTTGAACACAAAACCCAAATACCTTGTATGGGCAATTCTTGAATACAGAACTGATATTTGGAGCATATCGTACTTTATATCCCCAATACATCCCTGCATCCTCCATAGGTGTTGAAGAAGAGACAACCTGATGTGGTATGCCTGAGAATTGAAATGTGGAATTGTAAACTTAAATAACTAACAGTCATGTTAAGTAAATAAAAACAGTTCATGTGGCAGTCTTTTGGGTATGAGACGGTTCTCTGGAAATATTACTATTTGCATTCTTGGTTGGTAAATAAAGTATCATGTAAGCGACTTCAATAAGTATGAGAACTCAAGGATTTTGTTACATTACAGCACATTGTGTTGGGGTTTAACTATAAACTATATTGAAGTCTACAAACATTGAGAAGGTGCCCTTTCAAACATCATATATCCGTGTCGGAGAAAATGAGAGAAAAAAATGTACAAATAAAAGAGAGTGAGAAGAGAACAGGTATGTACCAAAAAATCAACAACGCAAAAACAGATTTCATTCAATCAGATAACTTCATCAATACTTCCTAGCCCTAGGTAGTCAAAATAGGGTTAAAATTGGAAATTAAAGTAATAACTACTGCTGAGAGGAAAGCAAGATATACAGCTATAAACGTTGTATAATTCTGATAAAAACCTGCATCCAAATTTCTCTCTGCTCCCATGGATACTGTCACCCTTATTCCTGGGGCAATGACTTGATCAACTGCAACAGGCTGCAAAGTACTAGCAATGTGAACTGTTGGCCAACTCACCCAAACTTATAATTATAATAAAATATACCAGCAATATTTCAATTTCTTGTTTTATCTTTTTTTTTATACAAGATCAACTCTTGTTTATCAAGACTACCGACATCAGCAAAATGCTTTTGGGATGCAGCAGTAGTAGTTTACTCGAAGAGAAAATAAAATCCCAACATGTTATTAATGACAAATAGAACATTTGGTTTTCAAGTGAGAATCCATCTCATCAGCGAGTACGAAAATAGAGGGGCAGCAACAGCCTTTGAAAAACAAAGGGCAAAGGAAAGAGCAATGAACACTGCATGCAGAGGCCCCAATCTGATCATACAGTGTTTCAACTTCATGATTGAACACCTGACCATGTGTTCCTTAAAGAGTGATAAAGAATCTATACTGAGCTTCACATTCATTAAAAAGTGATCAAAAAATCTACACTTAGTTTCACATTAAGCAGGTGATCAAACCACATTGGCGGTCCATGATCCCACTTTTCTAGCAAACTTACTATTTTGAAAAGAAAAAGAGCTTGGGAATGGTAAAGTTCTACTTTTTGAAAGCAAATGAAAATCAATAAATGGAAAAATAATAACAATACCTCACAGGTTCTCTCTATTTTCTTTTTCATAATCCATATCTCAATACCATTTTACCAGTATCTTCAAACTCCATTCCAGGTCAAGTTGTTCTCCTTCATATCTAAAGCCCATCTTATCAATATTTCATTAACACAATGATTACAGAGGGAGCATTATAAATTCCCCGACAAACCAATCGCGTCCTGGGAAAAAATCCACATACTATTTTTTTTTTGGGTAACTAACTGCCCAGTTACTATGTTGTACAAGAGATTCCTAGCATCTTGCAGAAATAGTATGTAATGTAGAATTTGAAGAAGAGTATTTGACTTTCATTATTTTTGTTTCTTTGTTTTAATTAGAGTCTTTGCCAGTTACAGATTATTTTTATAACACCCAATCTCGAGAACATGAAACAGAAAAATACAAGAGTAGCTCCAATTGTATTACTGTTGCAAAGTCTGCAAAAGAGATATTCTTATTTCATTTGCATACATATGCTTCTTAACATGCAATGTGAATAAGGCAATTCTTGACAGGAGAAATTAAACGAGTCATGGTAACAACAGCTATACTACAAGGAAAAAAGTAGCAGCCACATGAGCGTTATACAAAGTAAGACAGCATGTTGACAATGAGAATGAAATACCTTACTAAGCCCAACGTCAACAAGTGTTCCCCCAGATGTTAAATTTCGATCCTTTAGTGTGACACCTAGAAACAGAAAAAAGATGTCTCAAGGCATCACCCATCCATCAAGAATGTCAAGTTGATATTTAGATCATCACACAACATGATCAACAAAGAGGATATAACAAGATAACAAAAGCATTTGAGCAATTTTGGAATAGAAAATGGCTACAAAAGAACAAGAAGGATAATTTAATTGACAGAAGAAAATCAGACATATTTGAACATGTAATGTGAGATTCGAATTGTCAAACAGCCATTACATTTAACTAGCCATCTAGATCTTTGTGTCCATTTAACAGATAGGTGCAAACTTTTTTTAGATCAGGTAAGGATACGTGCAAAGTTAGAGCATCAGTAACATGAATTTTTCAACAGAACTTACCTGAAGTTCAGCGATCAAGTGTAAGCCATCATATGCAGCAAACTTTGCACCATAATCCATAAACCATATATTTTTTAAAACAAATCAGAAAAATGTTTGGTTTTGTAAGATTTTGATAGTCTTCTAGAATTTTTGGATTTCAAATCTTATATTTAGGTAACTATACAAAACAATTACCACTACAACCTCAACCCCAAACTAGATAACTATTTTTTGGTCAAAATACATTAACTAATACAGTATATAGGTGCAAAGTTATAGCATCAGTTCAGTAAATTTTCAACAGGACCTACCTGAAGTTCAGAGATCAAGTGTAAGCCATCATATGCAACAAACTTTGCACCATCACTATTTATTGTATGTAATAAATATAGATATTTTTGAAGTATGAACCAAAGCCATAGAAGGATGTTTAAGTGGAAAGAATCCAAATCCACCAATAACTCTATCAAACGCTATTGCAATAGACAGAGACAAGTACATGCACACAGCCATGTAAGCATCATTATTTACATAGAGGATTATAGGTCAAAGGACAGGCCATCACTTTTATGTATGATCATACTCTTGCAAAAAACAACTAAATTAAGAAGCACAAAAAAATATTAGCATACTTGTATCAATACCATCTGAATCGCACCCTTGCTAAACCAATGGTAAAACTTATGTGTGCCAGACCTCCCCCACGGAGGATGCTGGGAAATGGAAATCAAGATATTGATATTCTGAGCTTTTAAAAGGAGAGAAACATTGAATATAAGTTTTATTTTGCAATTCTCTTGTAGAAATCAAAAGTTTGAAGTTGTAGCAGTTCAAGGAAAATTGAGGATGAGCTTATAAAGATAATAGTGACACGTGTTCATTATAGGAAATTTTAGTAAAAACGATAGAAGTGATTGAGTGCAAGATCCTTTTAGTTCTTTTTCGGAATGAGCTAGAGTTTGCCTGGCATGCAAATGATAAGGGTATTCTTTAGGATGCTACCTTCTCGATAGGGAGCCCATTCATGCTTCCGCAAATGATGTGGAGCATCAAGTGGTGGCAACGAACCCTGAAGACAACAGTACATTTGAGATCAGAAATCACGAAATTTATTAAATTTAAGCCTGTTTAGTTTGGATAACTTTGCTGAACTGAATTAGTAAACCTCGTCAAAACAGTGTTGTCTTTTTATCAGTAAAATAGTGTTAATCAAAACTGTTGTTGGTTTACTGTACGAAAATAAATCAAATAGCCAAGTCTCTGAGCTAATAACTGAGCACCCGACTGGTACTGAATTAAATAAATCCACCTACACCATAGCCAATCTTTTTTTAGAAAGGTAAATATGTTATGCAGCACTAAGAATGTACCAGAATATGTACAAGTGAGCAAATCACTAGAAAAGAAATGGAACTAGATTTTTTATATCCAACCCAATCAAACTCTTAGGAATTGACATTTCATCATAATTTCAAACAGCTATCCTCACCACATATCTTAAGTTGTTGTGCATGGGGAAAAGACTCTTCCGAAGGTATTGAGGTGTCTCCATATACTTCAAAATCCTGAAAAGAAATGCAGCACCACTTTCATCATCATGTGACCCATCCTCCATCGTCGGATCTGAACAGTCCACTGAACTACCTATGTTGTCAAATACAACAACCTGTCCAAGAAAAAAACCTTCCAACTCATTTCTGCACTCAAAATAGCAATTAATTTATCTCTTTTGACAACTGAAGCTGTTGGAGAGTTTGCATTGTATGCATGTGTTCAAACACATAAGTATAATGTCCACATACTGAAAGCAACACCAATCTCATACTAAAGGTTCACCCAAAAAAATCAACACATGATCAAATGAATAGCTTGTAAATATGAGCACCTCATCTATCCGAAAAATGGTGGAAGCACGAGCAATCTGGCCAGCCAACTGCCCAAATAAGAAAAGAAAGATAATAAGTAATAAGACGATGAGTAAAACAATAAAAAATGACCTGAATAATAAACACCCATAACTTGCACAAATAATAAGTATTCTATGACCCAAGGGTGGTCACTAAAGAGGGTCGAGAACTATGAGGTCTCAGGTTCAACTCCAAGCAGAGACAAAAGCCTTAGATGATTTATTTCCATCCGTCCTGACCTTGGTGGACATAGCTAAAGTTACTAGCGGGAGGTGGCAGATATCCTATATAATTGGTCCGCATGCAAGCTAGCGCAGACACCACAGGTCATCTAAAAAAAAGTAATCTATGCGTTTATCAGTTCAAACTTGCAGTGACTTGGCATTGGTCATCCTCAAACCCAGATAAAGGAGGTGGTATGCAGCACTAGAACTAGTAAAATGGCTGGAATTCAATTAATAGGGATGTGATCATCTGGACAGGTCCAAATAGAGTGGGATAGCTACAAATTAAGATAAATTGTGAGTTGTGACAAGTTGTGAAACAGCAGTGGAATGGATAAGTATGATTCATATAACGTATGAGAACTAGTCTGGGATGGAAGCACAGTTATTGTGAGCATTAAATATTTTAAAGAAATCCAATGAGAAAGAGTAGTATAAAGAAAGTTACCCGTGTTGCGAGTTCGAGTGACTGAGTGTTGTCAATGATAGATCCGGCGAGTGCTACGGAAACTGTGGGTTTTTCCTTTAACACACTTTCTTCCTTCACCTCTTTGGTTTTCTTCTTCTTTATCTTCTTAGAATCCCCATTCGCAATATGGAGATCATTTTGCTCATTGATGGTCTCTGTATTCAGGAGTTCCGATTCTGCTTCTCGTTCGGCTCTCTTCTTCTTCTTCCCCATTTCTGCACGAAGAGAGGGTTTAGGGTTTTAGTTGAACGGCTGCAATTTATGTTACCACCAAAAAAACTAAATTACTACAACTTGTTTTTTTAGTAGGTGGTTTGGTGAATGCGATATCATATCACAATATAAAAATAGTATTTGGATTTGCAATTTTAATTTCATTTTATTATTAAATGGAATTTTATATTCTCCAAAAATTATAATTTAGGAATTTCATATCATGATTTGAGATTTCAAAAACAAAACTTAACCTACAAGTTTATATTTTGTTAAAATAACTTTACATTTGTATCTACTAGCCATTTATTTCATAAGTAAGTAAAATTTATAATCATATCATTACTTCTTAAAATTTATTATTCTCATCAACATAAAATTTACTATTATTTTAAATCAATTCTTACTTAATCATTTATATTCATCAAATTCATTATTTTATATCAAATTTATTTATCAACCAAATTTACCACTACTACTTTAGGGTGTGTTTGGTATGAAAGAAAACATTTTTCAATTTTCTCATGTTTGGTTTGGTAAAATGTTTTCCAAATCAACTCATTTTCCTCAAATTTAAGGAAAATGTATTTTCTTCAAAAATTAAGGAAAATATTTTCTAAAACTTTCCTCCAACTTCAATTACAATTCTTTTTAGAAAAAAATCAATTTTTTTTGTTTAAAAAAAGTAAATTAAAAGCTTATTTTTAAAAAATATTTATCAACTTCAATTTTTTTATTTTTTTACCCCACCTTCACCCCGACCTCCACCCCTTCCCGCCAGCCCCTACCACTCCCTCCCCCCCCCCCCCCCCCCAAAAAAATAAAAATAAATTAAAGTTTGTTTTTAAAAAATATTTTCAATTTTCAATTTTTATTTTCACCCCAACCCCAACACCCCCCCCCCCCAAAATAATAAATTTAAAGTCTGTTTTTAAAAAAATACTTTCAAATTCAAATTTTTCGCCCCCACCCCACCCCTCCGACCCAAAAAATAATAAATTTAAAGTTTATTTTTAAAAAATACTTTCAATTTTTGTTTTTCACCCCCACCCCCCCCCCCCACCCCCAAAAAAAAATATTAGTTTGTTTTTAAAAAAAAAAAATTCAAATTTTTATTATTTTTACAACCCATCTCACCCCTCCCCCCCTGCCAGCCCCACCCCACCCCAAAAAAAATTAAGTTTATTTTTTAAAAAAAATCAATTCAAAAATTATTTTCTACTCTCTAGTAAAAATAAAAGATATTTTCTCAAAAAAAAATTTTATTCATAAATCAAACACTAAAAAATTTTTCCGAAAAATATTTTCTACTCACCAACCAAACATGAGAAAATAAGTCCAAAATGTACTTGTTTTCCAGGAAAACATTTTCCTTCATACCAAACACACCGTTAATGTTTAATAAAACATTATTTTCCATCTATATTGAGTGAACAAAACTAACCACAATGATTTGTAATAATTTATTATGCGATTTTATAAGTTTTTGTTTATTTGGTAAGATTGAATAAATAATTGAGACTATTTTAATAGTTTTACAACTTATGAGATTCTTATGTTTATGAGAAAATATACAACACAAAAATTTCATATCGCATGTCCAAACAAAACTTCAACTCCATCTCATGATTTCAATTTTGATCCTGTATTATTCAGTTTATTTTACCTTCAATTAATCTGAATGTGTACATTTAACCTCCGTTAAGTTTAATAGGTTTAAAGACCAAAATGACACATTTAAGTTAATTAAAGGCTAAATATACATAATAGAGAAAAATATCGACCAAAACGTCATAACTCAATAATACGTACCCAATGAAATCCCATGAGTAGAGTCTGAGGAGGGTAGAGTATACCCAGACCTCACCCTGTCTGGTGGAGATAAAGAGGTTGTTTACGAAAGACACTTTGGCTCGATAAGTAACGTCATAACCCAATGACCAAAATATTCATTTTCCAATCAAAATTGTTAACATCGCGGAGTTGTTTGGTACATAAGATAAGGATACTAATCTCATAAAAAATTTGAATTAACTTTATCCCATATTTGGTTTGAGGTATTAGCTAATCCCGAAATTATTTCATCCCACTCTTTGTACTAAAACAATGGGGAAAATGTCATCACATATAGAAGGGGAATAGAAATAATATCACCTTGGGGAAAATGTCACATATAGAAGGGGAATAGAAATAATCTCGCATTGCTTATCTCATCCTACGTACCAAACAACCCCTATGAGTTCTATTTCTTCTACATTAAAAAGTAGTCCAATAAATTTTAAAACGCTGGACATCTAATCATGTTTCATTGTGAGAATCTTAAAAAGTTGTTTTTTTTTTTGTTTTCAGAGTGAAAATGATATTTGAAAATTGTTAAATGTTTGCTTTTCACACTTATACATTTGACCCTGAAACTACTCTTTCAAGTTATACAGAATCTGCAAACTGGCATTTGGATCCAAAAATATTCATATTCATCTTTCTATCTGATCGAAATAAATAAGGGTCACCATTGTTGAAGTTTGAGAATGTACAGACTACAGAGCTGAGAATTACATAAATATTAACATAAGGTTAGATCGAAAAGAAAAAAAAAATCAGAGAACTAATCTTCAATATTTTTTTTTCATTTTTTAAAAAAGATAATCAACCATATATTTATCACTGTAAAATACTAGAGATATGAAGTAAATCCTATGAATCAAGTTTACAAGAAAGAATTCTATGGGCGTTGTCGAAATCTAAGAAAATTATTGAAGTGTTGTCTTTTGTACGCAATGTTTTGGCCTCGCTCAACAAAGAATTTGCTATTTTCTCTGCAGAAATTTCTTCCTCTGTTGAGATTCTCTCCTTTGCCTGCAATTTTTGAACATTGGTTAAGCTATAAATTTGATAAGAATATTATATGCATGAACCACCAAAATGTTTTATATACCTGTTGGACTAGTTGAATTGCCTTCTTAACATTAACAACATCCCAGAAGCCATCACTGGAAGAACAAAGTTAAAGCAAGTTTTAAGCCAAACGACGTCAAGCATAGCAGAACAGCAAATGACAAGAAAGTAACATATACTCCGCTATTTTTTATTTTTTTTTATTGAGATAACCGCGGTGCCCGCGTCAGCTTACACGCACCTCGACTAATTCCATGGGATACCTATCACCTCCCACCAGCAACAGGTAACTCTGTCTACCAAAGCTAGGACAGATGGGTAGAACTCACCTAGTGTTTATTTGTTATCGCTAGGATTTGAACCTAAGACTTCATGGTTCTTAGCTGTCACCTTGGGTGCAACTCTGCTGTGGTTTCTAACACTGGGTATACCTAATATTGGGCCATACTGGATAAAATGGAAACCAAATACAATATCAGTATCTATGGTAAATGCAAGACAACTACTTGGATTATGCTGTAGGTATCAAAATAAGGATGTGAGTATCTGATATAGGTAGGTGCAGTTCCTTTTACTAATCTTTAGCATGTTTTGAGGAATCTGGAAGAAATTTACTTATCGATGTCCTATCCCATTAGACACAAGCATGTTAAGGCAAACCATATAAAATAGATAACATGATGAAGGAAAACCTACTGGACAGTTTATTTTTTTTCTTTAATTTCAGTAGAGGGTGGATGGGGAAATGAGAAGGAAAATCAGGATAAAAGGGAGAAAGAAACAGCTCTGTAGCAATACATGAGATGACATCAAATTACCTAGCTAACAGTGCGAATCCTTTGCTAGCTTGATGTATGTACACAACTTGACTAATATAAGGTTCTGAACTGAAGCGAACATCTTGCTGTTTAAGAAATTTGTCTCCGAGCATACGAGCAAGGTTTAAACCTAGTTAAGAGCAAGCAAATCAATTGCTGGTTGAATTAATATACAGGGGATACAAGCACAACAGAAACAAAAGATTCTACTCACCACATAGTCTCGTTTCCCCATCTTTTAAAGGCTCCCCTGTTGCTTGGATACGCAGCCTTTCAGAGTGACTAGTTATTCTGTGATCTTCAGTCATTTTTGTCTGCTTCCCGTCAATACTGACTCAAACAAAAACAGAACAAAGAGTTTAAGCCAAGTTATATTACATATGTCTCTAAATTCCCCCACCTTCCGTGGAATGAGTTGACAAGGTATGGCATCAAGAAAACTTGTAGCACATATAACATATCACTACGGCCTAGTACCTACAAATATGTACTATCAATCAATCAAATACTAATCCTAAACTAGTTAGATCAGCCATATAATTTCTAGTCATCCGTGCGGTTTATTTGGACCTATTTATTCTAATACTAAAAATCTGTTTTATAAGGTAAAGAGTGATGCTCTAAAGGTAGAGGTTCTCTAAATTGCACACTATCTCTAAACTAACAATGTCTTCGATAACAATGTTGCTTGCGCCAATTTATTTACACGTCTACTTATACCAATACAGATATCAGGTAAATATACCCAACAAAACATAGGCAGATGGGGGGAAAATCAACTAGTTTTATAAAAAAATAATTAAAAAGGTAGTTTAATTAATATTTCCTTTGTTGGGACTCAAACTCTGATCTCCCATACTCTTCCTTCCAGCTTTATTGATCGCTAGACCACACCAAGTGTCAAAGAATGACAAAAGTCTCACATTGGTGGTTCATGAGATAGGTGGACTCCTTTTAAGGCTTGGGCAATCCTTCTCCCTTGGAGCTAACTTTTGGGATGTGAGTTAGGCCTAAGACCTAATTTAACATGGTATCAAAGTAAGGCCCATCTCACTCAATGTTGGAGCCCCAAAAATCAAAATTGCCTACGCGCCAAATGCTAAGCATTGGGCGTGAGGTGGGGTGTCAAAGAATGACAAAAGTCTCACATTGGTGGTTAATGAGATGGGTGGACTCCTTATAAGGCTTGGGCAATCCTCCTCCCTTTGAGCTAGCTATTGGGGTGTGAATTAAGCCTAAGACCTAATTTAACACTAAGTTAACATAAAAGTGTCATAACAGTAAAAATTCTCATGAGAAAAGTGGATTCCATGCAAGAAACAACCATTAAATCTTAACCCTAATTAGCTGGTACTGTATGTGTAGATTCTTTGTTCAAATTGTGTAGTTTTCTTGCGCTTTAACGTTCATATAGGGTATGGTGAAACCATTTACCCATACTATTCCTATTTAATCCTCTATGCATGTTGTATACACCTTTTGTCAGATGAGATCATCTAATCTTGTATGATTGTACGCCCATTTTCACATCCGCATTTTTACGACAATCATTTGATGAATATGTTGGGCTATACAGGCCCAATATCTACACTTATATTTTGGTCTCGCAACAATTTATGAAGAAATTTTCCAAACCACATATTCCAATCATAAGGCCAAGTTAGAACTACAACATATTAACAGAAAATTGGTTTATGTTCTCGTAACATTGCAAACTATTAAAGCTGGGAGCGAACTTCACCACCTATAGATATTAGTTATTTTCTTGATGAAAAAAAGTTACATCATACCAATTCAAGGCATAAATCTCAAAAATTGGATATAGTAGTTTGAAGTTCTAGTCGTCTGAACAGAGCAATTGAGGAGATAAAACTATGATAACTATAGAAAATAGTACAAATGACTTCCTTAGCAAGTAAGTAGAACATACACGGACAATCCAGACCTAAGACAGTATTTGCACAACTACTTTATCTGCGGACCAGTGTATCTTTATTTTTAGTGACAGTGTTCAATTACATCCACCTTCAACTAATTGTGGGGCAGCCAAATAGTAAATCTGCACACGAAAGATGGGGGCCATGGAGCAGATGAGCTGACACTCACATTGAATGTTGTAGCTGGGATTCAAATATGCAATCTCCAGGTTGTTATTCCTATGTCTCAACCACTCAGATTCAGTCTCCCCACCCCATCCCAAGACAAACCAACCAATATATCTTAGCATTGGATTAGAGTATTAATAAATAATTATACTAACCATTCAAAGAACATTACACTACAGATGGATAAATCTGAGGAGTTTTCCAACAGAAGGGGTATTTAAACAAAAAGGCTGGCAACAGACCATGCAAAGAAAATAAGATCATTATTAAATACAAGACAAGAATGAAGAACATCAAAAGCAGCCAAATGCCATATTGAAATGCAGCCATGTATTTAATAGTTAACAAATGAAATTACTGATGGAAGTGTGATTGACGCACTTTACAACACAAGCTGAATCTCCAACGTTTGCACATTGCGCATAAAAATTCCCATCACCATCAGCCCAAACCAGAAGCACTGTTGCAGTACATCCCTGACAGATTTGTTGAAGCAATAAGGAAAATGTTAGTTAAATCTAACAAACTAAAACCTATAACAGCTTTCGCTCCTCCAAAGTAAGAGCATGTAAGTCTAACACTGATGTGCAGCATGAACTTAATAATCAAATAATTAAGACAAGAAACATGAGAACAAGGGAAATCTGCACCAGCACATGGATAATGCATATCAATAACTTGATACACACAGAGACACAACTTACATACTTGCAAGTTGCAACACACCAAGAGATAAAGCTTTAATCAGGTGAATAATGCATATAAGATTTACAAATTAAGTCTAGGTAAAAACCTCATAGTGGTGGTCTATACTTGCTTCTGTTTGAGAGAATGCCTCTCTAAGAACATCTGAAGCATCAGATTGTGATAATACCCTCTCCCTTCTATATGAATCTGACAGGATGCTAGCAACCATCTGAGGCATTATTCTGTATAAGGACAACAAAAACCACAAAGATAAAATTAGCACACAGGAGTGATGAAGAATTTACGAACTAGCAAAGACCAAATAGCAATGCATTCAGGAAATTCAACTAAAGATTTAATTTTTAAAGTTCATTCCTTATTTTCAATGACTAAAGAAGATGTGCTATCATCCAGAATATAGAATATTTCGCAACACATTTTCTCCATAATCCAAGAAAATTACAGCTTATATCATTGGCAGAAAATCAAAATTGCTTTGTGACTGGTAAATGATGAAAATATCATGCATGATCTGTGTCAAGATTACCTTTTAATTTTAGTGGTGGAGCTGCCTAACGTACTGCCTTTTTTATATAAATATTACATAACATAGCGATTATAACTCACTTGCTGACAGATGCCGCAGCATCTGCTCCTCCGTGTCCGTCGCATATCCCAAACAATCCAAACTACAATGTCAAATATACAAATCTTTTGGTCATTATATTTTTGCCAGAAAACAATATAAACCTTCCAATTGTAAAACCTTATCCGTTCCCGGAAGAGGCCAATGGTAATAGCAAACATCTTCCATAGGCAGCTTCTTTCCTCCTCGACGTACGGCCATGGCATCTGATGCTATACCAATCCCAAATGGGACCTGATCATTTTGGGATCTAATATGTACCTGGAATCAAAAAATCACATGACAATTAGCACCTACATACACGCCTGCAATCAAACACTAATTATTTGTCACATTTGTTACCCTTTTTTTAAGGTACTTATCACCAATTTTCTATTTTGGTTTTTCTGGGAGACATGTAAACTTTTCTGAAATGCCACCCATTTAAACAGTTTAATGACTTAAATTAAGCATTTCATGATTAATTCACTCCAATATACTAGGTTTTTTTTTTGAACAGGTAACTCCAATACACTAGGTTTTCCACCCAAATATTAACAGTAGGTGGCTTGAAGAATCACGGTTGCTCATTGACACTCTTAAGTCTATACAATTGTAAACACATACTATACCAGAATATTATTCATCTTCCTACTACTTCCTCCCTATCCAAAAGAACTAAAATGGGTTACAAGGGCAAACCCGACTAACTTTGGTCTAGATTTAGGTATTGAATGATTTCTTTTTTATAATTGGTATTGAACAATTTACATTTTTGATAATAAAACAAGTAAATTTTGAGCTGTGTAAAAAGACATCCAAAAAAAGAAGCTAGAATCTTAAAATATCAACTGAAGTCAAAAGAGGATGGGTTCACTCTCCAAAATGTCAGTAGGTGAATCTTCCTGCAAGGAAGTTGGTTAAACTTGTTAGGAATCACTCCTTCTCGCTCTATCCTTAACTCATTTGTTTCATTTAGTCGGGCTTTTATTCCTCTATAGGCCATACAGTACAATCAACTTTCTGGAAATACCAGATATTGCTTTTTAACAAAGAACATATACATATTACAAAACATTTTTTGGATAAACAGTTATATCCACGTCAGCATTTGCACACACCTCGAGTAACTCAATGGATATCTGCTACCTCTCAGCAATGATAACTATGTGAACCAAGACTTGAGCAAATGCAAAAAAATTCAAATAGTGTCGCCTCTGCTGGGATAAAACCTTGGTTCCAAGGCTGTGACTGCACCTTTTTGACCACTAGGATAAGTAAGAGTAAGACAGACACAGACACTACAAGTTTAGCCAGCGAGATAAGAGTGAAGTTGAGGTGAGACAAATATTGAGGTAGCTAAATGTAGATATATTAGTTTTCTAGGTTCAATGTTCCTAAAGAATGGAACGATAGATAAAGATGTTACACATAAGATTAAAGTAGGATGCTTGATATGTGTCTCAGAAGTATTAGGTGATAGGAAGAGTGAATGTTGCGGCTCTTAAGCTCATTATATCCACAAGATGAGTGTTGCAGAGATGCGAATACTCAGATGGATATGCGGTCATACAAGATTAGATAAGATCATGAATGATCACATCCATATAAGGTGCCAACACATATAAATGGGAAAATTCTTGAGCTGGTTCAGCCACATGTTACGTAGGCCTCTAGATGCACACGGGTTCTTACATGTGAAAA
This sequence comes from Solanum verrucosum, assembly GCF_900185275.1. Lineage (NCBI taxonomy): Eukaryota > Viridiplantae > Streptophyta > Magnoliopsida > Solanales > Solanaceae > Solanum > Solanum verrucosum. Next base: position 2,775,437 of record NW_026020065.1, on the reverse strand, counting down.
GATGATTGAAGGTGTAAAAAGAGGAAGAGTTAGACCTAAAATCACATGGAAAGAATTATCTCAATATATTTAGGTTTTCTCTAAATACAGGCAGATCGCAAAATCTAGAAAACAATGGAAGTTGAAATCGGTATATGTGATAACAAAAAGAAGACTACTGCTTATGAGAAGACTCTTACGGTGTGTTTGGTACAGAGGGAACATTTTCTAGCAAATGCTTTCCAATTTTCCTAAGTATGGTTCCAAACATTTTCTCTAGGCAAACAAGTTCCTTAAAATGAGGAAAATGACTTCCCAAATGGAAGTAAGGAAAACAATCGTGTAAGTGCATTCCAAGTTTATTGTCTCCTCTCCACCCACCCAATCCCCCTAACCCTCACCCCTTGATCATACCCCCCTCCTGCCACCCCTGAACCCCCACTCCCCATCCCTACCCACCTCCATAATGTTTTGATAGATAACATAAAGAACTCTTGGAAAATAATTTCTTGCTGACTTACCAAACACTAGATAATATGAAAAAAAAAAAACACTTATTTTCCAAGAAAAGAGTTTCTAGGAAATCAATTTCCGTGGAAAACATTTTCCTTCATACCAAACACACCCCAAGTATTTTAAAGATATGAGCACTAACTAGAGTATATTAGAGAACTCCAGTGTTGCATAATCTTTAAGTACTTAGCATGATATATTTTGGACCCAAACAGAACATTTATGATATCATTCACACCGCCGACTGCATCTAGCTAGGGATTGAGGGGAAGTCCTTGTATTAGATCAACTTTTTTATATTGAAAACCCATGCTAGGACTCATACCTTGCATTTGTATCATGCTAAAAGATTACTTCAATCCTAACCTTTACCTTATCAAAAAAAAATAAAAAAAATTACTTCAATCCCTTCTGAAATCCTACTTTCTTATTCACCTTGTCATGATTGGTTTCAACTCTCATTTAATCAGGAGAGATCAAATTATCTATGTTTCAGTAGAATAAAGAGCAAACTGTAATTTCCATGATCGATCTGTAGCTCAATCCTTATTTTAATACCTATAGCAGTTAGAACATTCAACATTCTGTTCAAATGAAAAGAACCAATTTGGTTTCTTCATGTGAAATATAGTTTTGGAAAAGAACTTAAAGGCTTCATCAACTTCTATCACCCTCCATTCCTTTTTTAGTTGCTCTTTGGGAACCCCGCACCCTACATCATACAAGTTTACCAGCACCCCCTGAAAACGAACTTCTCAACCCAATACAAAAGCTGCTCAGATCACCACTAACTTGCAAGGGGTAGATTTAGAGCAAGGAGATGGAGGGACAGAGCATGATAGAAATGCTGGACAGATAACATCAATGAGGGAAGCCATGGTGAGAGCACAAAAATGGTGTTTCAAGGAGGTTATATATCTGGCAATTCTGCCTTGGAAGCTTATATGGAAGGTTAAAATACCATATAAAGTGGTAGTTTTTACTTGGTTGGTGGTGAAAGAGGCTATACTTACACAAGAGAATCTTATGAAGAGGGGAATACAGTTGTGCCCAAGATGTTGTTTTCTTTATGGGGGTGACAGGGAGGATGCTCGAGCCAGGGTGTTCATTAGTGTCATTGAGTTTCACTTCTTGCTGGTGCTCTTTGACTGTAGGTATACTTTGTTTTCATAGCAACTCCTTGGTCATCAATTTTGCAACAAATAAATTCTAATAACTTTTCAAATAGCCAGCCTTGAATATAGTTATACATGGAAGTATTAGAAAGCAAAGATACTCTGTTAAAGTTGATGCCCTTTATTTAGTGGGGAGGATCACCAAGGAATTGTTTGTCTATTTATTCATTTATTTTGTGGGAGAGGGATGAGTCCATCATCAAATGAAGAACCTTAACATAGTGACAGCAGCACAAAGCCCATTCACTTACAAATATTCTTGAAGTTGTGCCAAGTGTTATTATGTCTCCATTTGCAAGCTCAATTGGATCGCCCCACTGTCTGCTCCCAGAATGAGGATTATGCACAGCATTGGAATTTACTAGTGTGCCATTCAAGCTACCCATGTCAACCAGCTCCCACCTCAATTTCTGAAACAATAGAAGTGAAATGTGTCTTCTATTTTATTTTCTTTTGCAAATTAATAACTAAGAAACAATACAACATGTTAATAACATCTGCCAAGATCCATAAGAATCCCTAATTTTCAATGGACATACATTTATATTCCAGTTTATCATAGCATGCTTGCCAGAAACCTCTGAATCCATCACCAAGATATCACTAGGTGTCACTCTTCCAAGAGTAAGTGGAAGCCTAGATGTATCTGTTGACTGCATGGAATGTTGAAGACCTTGACAGGGTCCTGAGATAACCTCCAGCATGAGGATGCTTCCTGCACTTCTAAAAGGAAAATATGATGACACTATTTACACACACTTCAAATCAAAAGAGTGTAAAGAACATCAAGCACTTGTCACAGTGATAGAAGAAATTACTTTGATCTTTTGTATCTTTTGGAGCAAAATCTCCGAACTTCTCGTTCTGTATTGCCAAATTCGGTCTGTACTTTACATCCTCTGGTCTGATGTGTTTCTGTTCTTCTGCTAACTGATTAAACACAAGTGGGCGCTTAAGCGTCTGGCCAACAGAAATATCTTCTGAAGAATCACAAACATCCAGAACAAAACTGTCGGCTGGAAAAAGCATTGAAGTTATGAACTATACGGAATAAAAAGCCAATGAACAAGAAAGGAAGGTGTTATATACTATGTGTTAATTGAGGATTTATGGAGGTCAGCCTTTGTTTATGAACAAGTCCTTGTGTCCAGGGTGAACCATAAGCCCCTTGATTCTGGTGACCGCCTGCATCATGAGCATAACCTCTAGAATATTCATGACTCTGGCTTTCAACTAGATGCAAATCATCTGAAATAAGAGGCCTCTCTATATCTTCACCCTACATAAAATATGAAAAATAGCAATTTCAAGAGAATGAACCATAAAGGGGTGGGGAAGGAAGAGTCAAACTTATACTTTACAAACATGAATGATGAAACAACAACTAGGAAGATATTAACGTAACCACAGAATACGTAGTAGCTCCAGTAGCATCCTTTGAAAGCTATTTCATATCAGACAGAGAGTCAAAAGTAACATACTCTTGCATAGGAACAAGATAGTCCACAACCTACATTGATGGTCTTTTTGTTTGTTTGTTTTGGGGGGTTAGCAGTTTAGTAAGTACAGCCAAATCTTTTGTAAGGACTCAAAGCACTTTTACCGAGATATGAAGTGCCTAAAAAGACCAAGGCATGAGATGGTTAAAAAATTCATCTATGCGCGTTTATATGTTGACACCTTTCACATTCTAGCAAGCCATGACACTGGAACGGGGCAAGTACTTAGAAGTTTGGCTGGCCAACTAGAATTTTAACAACTTCATAGACAAAAAGAACAATGGATATATGTTAAAAACAAGAAAAGAACTTGGAAGAGGTGGGCTTAGTTATAGTTGTTTATTTGTATTAGGCCTAGGAGTGGGCACTATTAGGTTAAATTGAAAAAGCCGACAGAACCAAAGTTTCCGGTTTCATTTTTCGGTTTAAAGAGTAGAAAAGTTCAGTTAACCGGAAACCCCAAGTTATTTGTGAGCTGTTCCTTAAATTTTAGGCTTAAGTCATCAACCAGCCCCTTTAAGTTATCTGCATATTTCACTTAGACACTTCAACTAGGACTAGTACCTATCAAACACTCCAATCTTAAGAAATTTATACCCATTAAACACAAAATGTGAATCAGTCTACAGAATGTAACGAGTGTTTGATGTTATGATAAACCAACAAATAGAGCAATGATATATGTCATAAAGGCTCAAAATAATAATAAAATGATTTTTTAGTTTAATAAATAAAATAATGTTAGCCGTTAACCAAAAGAATTATCAGTCAAAAAAAAGAAAAAACTCATTTTCTAACTCCTGCCGACACCCTCCCCAACTAAACCACCTAACCCTTTTCCCCCTTTTTTTCTTCATCCCCTCATCATCGTCCCCCACATTCCTATTTGGAGCTCACATGTTTTTTCTTGTAAGAATAAATCATAAAAAATAATCTTTCATTCAGATTCAAGTGTTAAATAGAAATCGTGAACACAAAATAATGTTTCTTTTAGTACCAGATCACATGGATGGAGTTGGCGGTGATCAGGTGGTCCGGTGATGGAAGGAGAAGAAGAAAGTTGATTCATGAATCTTTTTCTTTTGCAAGGAATGAAACTCAATAAAATAGCAAAAAAAAATTCCCAGGAGAAAAAATTTAGAGAGAATTTTGGAAGGTAAACATGGGGGTGAAGAAGACAATGACCTGAGGGGGGTGGGGGTTGCTTTTTCTTTTTAATTAAGAAATCATTATTTTCTAAAAATGAATGAAAATTTGTTTTTAGTTATTTACTTAGTGCCAAGTATCAATAAAAGAACAAAAAAATGCAAGCTTTTTCAATGAAAAATAAACATTATTTGAGATTCTTTCACGCGCCCAACAAAAGTGAGAAACACGTTTTTGCCACATCAGAATTTTGTGTTTGATAGGTACACCTGTTGAATAATTTAGGTGTTCGATAAGTACTAGTCATAGTTGAGGTGTCTAAGTGAATTATGCAAACAACATTAAGGGGTTGTTGATGACTTAAGCCTAAATTTTAAATCCGCATTTGTTAGTCCATTCAATTAGCCTCCATTAGAGCACTATCAGTCAGAAGCGTACCATCGAAAGAACCAAAGATCTTCACGCTTCATCCACCACACGATCCATTTTACGCTAAAAGAATTCACCTCATCTCAGCTCACAACTTGTTTGATAAAACTCCCCACCAAAGCATTACTCCCTCCGTTTCAATTTGTTTCACCTACTTTCCTTTTTAGTCCAAATTCCAATCAAAAAGAATGACTCGTTCCCTTTTAAGCAACTCTTTAATTCCAACTTTCCACAAGGCATGTTTATAACCACAAGATTAAAAAGTATTTTGGTACATTTGACATGTCTTTAATTTACAACCACAAGATTTAAAAATCTCCTTTATTTTCTTAAACTCCGTCCCAAGTCAAAATAGGTCAAACAAATTGATACGGAGGGACTATAAATTTAATTCCAATCAAGTTGGACTTGGGCAAAGAGCAAGACTAGAAACATATAAGGGTTTTATCTGTTTCAAGGTTTTCTTATTTTATTTTGAAAAGGCACAACTGGAAATGTTCAAAATGAGGTAACCGGACAGAATTTCAGAAAATCAAACCAAACCGAATTAATTTTAGATCAATTTCCATTCACAATTTACAAACTGAAAACTGAACCAAACTATTCAAACTGAACCTACCGGACGCCCACCCCTAATTAGGCCCGTGTCATATAGAAGTTTTTATTCTGGTTAGAGACAATCATGTCTGTGGAAATATGAGCCTGAGGTTTAGAGAACTCCAAATTTGTCTTAGAAGGACAAAATATTTAGTAGATGAAATTGACATGAAAAAGTGAAATGGCTATAGAGGCTTCATTCAGGTGACCCCAACTAAACTGGAGCTGAGGCTTGATTAATAATAAATCAATATTGCTAAAGATAATACAATCAGTAGATGATATCTAGGTTGTCATCTAGATAGCAGATATCATCTGCTCTTTTTGGGTCTTACTCATGAAAAAAATATACTCGATGTGTTACTTTTTAATCTATTCCAAAAAGAATGACATACTTTTCCTTTTAAAAAGAATGGCACTATTCTATATTTGAAAACTCTTTAAATGTAAACTTCTCATTTCACCCTAATGAACAATGCGCCTATAGACAGAGAAATATCATGGCATGTCTACAACCACAGGTTCTAGTGGTACTTTTGGACTTTGGTGTGTGCCAAAAATTGTCTTTCTACCTTAAACTCCGCACCCTGTCAAATACTACTTCTATAGAATGAAACCGAGGAAGTAGAGTAGTAGATACCTAGATGACTAGTTAAATATATTATGCGCCCCTGCTACCCAGACCTGTTATTTTCCTTATATGCAACGACTGATGACGTAGGACATAGCTATTTGTATTAACTTAAGAAATTCATATGGTCCTCCAAAAGCCTCAACAGATACAAACCATGTCAAATACCACATTATAGGGACCATAAAACAGAATTTTGAACTGTAAGTACTGGACTACATACCTAGCAACATCTCATGGGAGGTAAGCGAAAATCGCCTCTTAGAACCTCCCAAGTAAAAAACCACATGATGTAGATACCTCTTCATGAAAACCAAAGAATTTCCACCAACTGGAACTTTAATTGCTTGATCATTATGGGATCACATTGACATTCAGTTCCTAATAGGAGAAAATAAACTTTTCCAAGTCTCAGAGTTTCTCCTCTGTCCAAGCTTACTCTCCTACACCACGTGAAAAACATAGTATCCCTAAATATAGGAACCAGACTGAGCTATCCACATTCAATTAAGAAAATTCACTAAACTAGGCAACAATACCAGCTTCCGAAACCAAGAAAGTTTCAAAATTTGCATCCCCAAATACAACTGCGCAGAACCAAACATCATGATCTATCAATGAAATCTCCCATCTCATTAGAACTATAATCAATCAACCAACCAACTACACCTCAATTCCAAACAAAGATGGGTCGATCCACGGAACTATAAACCCTAGAAAATTTAATCCAAAGCAAGAAAAGTAGCAATCTTTTTTTACATCTCACCATATTATGCAAGAATCAAAACCCTATAAGCAAATTACACAAATGCCATTTCATGTTATAATCACACAATAAGCAAAACCCCAAGTAACCCAATTGCATAAAATGAAAAAAAGGTCTGACCTTGATTGTGTTCTTATTGCGAAAGACAGAGTTGGAGGAGACAGGATGAGAGTAAAAGAAACGCCATGGCTTATACTTGCAGGCGATTAAGATTAAAAAAATGATCAAAAGGAGCATAACAATAATAATAAAGATGGCCTCTTTGGATAAGAGAATGTTGTTGCTGGTGGTTAGAGTGGTCATGGTGATACTGCTGCTATCATCATCAGCACCTGGCATCGCCTTCACCATCGGTGAACCGTGTGATGTATGATGATGAGAGAGAAGACAATTCAACAATCTAATCTCACTCTATTTCTATCAAAATCCAACCAACCCTTTCTCTCTCGGCCAAGCGAGGTTCTCGCTTTGAAATGGTCGCATTTACTATTTTTTTTTTCTCTCCCCTTTGTTTTCCCCCCCACCCCCTATTTGTGTAGGAAAACTGGTTTGAGTTCTTCTAACTATTGAAAAAAAATTAATGATTATCAGACATTTCATGATATGTATTCGTATTAGATGAGTTCTTTCTTTTTTAATTCGAAGTTTTATTTTGCTTTAACTAATATTTATGTTTTTATCTTTCATTGGATGAGACTTAAACTTATACATTCTACTTGACATAAAACAATCAGTTCGAGTATATATTTAACAAATTGCCATGTATAACGCGTGTGTCTATTTGTATAATTTTAGTGTCTACTTATGCATATTTAAAATTAGAGATAAGTTAAAGTCAAGTAAAAGAGCATATTTATGCAATATACTTTTAAAAATATCGATAAAAAATATTTGGTAGAAAACATTTTTCTTTGAGTAAGTTGTTATGATGTGAATTTAAATTAATTAGATTTTAATATTGGTGTCTATTATAGAATAGAAAATAAATAAACAATTACAGAGACGTATATTATTTTATTATAGCTTATAGTAGAAGTGAGAGTGATTTGGGGTTATACACATGGAACTGTCAATTGTCAACGATCTAAATCTGATAAGTGATAATGGACCTTACTTGGTAGATGGGATTTGCCTAAATTATATCCTATTACTTAATTATCTCACTTTTTATCTTAATCATAAAATTAGAGTATTTTTGTCAATGATCAATTGATCCTTATTTACGCAATAAATGTTCTTTTACCTAATTCCAATTTCATTAAATATTGACATAATGAATCAGTAAATAATAAGTGTATAGTAGGTATATGTTATTAAGAGCTAGGGTTATATACAAGTTAAGTGATCCAAAAACAAATGTGATATTTGATATTTGTGATAGTTTAAATCAACAAAAAAGGATACAAATCGGCTTAAATGATGCCTTTTAATGATTATAATATGTAATAGGGATTTTAATTCTAAAATTTAAATCTTCAATGTGTCAATCACACAAAAAAAAAAGAGTATTTGTACTCATGAATTTCATAAAAGTTATCAATATAATTGTTTGAATTATCAATTGATGCAGTTTGTTGGTTTTCTTTGACAATGAGATATAGGGGGTGAATTTTCCTTTGGGAAGCTTACCTAAATATACCATAATTATAAAATTTATCATTTATAGCTATATATAATTTTAGCACATGTATAATTTACTTTTAAAATATAGCGCTGATTTTTTTACTAAAACGAGTTTAATACATTTTAAGACACTTATAATATATTTATATTGCATGTAAAACTCACTTTTATATACAGTGTAATGTAATGTAATGTAATACATATATATTATATGCTTAATTCTTTTTTTTATACATAGTGCCTTATTTGGGGAAACTAAGCAAATACCCTATAAAAGTAAAATAATTACACTATATACTTCTAACTAATTTTGTTGAACTGATACTAAATCAGTATATATATATATATATATATTTAAGGTTTCTTGTTCAGAAATTACCCATTATGTATACTTTTGTGGTATCATTAAGATTTCTTGCTTAGAAATTACTCATTAGTCAATGATACTATAAGAGTGTGTGTGTGTGCGTGCGTGCGCGCGTGTGGTATCATTACCAAATGGTATCTCTAATAAATGATAATATGAAGAAAAGAAAAAAGATAAAAGAACAAAAGAGAAAATAAAAATAATTAATGAGAAAGAACAAGGTAATTTATTTTATTTTCTCAAAAATGTGAAAATATAGAAAGAGAGGAAAAATAAATAAAAAGAAGATAAACTAACAAAAAAAGTAGAAATAAAAAATTATTACCAAATGGTTTCTCTAATAAAGGATAAAATAAAATAAAAGAATAAAAGAGAAAATAAAAATAATAAATAAGAAAAGAATAAAAGAGAAAATAAAATAATAAATAATAAAAGAATAAAAGAGAAATAAAAATAATAAACAAGAAACGAATAAAAGAGAAAATAAAAATAATAAATAAGAAAAGAATAAAAGAGAAAATAAAAATAATAAATGTGAAAGAACAAAAGAAATTAAGGATAGGTCAAAAAGAACAAATGATAAAAAAGAATTGGGGGTATGTGCTGTAAATTTTTTTTCCAGAGAATGAGTATTTCTTGAATTACTTTGGATTAAAGTATGAACATGTAACTATTTTGTATTTTATGTCCCATTTATGAAGTTTCTCCATTTTTTAAATCAAAACAAGTCTAAACTTTTAATACATTTATAATATATATATATATTATTCACTTTTAATACATAACACAATAACTATAGAAGGTAAATATTTTTTAAATATGATATATCAAGGTAATAAACAAAAGTATATTTAAAAATAGTAAATATTTTATTAAAAACCCCTCAAAAAGTAATTATCCTTTTTCCTTATGCTGGAAATAATCAAGCCCATACAAAATGAGAAACCCATAGCCATTTGGTTTGGGTTCACCTGAAATTAGGTTGGACATCATCACATACATAAGTGTCTCTTTTGGGCTTCAAAATGAAAAAAAAAAATTAAGAAAAGAATCACCCCATATTTTTTAGGGAAAATGGTATGAAATAACAAACCATTAATTCAAATTAAATGTTATAGCCATAATTTATTTTATTTGTAATTCGCACCAAACATCCCATTTTTTTGCCATCTGATTCGGTATACAATTAGTCATTTTATACATTTCGGTATAAAATGTATAAAATGTGTTTGTGCTTGTATAAAGTGAGAGAAAAGTATATATACAAATACAAATACATATATTTTCGTCCTATACACTTATAATTATATAAATACAGATTTTATTATACAAATTACAATGTATAAATGAATTTATACAAAACTGAACAATTTGTATAAAATTTGATATATCGAGCAAATTATACAAGTCAAAAGCTCCATAGCAAACATAAAATTTGCTATGGAGCGCAATTATGCAAACTATAGTTATAACATACAAATATGATTTTTATGTTTGTAATATGTGAAAGTTACTCTATTTTTTATTGGGAAAATTATCTAACTACACATCATTTTTTTTCCTTATTTTCTACTATTTCAAAAAATTATAAAAATCCATTTTTTTTCTCAAATTCTCTCATTTCCAGATACATTACTTCCAATCTTCCAATTCGACGATTTTCTTCTTTTTTTTCACGCCTATAATCACTCCACTTAACCAATTACCTTTATCACTCTATTTTTGAATTTCAAATATTTTTTCTCTTTCCAGTTAATTAATTTCAAATTAATCAAGAGATTTTCTTCTTAGTTCATTTTTTTCTTTCCAGTTCATCATCATCGTCGTTTTTTTTTTAAAAAAAATAATTTGCTTTATCATCTACAAAATTTGGATTCATATAGATGATGCTCCACCTTTTAGTATTGGGATTACCCAATTAGTTTCAACTACTCAAGATAATGTATGTTGTATTTTTTATTTGTGATGATGAAGATTTTGTTGAAAATAGATCTAAATAAATAAAAGATTGATTATTCATGAAGAATCTGAAGTTTGAGAAGTCAAAATCGAAGAAGGATTTTGACTTCTAAATCTATTGTGAAAAAACACTAAAAAAAGGGGGGAAAGTCGGATCTGTCTCATCACGTCCGTCTCTATCAACGGCACAAGTTTTCAATGTATCTCGTTTATTTTGATTCTTAAAAGCAAAAGTTGTTTATGTATCAAACAATCCATTATTCATGAAAAAATCATAGATTAGAGAAGTCAAAGTCGAAGAAGGATGTATCTTAGGCCTCTAAATCAATTGTGGAAAAAAGGTCCAAAAAAAGAAAATAATATTGGATCTTGATTATAACGCTCATCGTTACCAAATGTGCATAGTCTCAATGTATCTATTTTATTTTGTTTCATAATTTAGCTTTCTCATACAGTGACTATGTATATGCAATGTATCATGTTTATACTGATTATACTTATATATAACCTAATGTTGTTCATACTTCGACTAGTGAGTTTTATGCAATGTATCATGTTTATATTTATTATACTGATACATAACCTAATGTTGCTAATAATTCGACTTGTGATTTTTATGTAATGTATCATATTTATATTTGTTATACTGATACATAACCTAATGTTGCTGATAATTCGACTAGTGGGTTTCATGTTCAATTCAAACGTTCTTGATACGTAAGTAATGCATAATATATATATATATATATATCATTTGCCATATATCAAGCTCTATAATGTATCGGTAATATTTTCCAATCCCATCAAGTGGTTTTCAATTTGTTTTCCTTCGTACAAGATATACAATTTGGTTGTACAAGATGTGCAATTTTTCATTCACATGTATCTGATACACATTAATGGCCGTGATACATTTATACAAATTACTGCTAAATAATCATTCTTTTGCAATGTACATTCATACAAACTAACACTACATGTATCTGATACTTAATATCTATCATGCATTTATGTTGTTGATATAAGATCAAACACTTTACAAGTAATATTTACTTCTCTAGTGTATCTATAGGATTGCAATACTTAGCAATTTACTAAATATTTTAGGAATAATAATGTATCATGAGTAATATATCTATCTCGAAAAAAAAACTAATAAAACTTTGGTCATGGTACATTCATACAAATTAACATTACATGTATCTAATACGTAATGACTATCACACGGTAATGTATCGGTCTAAAACCAAACACCTTATGAAAAATCTTTACTATTTTAATGTATCATGTAGGATTATAATACTTAACAATTTACTAAATATTTTAAAAATAGCAATGTATCATGAGTAATATATACATCTCAAGATCATAAATCAACTACACAACATTTCTTCATTTTTTTGTGTGTTGTATCAATGCATAGTAGACACATTGCAAATTCCGGCTCATATTTCTTCACCTCCAAGTACAAAGTACTAAAGATATTCATGATGTATCTTCTCAAAAGTTTCGATAATTTTGAATCAAATTTGAAAGGATCTTCGATGAATTGAGAGAAGAATTTTGAATCTCATTTTTTTGACAACTTTGAATAAAAATCGAGATATTCCATGAATAACACTCCAATACATACTATATTCTGTATCGTTCATAACTCACCTCACTTTCTCAGATTCTTGAATGTCTCAACAAAATAGAGATATTCACGATGTATCAACTCAATTTTTCAATGATTTTGAATCGAAATTGAAAAGATTTTTGACAATTTGGGAGAAGAAATTTGAAATTCGAATTTTTTGAAGCTTTTATGCTTTTGGGAGAGATTGATTAGCAATGACAACAACATAATTGCATGATTTATGGATTAGATATTTAATTTTACGTTTCTTTTTTTTTAAGCGCAATAGAAAATATTTTGTTCCCTTTTTTAGCACAACAAAAGGATTCTTCTTGTATCAGAATTAATGTATCCCGATGGTGAATTAATGTATCCGGATGGTGACTTATGTATCCGAAAGGTACAAATTTTAAGGGATTGTTGTAATTAGAAAAAGAGTAGGGATATATGTAATTTACTTTTTACACTATGAGATTTATGTAAGTTATATTTTTTTATTTAAGAGTTAATATTACAGTGTTATCTACTATTTTTTAAGGAAAAATTACGCGGATAAGCAAATATATAGTAGTTAATTAGCTAACATAGTTATAGTTTAAATTAATAATGGTTCGCAATTTAATTTTAATTGTAATTACGTCTCCCCTCTCCTCTCTTCCTCTCTCCCGCCTCTTTAATACATATACAAATTATATATATACATATACAATTATATGACAGATATACAAATACAATTAGTCTCTCTCCACTCTCTGCCCTCTCTCGCTCGCAACTCTCCTCCCTCTCTCATTATCACTCGCTAGATATACAAATACATATATATACCAATGACATATAAATAATTATTTGTTAGATATACATATACAATTCGTCTCTCTCCACTCTCTTCCCTCTCTCACTCGCCTCTCTCCCCCACTCTCCAATCTCGCTCGCCAGATATACAAATACATATGTATACCAGTTATATATATACAATTATTTGACGGATATACATATACAATTTGATAGATATACATTTACAATTCGCTTCTCTCCACTTTTTGCCCTCTCACTCGTCTTTCTCTTCTCTCTCCCAATCTCGCTCTTCTCTCTACTCCCTCGGGAAAATAACGAATTGAGATAATAAACAGAAAGAGAAAATTGTTGTATGATGTTGAAGAACAATGGGGAAAGAGAAAGAGAAAATTGTTGGAACCAACATGGGTTGTGGTGCACTGGTGGGAGTGTTTCACCCTTAACCAGAGGTCTTGAGTTCGAGCCCTGGGTATGGAGAAAATCTTGTTGGGAGTGCCACCCCCAAATGGGCCCTGCAGAGCGCGATCCGAATTTAGTCGGAGCTCTAATGTGGGCTCCAGACACTGGGTGGGAAACCAAAAAAAAAATGTTGGAAGAGAAAATTGGGTAGAAGAGGATGTCGTGTGTAGGTTAAGAAATCTTTCGATGGTAGTAATTGATAATTACACTAAGAGTCTGTTTGGAAAGCCACCAGGTAATTGTAATTGGTGTAATTACTAAGGTAGTAATTACCAGCCTAGTTATTACACAGTCTAGTAATTACACTGACCTGTTTGATTGCCACAGTGTAATTACACATGTCCTGTTTGGATGACACAGTGTAATTACACATGTTCTGTTTGGATGCACAATTGCAATCATAAAATTATAATAAATTTTAAAAATAAAAATTAATCATTTAAAATTTATACTAGACAAATAAGAAATTTTATAAATGACATTAAATTAAATATTTAAGATATATATTCTTTTTTGAAAATATACTAATTAATAAACATATTTACTGTAACTAATATTATGAAAAATAATTGATTTATATTTTTTCAAATTAATATATTTCAATTGAATTGATCGTAACAACTAAAAGTATGAAGTTTCAACGAACATTGTGAAATGCATGTTTGATAAAAAGAATAGTAATATATAAATAAAATATCATAAATTATTAAATGTTTGACAAAAATATAATCTATCAAGTCTAATTAAAAAATGACGTGCAATGTAAATTCAATATTACTAAAACAAATGAAACTGAAAATATAACATAAGTAATAAATTCAAAACAAAAAAATTTAACATAATACTCTTATAACAAATTTCAACATAACAATAAATATGATTTATTTTTATTTCTTTATAATAAAGAAAACGTAAGTCTATAACCTTACTTAACAATAAATTCTATTTTAATTTAAAAATTAGATACTAATAAAATTATGCTAATAAGAAAATAAACATGGCATAAAGAAATAGATAATACGAGAAAATTACATAGAATTTGAGAACAAGAATAAAATGAAATATAATAATATAAAATAAAAAATAGACTTTTACAAAATTTTAGAATAATAAAAATAAAAATAAAAGAAATTAAAATAATAGAAGTTAAAAAAAATTTAAAAAAAATTGAGATTAAAAAAAAATGAAAAAGTAATCCAGTGGTAATTACACCATGTAATTACCAGTAATTCACAACCTCTGCTTGTGAATTGTAGAGTGTAATTACCCCATGCCAATTACACAATTTACCTGCTGATCAAGTAATTACATGTCCTTCCAAACAGGACAAGACAATGTAATTACACCAATTACACCAAATCCAATTACCAGGGTGTCCTTCCAAACATGCCCTAAGTTGCTCGTCTATTTCTCTCTCTTAGTAATTAACGTCTGTTTCTCTCACTTAGTAATTATAATAATATTTTATAATTACTTAATAAATTATAATTAATTAATTTATAATAAATTAATACAAATTTGTTAATACATGTTATTACAACTTTAATAGTAGGACATTCCACATTCCTAAATAAAAATAAAAGAGGTGTTAGGCTGACTGACATGCTACTTTCTTCCATTTATTTTTTTACTAGATATGGGACCCCGTGCTAGCACGGGGCCCAATATATATTACTGTTTCTGTTTTAATTTATGTGGTACATATGAACTTTGAAGTTAATTAATTTTTTAGTATGTTTTTATATATTTTAAGTTGCTAATTATTTTTATTTAGAGTATGTTTTACGTAAATATATTATAAATCACAATAAATAACAAGTTAATTTTAAAAAAAAAACTTATAAAAAATTCATTGACTTTTGAAATTTCATTTGTATCACATAAATCAGGACAAAGCGAGTAATATATATGAAAATGACATAATACGTACTATAACTCACAATCATTAGCAACTTAAAATATCTATATATCTATATTTCTCCAATTTATGTAGTATAGATGAAATTTTGAAAGTTAACAAAAACTTTTTATATGTTTTTAAATATTTTAAGCTATTAATTATTATAATACTTTTTACATGAAAAATTTATTTATATAAAGTATAAAAGAAAAAAATTTTAAAAAAGGAAACATAAATGTTAGCAGGAGTCCAATCTATGTTAATTTCTATGTTTTAATTATTGTAATACCGATTGAATTTTGAGAGCCAACTAAATTTTTTTAAAAGGATTTTTTTTATAAATTTTAAGTTGTTAATTATTATAATTTATAATATTTTTATTAATTTTAAACCAATATATGTTTTTCTCTGTCTCAATTACATGAGACATATGGAATTTGGAGAGTCAACTAAAATTTTAATATATGTTAAGTTGTTAATTATTATACCTTATAGTACTATTACGTGATTTTCAAATAAAATATGTAATTTTTTTTATTTCAATTTATATGTCATTGATATAATTATATATATTGAGTAATGAAGAATTAATGTCTAAATTATGTGACACCTATGAATTTTGGAGTGTAAATCAAATTAGTTATATGATTTTTAAAAAATAAAGCGGTTAATTATTACAATTTATAATACTTTTTATATATTTTTTAAATGATATATATATATATATATATATATATATCTTTATGATATTGATATTAGTATTATATTAAATTAAATTTTATTATTTTTAAATTTATGATCTCAATTGTCAGCCTATGCCACATTATAAAATGTACCAAAGTAGATATCAGATTTACAAAAATGTCGATGCCAGCTAAAGTAATAAAATAACATCTAAGGGCATGAACCTATATATGTATATATAAAGTTGAATATAGACAAACTGATGTGGCATCTCTCTATGACCAGTATTTCTATTCATCTTTTTTTTCCTTTTTTTGACATTTTATCTTTGTTTTGTATTTCTTATTTGTATTTTAAAAAAAAAGTATTTATATCACACCTGATTAATTATGCCCTTTATAACATCCAATACATTAATATAGATTTAAGTAAATGAAAATGGAAGATGAAAAGATAAAAACTATTCATTTTTCATAACTGTTTATAATTATTTAGCCTATAAAATAAAAAAAAATAGTTGACCATTTGTAACAAATAAGAACAAATTTCTTCACTTTGGCTCTTCTTCTTCTGACGATGATGATGATCAATATATGGTATCAACTTCTGTCGCTAAGATGTCCATCAAATTTCTAGGTCATGTGACTTTTTTAACAAAAGAGAAAGAGAGAATATCTCATGATTCTTGTGAAGACATTGATGTAAAGAAAGAGATTATGTAACAAAAAGTTCTTTTCAAAATAAAAGACTTTTTGAAAAAATGTTTCTTCCTCCTACAAGGAGAGAAAATTCATTGTGGTTGA
Organism: Solanum verrucosum; assembly: GCF_900185275.1. Classification (NCBI taxonomy): domain Eukaryota; kingdom Viridiplantae; phylum Streptophyta; class Magnoliopsida; order Solanales; family Solanaceae; genus Solanum; species Solanum verrucosum. The sequence continues at coordinate 2,758,494 of NW_026020065.1, read as the reverse complement.
CAAATTTATAAGAAGGTGATTAGTGTTTCAAAGGGTAAGAAAAATTATTTGGAGAAAAAATCATTCTATTTATGGAATTCGTATCAAATTAGGAGGAGAACAAGCAAAAAAAAATTTTGTGATTTGAAAAGAGAGAAAATTAGATATTATTTCTTTCAACCTCATTATTCTTCTAATTTCTTTCTTCTTTTATTTTGTCTTGATTTTTTGTATCTTTAAAGTTTTTTTTTCTTATTTATCTTTAATTAAAGTTTATATATATTTTCTTAAAAAAGAATTTAAAAAGATGATCATATTTAGTTCCTTTCCTCATCAATGCTATTAATCTCATAATTAGTGTTATTTATATTATTTTCTTAATTACTTTTTTTTCTTTCATTTAATTATTCATTTGAAGATATTAGTTATTATAACTTTATAAGAATTACACATGTATTTTTACATAATTGATTTGTTATTTTAAAATTTTTTGGATCATTCTTCATCTTAAAGTTTCTATCTATATGTAATAATAAAGCTAAAATAAAAAATGTGGATGACACCTTCTTAGCAATAGATACTTATTTATTCTTATCAATGTTTCTGACATTTTTTGTTATTTTTTCCTTAAAATAATTGTTGCCTCGATTTTTAGTTTTAGTTTTTTTTTTTTAGCATTTTCTAATTTTAAAAGGCTGAAAAATTTATATTGAAAATTTACAAAAAATAAAAAATGATTTATTTAACTCCTATCATCATCAATATTATTATTAATTTATTTTACTTCTTTTCTTAATCTTCATTTCATCATTAATGTAATTTATATCATTTTCTTAGATATATATATATATATATATATATATATATATATATATTTGTGACATTTCTTAGAAGTTAGGATTATTATTTATTTAATTTTTAAAAATTTTGAACTCTTTTGTCATACTAAATACAACATGTTTTATTATAATTACATTTAATATATTAATGAATATGTTGTACGAATGAAAAAAAAATTATCATTTCACAAAAACAAAGGTTAAAATATAATTTAGTATGATTAAGGAAAGCTAAAATTATTATTCCAATATCCATAACCATATATAATACATTAAAAATTAATTGAAAAGCTGTAAATGGAAAAGGAATCACCATTTAAGGAATCATTATTTTTAAATTTTTGAATCATTTCTTCTTCTAAAAGTTTCTATCCATATGTAACAATAAAGTTAAAATAGAAAATGTAATGACACCATTTTTAGTAATAGATAGTTATTTATTTTTATCAATTTTTTCTGACAATTTTGGTTATATTTTTCTTTATAATAATTATTGCCTCGATTTTTTTTTAATTTTTAATTTTAAAAGATTGGAAATTTTATGTTAAAAATTTAAATAATAGAAAAAATGATTTATTTAACTTTTATCATCATCAATACTACTAATTTATTTGACGTTTTTTCTTAATCTTCATCTGATCACTAATGTTATTTATATAATTTTCTTAAATCACTTATTTTTTCTTTTTTAACTCTTTTATATATATAAAGTTGGATATGTAAATGATGATGTGACATTTCTTAGAAGCTAAGATTACTATTTATCTAATTTCTCCAATTTTTGAGTTCTTTTGTCATACTAAATACAATATGTTTTATTATAATTACATTCAATATAGTAAACAATATGTTCTAGGAATTAAAACAAAATGATCATTTCAGAAAATAAATGTTAAATTATAATTTTATTATGATTAAGGAAAGATAAAGATATTATTTCAATATCCCATAACCACATTCAATACATTAGAAATTAATTGGATATAACTGTAAATGAAAAATGAATCACCATTTAAGGAAAATAAATGTTTGCAATACCATAATAATTAAGGAGAGAGTAAGATATTATTTTAATATCCTAATTCGAAACTTTTAATCTACTACTCAATTAAAAAGAAAATGCATTTAATAACATTAAAAAGTTATTAGTTTAATATTTTTTCTCATTGTACTAATTCAATTCAATCAAACTTAATTTTAAAGATAAAATAACAGCTTCATTTTAATTGTTATCAATATATTTTAAAAAATTATCGTGAAAAGGCTTTTCTTGCACCTTATTTTAATTTTCATATACTATTATTATTTTTTCTGTCATTTTTCAATGATTTTTTATTTCGATTTAAAATTTAATGTTTATTCTTAAAACTCTGATGGTACAATTAAGGTGAAGTAGAATATAATAAATGATGATTCTTCTACTAAATAAGAAGATATAACGAAATTGAAAGGGTGAAGTTTTTTTTTTTTTTAAATGGATAGGAAATTCTATTAAGGTATCATTACGTCATCATTCAATATATTTTTAATATAAATTTCATTTGCTGATGCATTTGTTTAGTACTCCCTCTGTCCCTAATTACGTGTTCACTTTTCCTTTTATAGTTGTCTCTAATTACTTGTCCATTTTGACAAATCAAGAAAGAACATTTTTTTTACCTATTATACCCTCAATTAAATGACTAATTACTTTGAAAATTGCAGAACTTTTCATCTACTTCATAATTAATAGGGGTAAAATGATAAACTCACTATGTCATTTATTGATTTCTTAATAAATGTGTCAATTTAAAAGTGGACAAGTAATTAGGGACAGAGGGAGTATTATAGTGTTATTTGACATTATGAGATATTTCTTAGACATTTAAGGAGAATGGTACACCGGAATATATATTATATATTAAAGGATCAACTTCATGCAATGGAAGAATTTGTTATTAGCAAATATATTTTAACTTATTTGATAACAAATATATTCTTCCTCATTTAATAGATGTAAAATTTGTGAAGCTTTATTTTTTTCACAATCTTCATATTATTAAAACAAATAATAATATTACGATTAAACAACAGAGTAAATATAAAATTAATCAAAAATATTTAATTTTAATGATCGTGCGAAGTGCGGCCAAGTTCTCTAATTTAAAACAAAAAAAGTCAAATTTAAATGGGTCTACTATAGAATTCCTACAAATCCAACTTCAAAAATTATGTTAAAAATGGAAACTAAAAAGTGAAATAAATTTAATTGAGAGTTATCCTTCGTCTGTCCCATTTTATGTGACACTTTTTATTTCTCAAGAATCAAATAGTTTAAGTTTGACCATAAATTTGCGTATGATATCTTCAATTTTTTAAAAATGAAATTTATATATTTGTAAACTACGTAAAAATCAAAACATTATAATTCATAATAATTAATAATTCAAAATATTTTAAAGATGTATGAAAAATTTAAGATAAAAGATAAACTAAAGAGAGTAAAAGGGGAGAAAGGAAAGTAGAAAAAAAGAATAGTTCATCTTTTTGGTGGGCCTCAATGAACAATTTCTATAGCTTTTAGTCCAACTCTTTAGTGCAATGTTGGTCCTTCCAAACTCCCATTTCTAAATAGGAGTAAAATAAAATAAAAAAAAAGAGAGAATTGGAATAGTGAAGACATTGAAAATTGTAGGGAATTATTTGTATCTAAAATATTGAAACACATGCAATCCACATGTTGATTCAACAATAAAGTAGGCCAAACATGTTGGTACACCTCAACTCTCACTTCTAATAAGTAGTAATTTATTCATAATATATCTTACACTTGATTTAAAAATCAATATATTAATTGTATGATTTACTATAATACACATATTAATTAATATATAGTCTTAATGAACTTGAAAATAATTTAAAGAATGAGTATTTAATATTTAGGGTAAAGTAAAAAATATGTTTTTTTAAATAATCTTTTGTCTTGATTTTCTTACCATATTTTAAGTTTTATTTTTTCTTAAAGGAAAGTCAAAGTATTACCATAAATGTTTAAATTTTTTCCTGAAAGAAAAATACAATTCTCTTCCATAATTGGTTTATTCTTTACGTGGAAGAAAAATTTGGAATTCTATAAATTGAAGACCCCTCTTCTCATATTAATAATACAATAACATTCACAATGTAGTCGTTTAGAAACGTTTTTTTATGGAAAGATTTTTTCTCTACAATTTTAATGTTTTTTTATTAGTTTTTAATATGTAGGCCAATTTGCCAAATTCCATTAATAATAATTTGATTTTTAATATAAGTTTTTGTCATCTGATTTATCGATGTCTTGATTTGTAATTGCAAGCTTCCGCATGACGCCCTAAACACTTTCGAACCCAACATATTTTTCTTGATGTATGCCAAATTGAAAAAATAAAAGTGAAAACTTAATTTTAATATAATGAACCACTAAAAATAGATGGTGAGAGTAAAATAAAAAATCTTTGACAATTCGAAATTAGCAAGCGGCCATAAAAATATAAGACATTTTAAAAATATTAGAGGTGGAGGAATCTAGTACCTCTCATCTTCATTGATATGTTTCCAAATGTGTCAATTTCATCGTACAAATTCAGAAGTCACACAAACATGATATTATTCTCATTGTCTCTTACTTTCACTAATATAGTTACCTTATTTCTTCAATTGATTAAACTATATTTACGTAGTTTCAAATATTGTCTAGTTGTATTTAGCAAAAAAAATAATTTATATTCGAGATCCACTAATTTGACTATATCAAGTTTGCAAGACATATGATTCATTGTTTGGAGGGTTGTTGTATTGTATTGTATTATATTGTATTATTAGTTTAAATACAATGTTTGTTTTGATTGTTACTTGGATTCTATTGTATCGTATTGTTTAAATTCATCATTAAGTAACGATGAAAAGACCTATTTTATGTAACGATTGATTTGGTGTGATTGCATCATTATCTTAATAATTTCTTCTCATTTTATCTTTATTTATTATTTAATGATCATATTTCATCTTTTATCCTACCTTTTCATAACTGTTCTACCCCACACCCTACTTTTCTCGTAGATTCATCACTCAAATTATAGATGTGTGACATTATGTAACGATGGAGAACAATACAATCTATCCAAATATTGTATTCATTATACAATACAATACAGTACAATACAATACAATACAATATATTGTGAAACAATACGTAACAACAATCCAAATGAAGTGTTACGGAAAAAAACACTATCTATGTTATTTCTCTGATGATTTTTGTGGCACTATTATAATACCTCTAATGAATTTTGTGATACTTCTATAACAAGTGGAAATAAAATGGTTCTTAATAAAAGGCTATATTGAAAGTTTCATTATTCATTGAGGATTAGAGTTAGATCATAAATGAGGGAAATTTTAAAGTTGATTAACTATATGAATTTTTATTTTGCTACTAAGAGTTTGATTCTAAACGGTAAGAATAAAATAAAACATTTTTTATCGTTCAAAATTAGCAAAATAAAACATTTTTAAAATATAAGAGGTGGAGAAATCAAGTACCCCTAACAAAGTCCAATATTTCATCATTGATATGTTTCCAACATATATCAATTTCGTCGTACAAATTCACAAGTCACAAAGCTGATATTATTCTCATTGTCGCTTACTTTTACTAATCACTAGATATAGTACCCTTATTCCTTCCATTGCTTAAACTAAACATAGTTTAAAATATTGTCTAGTTGTATTTAGCAAAACAGAAATTCATAAAGCTCTAGACACTTTTTTTTCTTCCAAAAATGAAACAATTATCTTATAATCGAAATTCTTCAATCTGACTATTTCAAATTTGCAACACATGCGACTCATTAATTTAAGGAAAAAACACTCTCTAAGTCATTCTTCTAAAATTTCTGTGGCACTTCTATAATAAGTGTAAATAGAATTGTGATTAATTAAAGGGTATATTGAAAGTATGCTATTTATTGAAAATCAGTGTTGAACCATAAATAAGGGAAATTTTAGAATTAATTGACTCCGTGAATATGATATGAATTTGATTCCCGCCTTATAATTTTTTTCCTATCTCCAATTTTAAAAGGAAAGAAAAAAAAAACCACAAATGAGAAATTTTAAAAAGCTTGAAAATGGGGAAATGAAATATCTACAATACCTAGAATTAATCAAATACAATTTGAATAATTCCGTTGGTTCATTATCAAGGTTTGGTATTTTAATAGGACTCCTAAGTCGATGAGAATTGTGATGCGACAATAGATAAAATTCATAGTGATGACTCAAATTTTATATTTATATATCAAATAATGTATTCCAGACTCAATAAACAAAACAAAAAAACATATTATAATTCAGACTTCTAAATTTAAAATCTTGAATATATTTGCGAGCTCGTCCGGAACCACTCTCCTCCCATCATTCATGAGTATAGCATCTAAGATTGAATGAAAATGACAAGACTATATCATCTGTCTGTAAAGTGTAACCTAGGACCTATGTTTAATCAACTTGCTAAGTATATTCTAAATTACATATTCTACATTTTAATAATTTAATTTCCTCCCTTCGTTCATGGGCTCGATGCCATTAAGCTTTATATTATTCTCACATCAAAACTTTTTCCTTAGGACATCATGCCCTAACTCTACAAATAAATTTTAAAAACGAAAAATTACCAATAGTAGAAAGGTGATAGTTAGGCACTAACATAATGGTCAAAAAGAGTTGCAAGATGCCCATTATTGATTATTTTAATAAGTCCATGAACTGGATTCTCTTTTTACAATTAAAATAAATTAATAATGGCAAAATATCAACATGTCAAACATTTAATATTACAAAAAAGGACAAAAGGGAATGACGCATACTCAACAAATTAAAAATATTCTTTTCAATTTGATGGCTTTTTTCAGAAAAATAAAATTGAAATATGGAATGGATTCTGATGCACATGAAGTAATTTGTTTGATTTTGATTTAATATGTACACTGTCAATCACTACACAACAATCAAACAAAGCATATAACAAAAAATAATCGTAACGTGTGCTTTGTATGAGAAAAAGTTTGAAAGATAAGTCATTCTTACCGTTGTGCTCTAAAAAATTAAAATTGTATACGAAAATTTTATCTTTACGTCTTCTTATTTGATTTTCTCAAATTCATTGGATCCTTTTTTTATGTTCAAAACTCTGATCCTCTTTCTTTTATCTCACCCTAAAGAGTAACTTGAACTAATTTAGTCGTGTTTTCATGTTTCAATCGGACAATGCCCATTTTTTTTTATTAATCTCAATTAAGGGATCAATTTTTATTTTTTTTACATGTTTGGTTGATTAACTATTTTGGAATATATTTTTTTTAGGAAAATAAGCTTTTTTAAAATAGAAGAATTACTTCTCCGATGAAAGTAGGGAAAACAATAATTCTATTAGTCATATTTCACTTTGATTTCTCTCCAACCGCCCAACGTCTCACCCCAACACCCCCTCACTCTGACCCTCCGCACCCCAGCTCACAAACCTAGATTATATATAAATGCTTTTTACAATATGTTTTAGATTTACTTATTAAATTCAAGAAAATAAGTAAGAAAATCACTTATTATTCAAAAAAATGTTTTCCTTTGTACCAAAAACACCCTCTATTTTTTATTCTTCAAATTTTAGCTAGTATAATTTGTATAATCAATGTATACACTAAACAATGATTCTGCACTTACTTATTATTCATCTGTTATACATTCAGTATACATGACCGGAGGAAACTAACACCTTGCTTGGATATGTGTTACCCATTGTATTGTATTGTATTGTATTGTTAGTTCAAATATAATCTTTGTTTTGATTATTACTTAAGTTTTATTGTTTAAATCCACCGTTGGGTAACGACGAAAAGACTCATACTATGTAACGATCGATTTGGTGTGATCGCTTTGTTACCTTATTATTTTCTTCTCATTTTACCTTTATTTATTAGGAGTATTTAATAATCATATTTCATCTTTTATTCTATCTTTTCATAATATCTTTACCCCTTAAGCTACTTTTCTTATAGGTTTATCACTCAAATTATGGATGTGTGACATTATGTAACGACGGAGAATGATACAATCTATCCAAACAATGTATTCAATATTAAAACAATACAGTATAATACAAGAGAATACGATAAGTATACATAGTTACAACTACAATATTAAAGAGAAAAAAGAGAGGGAAAAACAATAATATTAAAGAAATAATAAAAAAAAAAAAACAGAATGTGGTGATGTGCTTTGCAATATAATTATTCAATAATTAAATAAGTTTAGTTTAATACCTTGCTTTATTAGCTCTTAATTAAGTGGGCTGACCTAATATCTTTATGCCTTGCTAGTGAAGAAAAGTTTTTGTTGTACTTGTAAGAAAAGTATGATCGTTTAGAGTCACCAAAGGTTATTAAGTTCATTTATTTATTTTTAAACTTTCATTATGTGTAACTTTTGGACCACTATGCTCTTTTTCATACTCATCATTCTCATCCAAATAAAATTAGGTCCTCTTACATGTAGTTTACGTACGTACACATAAAATTTGATGTTTGTATACCCACCATATCAATTTATCGTTGACTATAAGAAAATATGAAATTAGCTGTGTAATTTATCGTTAATTTTTAGCTAATTCGTCGCTAAAACACTCCTAGCCAATTGAATTTTTTTATGATCTATTGTCGATTCATAGCTAAATGAAATTAACATGAGATTTTTGCTAAATTTTGTTTGTCGCTAATTTCTTGTTTTATTGTAGTGCATTAGTATGTGACATAATGAATTAAAAATATATTTATTGACCATGGCTAAATGAGAGAAATCTATGTGCTAACAACACATCAACGTCATGCACGCATCTATATATTGATTTTATATGACCATTCCATGTAACTAAGTTTTTGTTGAAGGGTGTGACAATTAATCTCATTTAAAAGCTCATGCGCTTGCTTTTTATTTTCATGGGTCAAACACATACATGAAAACTATTTTTTTGATAAAATGACCTGATCTGTATAGCAGGACAAGACTTCTAATGTGAAAATTGATTAAATTATGAAAAACACAAATAATTATTAGTAGCACATACTTAAAAGGTCAGTAACATTTTATGACGATTGAATTAAACATTACTATTTTCAAGTGCTACCTAACAAAATTACAATACACGTAGTAATGCTTGTCATAGTCATGCAAGCAAACTAAGCACATTATTTGGTTTCCACTTCATATTGTAGTATATAATTAATTAAGCCTTTTCATGTAAAAACCTTGTTGCTATTTTTATAATTCCAAAAATTAAAGACAAAATAGAGACGTAAGACTTAGAATTCCTTTTAAATATAATTTTCATCTCTGCTATTAGATATTTTAACTAGCTTTAATTATATTATGGATATACATAGATTTCCAATCCTTCCCTTTAAGGTTTCGTAAGTACACCTAATATACGTCATTTTCAATAAGATGGTTTCTAATACAAATATAATTAATTATGTACATGTTATGAAACTTTCATTTAATCATTTTTAGTATGTTTAAGAATACATGATGTCATGGACTTGTGGATAAGACATATATATATATATAGTTTATTATATTTATAAATATGAAAAATACGTAGCAATATATCCAACCTACATAAATAATATTCAACATCACATGCATGAAAGTGAGTGACGTTGAGAGTGTCTATTGACATAAAATAATTATCTTTTTCTTTCTTTCTTGTATATAGATTTGGGATCCAAATGAAAATTCTTTTCCCCCACGCATTAAAACATTATAATTGCAAAAAAAGGACAATCACATCAATTTGCACTAATACGACAATATATGTATGTTCCTAAGAGTTCGTTTGGATTAGCTGATGAAAAGTAGTTGATAAATACTTTTAAGTGTAGAAAATTGATTTTGATGTTGAAATTGATTTTATCAATAAGAAGTTATTAAATATTAAAGTGTGTGATAGTTTCATTTAAAAACATAATATGGTAGAGAGAAAATATATTTTTATTTATTTAATTATAATTTTAACTCGTCTCCTCACATGGGGCTTAATTTTTTTTTCATGAATCAAATATGTGAACAATTCTCTTTGATTAATTATAGGTGGCTGTGAGGTACAATTTCAGGATCTATATGTGCTCTAAATTCTAATACCATATTAACGCGTGAGACAATCTCATCTAAAAATGTATATAAGCCGTAAGAGAAAACACAATTTAATTGTATTTTCAACTATTATGTGTTTGAATTGAAATATTGAAACTTCTAATAATAAGTAGTTGACGTGATTGAAATATTGAAACTCTAATACATAAAGGTTGAGCCATTAAATTTAAATTCTAGTATTAATGCCCACCAATATTTCCAGACTCTACTTATGATATTATTAATGTTGATGTTCACCAATAATAGACAAAATATGAAAATGTGTGGAGCTAGAGAATAGCTTTTTTCTTACCAAAGTTTTGAGACATAGAAAAGGGTACATAAAAGCTAGCATAAATTGTGATCATAAGAGATTCTTGAAATTAACACTACAAGGACCAAGTGTGTGAGTTATGCCAGCTGCAAAATATGCTTTTTTTCAATTTTCTTAGACTTCTTATCTTTTTTTAACTAACTACACCACCTTACTTTTTTTTTTCATTCGATTCGATGTTCGATATCTATATTAGATTCTGATTAAATTTGGATTCACGTAGAAAAATCCTACATTATGGGAAATACTCCATGACAAAGGTGACTTTGTATCTAAAGAAACTTAAACCTGATTTTTTTTTACTAAGGATAAATGAATTATACTTAATTATACTTAACACTCTGCCACAACCTTTATTGGTACCGCTTTTAGATTTTCACACATGACAAAGTTTGTACCAAAACAACAAAAATGTTTTTATGTTAAGACAAAATTAAAATTTTGAATTTACGAATTTTAAATATTAGAAAAAGAAAATTATCCCATACTTGATAAATTAAGTTTTTTAGCACAAATATAAAATTTCCGTAAAAGCTATAAGGTATTGCCAAATTAAATACTAGCTTCGCCCGGGGCTTTTTTCTTTCTTAAGAACGGAAAGATTTTATTTAATAATTAAGGTTCATCTATACAAAAGGAAACTATTCTATATGAGACAGTTCATTTAGCATCTCTTTCAAGATAATTCGTAATATGGGAAGGTAATGCAACAAAATATAGATATAATTTAAAGTCATAACTGAGTCTTTTAAATTCCTCCCGTATTTCGCTATTGCATCAATTACTCAATGATGGTTGTTCATAAACCCTCAAATCATGACATGAGCAAGTCTTTTTTTTAAAAAAAATCTTCTTTTTATATTTTAAATTTAGTGAAATAAGCCCTCAAATTGGAGGATTGCTTTTTCTAAAATTATTAGTTTAGGGTAGGTCACCACTGCTGTAATGTCTACTCACATCACATGGCCAAGAAGCTTAGGATCAAAAGTTGATGAAATATTGCAACGAAATTCCCTTACATAGCTAGAAAAAAAGTTTTGAGAATTAATTTAAATAGTTGTCCATTCAATTAATTAAATTTAGAATAATTTATAAAAATATAAAATGTATATAATTTATATATATAATCATGTCTATAGAATATTTCGATAATAAATAAATAAATAAACAGTAAATTTATCCGACTAAAAAGAATAGTTATTTTTCTTGTCAATGATGGTACGTAGGTAAACATATAGCCGACAAACTAAAAAGTATGCATTAGTGGAAGATGATTTCATTCTGCTAACTTTATTTCGATGGTTTTCTTCTTAAATTTTTAATTAGTGACAACATTGGATATATGTACATATAATCACTAAAAAATGTGATGCGGTGAAATTTTACTTAATATCTAAAATGTTTGAAAAAAAGTGTTGAATAGATTGCTACTATTTTACTAATTGAAGAAAAAAAAAAATATTAGGAGATCAAGTTGATTATAAAATAATTATTTATAACTTTAGTTTTAAAAAGTTAGAAAAACAGACTTTAAATAAAAATTATACATACAATTTTTCTTTGAAAAAAATAAAATAAATTGCAATTTGGCTTTAGATCATCAATGATATTAATCTGCCCTTACTTTTAATGAGTTTGTGCAATGTAAATTCAAATTAGTTGATATTTCAAAACACATATCGAACGCATTGAGTAAGAAACATGAAACAATATATTTATTAAGTAGTACTTTCTACGTTTTAAAATGGCTTGTTTTACTTTACTTTACATGTTCTTGTTTTTAGCAAAAAAGATTTAACATATAATATTAAAATGTATTTTGATATATTTTATATATCTTAATTAAATCTATAAAAACAATTCATATGACATGTTTCAGATTATAAGATTAAAATGTATTTTGATATATTCTATATATCTTTAATTAAATCTACAAGATTCAAAAATCTTTTTTATTTTCTTAAAATTTGATCTGTGTCAAGTCAAAACCATACAAACAAATCAAAACTACTCCCTTCCTGCATTTTTACTTGTTCAGTATTTTCTTGACATACCCCTAAAAACAATAAATAAAACATCAATTTTAGTATATTATCTATTGAATATAATAAATTCAATATTTTTTAAAAATGAATTGAAGAAATAACTATAATTAATAATAAGGGTAAATTAGGAACTAAGAGCTCGTTTATTGTGGAACAAATTACTCAACATTAGTTATCTCAGAATTGTTATTCCACCTAATTGTGGGTCAAAAATAACACTACCTATAATTCTGGAGATTTTATCTCAATCAAATATGGGATAGACTATTTCTACAATAATTATTTCTGGAATTAGAACTTATCCCTTATTCTTCATTTACCAAATGTGCCATAAGAGGGTTCTTTGGTATGAGTATGGGAATTGGGATAGACAAATTAAGTCATCCAAGAGTATAAATGGGATATCTTATCCATCATTATAATAAACAAATGATTGAATAAATAACTCAGAAATTAACTAATACCTTTAATCAAATACATGATAAAATAATCATGCATTATATTTTGAGATTATTATCTTTTGTTCATACCAAACAACCCCCAAGTAATAGATTATGTCTTAGTTTCCTAAACTAGCCAAGTAAAAAGTAGACAGAGTTGTTTTTTTTTTTGCTATATATATATATATATATATCCTTCATATTTATTTGTCCATTTTTTAAAAAAAAATTAATAAAAAAAATGAACAAGTAAAAATGAACAGATGAATCGAAATCTTTGACATCAAGGGAAAACCTTTTTATTAATCGTCCGTTCAATTAGGTAAGGAGATGGCACTAAAATATAAAATTAGACTGCCTGATTAACGACAACAACAACGGGAAACACCATTATGTTGTCAATTCAATGTCGATTTTAATTAATTATACTATATGATTTTAATACTATATATATATATATATATGAGGAAAAAGAGATTTTTTTTGTTAGTTAGTTTTGGAGTAACATTTTATAAAAACTAAGCAAATTTTTGGTTGAGAAATGCTAAAACTATGTCCTTTAATTATTGATGTGGTGAGCAAAAAGTTTACAAGTACAGAGTTTTTAACTAAATATGGGATATATTCCAAAAAGTACCAAAAAAATTGAATGCAATTGATAAATTAATGCCTAAACTTAGCCATTGTGCTTTAAAGAAAAAGGAGACATGTACGAATGATAAAATTTAGTTGGAGTAGATCTAGAAAGAATTAAATTTACGATTTTAACTATAAAAAGAATAATATTGTAATTATATCATAGGAAATTTATATTATAAAAAGATTTATCTGTAGATATTATTTGAATGATCTAGTATTAACATCGGAAACAAAGAAGAACTATAGCTCTTCAACTAAGCACCAAAATGTAGGTATATTATTACCATAGTGTGCAATGAAATGGTTATAATTTTTTTTTATCTTGATAAGAAAATGATAAATAAATAAAATATTACTTACACGTATTATTATATAAACAATCTTTATTTGCTTGTTTCTAGAATGTGATTTTTGAACGTAATGAGTGGAAATTAACTATTTCTTCATTGATGATTTCTTTGAGTTTATGTAACTTTGCTCTAAATTAAATTTTTGAGACGCGTCTCGAGTTAATTATTCTTTTCATAGAGACTTTATAAAATAGAAATTATGTCACGAATAGTATTTAAAGTAATTTCTTAGCTTGGTGGGGTACACTGCTATGTTTAGCTGTTAAACATATATTTACATAATTTATATTATTCTTTATTTCCTTAATTTAAATTATCTTAATTTTTACCTGCATAATTTGCTTAAGTAATAATGATAAGGCAACTGGGTAAACTATCATATCCATAAGGTATTTTCGATGTGATTCCGTATAATCTGCCTACTGCGTTAGCATCGGAGGCGATCAATTATTATTTATAGATATATACTCCCTCCGTCTCATTTTATGTGTATTTTTCGAATTTTGAGATTTAAACAAGTCTATTTTGACCATAAAATTTTCATAGATTTTTAACCATTTTGAATTATCAATTATTATAAATTTCATTTAAAAAAAATTGAAGATTTCATGCGTAAATTTCCGATAAAAAATTAAATTTTTTGACTCTCAGAAAATGAAAAATAACACATAAATTGAGACACAACAAGTATATATATATATATATATTATTCAAAGAAAAAATACCCTTCGATCTATGTGGTTTTGCCACTTCATTTACTATATTATATAGCACTCAATATCTAAAGTCTAACTAAAGAAAACGTTTCTCTTCAAAAATCAACAAAAAGTCCAATTACACGGTTTGAGTAGTATGACGTAAATAACCTTTTAAAAATATTTTGTTATATTTAAATGGTTTGTTGGCTTTCTGCTGTCACTGTTTCATTTAATTTCATGGCTTCAATCATGCAAAGTGGAAGGGATATTTTTGTCAATAATGCACAAATGCGTGGAGAAATGAATTATATATACATATACACGAAATAACATATACACATATTCGTGGAGTCAGAGTTTTCAATAAGAAAAAATAAACATTCAAGTTTTTTAATTAGACATATACATAAAATTAATTTTAATTATACATAAACAATGTAATTTTCTTATAAAAAGATTGTTCGAGTGAACCCCTCGATCCTACCTGACTCTACCTCGACACACTTCATCACTTCCAAGAAATTTCAAGTGGCTGGCTGGGAGGCTGTGATGTTCGATAATATATGGACATGAAAACATAGATTTTGACTCTTAAAAATACATGGAGGAATTATTGGACTTCTTCTTTATTCTATTTATTTGTTTTAAAAAAAATGTAAAGTCAAATTTGGTGAAAGGAAGCTGTCCTTTTCAAAAAATATATGGGAGAATCCTTTCTTATTTTCTGTCTATTTGTAGCTTTCTTAAGGATATATTGGAAAATAACAAATTAATTTTTGTTTTTATTTTGGGAGCAAAATGATAAAATCGACGTGTCCTTGTTGTAATTACTTATTTATATGCGCACGCTTCTAAACATCCTCACCATTTTTCATTTTTTTCTTTTTATAGCTCGGTCATTTCATTTTTATTTATTGATTATATTGAAAATATATATTTACTTTTAGCATATAAAGAGAATTTTTTAAATTATTTTACTCTTAACATAGATTTTTTTTATTTTTTTAAAATTAAGATTATATATCAATTAATATTAATATCATTATATGACATTTATATTAATTAATATTTTTTACGAGACACGAACAACTTTAAGTAGACAAGTAAACGTAAGTATAGTATGTAACACAAGAATGGGAATACCACATTGGAATAATTTCATTCCTTCGAACTTTTCTATTCTTTGTTTCTTTTCTTGTTTATTGACATCATCATATAATTGCAATCCGTAAGAATTGTAGTGGGATAAATAAAATCTCTTTATTTATTTTAATTAAAAGTCTCAAACTTTAAGTTTCAAAGACAACTTTCTTTTAAGTAGAAAGCGTTTATTTTTAATGAGTTTTATATGATATAAATCTAAATTAGTCGAGATTCAAAATAAATATCATACACCGAATAAAAAAATAAAATAAAGTTGTACAATTCAAGTGGTATAAAAAAGCACATACCCCCCACACCCTCAACACCACACCCCCACCCCTCTCTCCCCTGTCTGTGGAACTTTTAGAGCACTACAAATACACACCGACCCCTTCACTTATCCTTCATTCAATCTTCTATCTTCTCCTCTTCTCTCCTTCATAATATCAAACAAGCCAAAAAAAATATTCAATATTCTTGAATTTTATCACTCACCATGTCTACTATAGTATATCAAGACATTTTACAATCATGTTTTGAGTCCCAAATCATTGAAACAACTACCCTTAAGCTCAAAATCCCTTCTTCTATTGAATTTGGAAATGTTAAAGAAAAATGCAATTATCAAGTTACAAAGAAGTCCTCTACAACGATGCCAAATCTTGATTGTGCTGATGGTGGTGGTTGGAGTTCTCTTCAGAATCTCTCCAACATTTCTAAAGAAAGTGGAATCTACGTCCACCCTTTATCAAAAAAATGTTCATATTCATCAAGACTCAGTGAAAAAAGCCTTCAATTATGTACTGAAAGTCTTGGTAGTGAAACAGGGACTGATATTATTGACACCAATATCCTCTCATTCTCTTCTTCATATTCAAGAATCGAACAATCAATATCACCACCACCACCAACAACAACAATTAATGACGATTATATGATGACGTCGTCATCAAGAAACTGCAAGGTGAATAAAAGAAGAAGTAATAGTAGTATTAATAAGAAATTTCCACCTCCATTGACAACAATAAGGGGTTTGAATTCCATACAATTTAAACCCCATCGCGAAGATGGTAGGTTAATAATCAAAGCTATTGAAGCCCCATTAACGCATAATTATCTTCAAGCTGAAAGAAGCAATGGACGACTTAGGCTCTGTTTTTACAAAAATGAAATCTCTGCTTCTACTTCTTCCAATTACGACGAAAATGAAGAATTAGATGAAATTGAAGACGACGTCATTGAAAATGACACCGTCTTCGAAGAAGAAGAAGAAATTGAAGAAAAAGGAGAAAATACAGAGGAAAAAGAAGAAGAAAGTGACATATACAATATGAAATGGGACATAGATGGAAATAAATTTGATGTTGAGGGTGAAATGGGAAAAGAGAAATGTCAAAGGCTAAGCAGATGCAAAGAAAGTGGAAAAGGGAACAAAGTTTTTTGTGATTGGAGGAAGGCATTATGGGTGGCTACTTCCTAATTATTTTTTAAAAAAGTTTTATTTTGAATTATTTAATTTTAGTTTTTTTTTTGTTTTGACATTTCCATATATTTAATATGGTTTTGTTTTATTTTCTCTTTTTAGAGTACCAGTTTTTTTTTTTTTTCTAATTAAATTCTAAATGTTTCTGCCAAAGAGGACCATTCATTAATGGGTCTGACTGTATAAAACCTTTTCTTGGGCTGAATTTTCTTCTCTTTGTTAGAAAATAGACAATTTAAAAGATTATTATTAGTATAATACTTAAATCAGTGAAAAATTTGATCACATGAAAATTCATAGCCAAAAAAGAAAAGAAAATGCAAAGTTATTTTTCACCTATAGAATAGATCTCATATGCTTATGTAAGCGATTGGCAAGAGTATATTTTGTTTTTAAAACAATGTTATTATTATTATTGTTATATGAGATCCAAATAAAATTTGAGAACTATAACTTATGTGTATTTTAATTATAAAAAGTATTGAGTATAAATTATAATATTTCTATTAGTAGAATACTCCATCCGTTTCTATTTAGTTTTCATCAGTTTAGGTTCTATGCCTTTTAAAAAATTATGTAATGTTATCATTGTATCCTTATTTTGTATTATCTTAAAGTCAAGTTCTCAATAAATGAACATGAATTAATTTACTTTGATTAACTAATTTGACTAATAAACGTGAATTACTTAGTTTTTCTATGTTTGTCAAATATATATTTTCAAGGTAATAACTTTCAAATGTTAAAATAGGAAGAATAGTGTCATTTATGCATTGATTTTGTGAAATTACAATTATTCCCCTTGTCCAACAATAGTTGTTCACTGTTGACTTGACACACCCTTTAAGAAACAATAAATAATTTAAATGCTTTGAAAAATGTATTAGATACTCCCTCTGTCTCTTTTTACTTGTCCAATTTTGACTTTTTACATGTCATTTTTGACAAATCAAGAAAAAATAATATATTTTTTCCTATTATATCCTCAATTTATTCAGAGAATTCATGTTTTTTAAAAAGTTAGAATCTCTTTAATGAGTAAATTGATTTTGGAATTCTATCAATTATAGAGATAAAATAGTAAACTCACTATGTCAATTATTATTTTTTTAATACGTGTGCCAAGTAAAAAATGGATAAGTAAATATATACAAAATGATAAATTATATTTTGATTTTCTAAACTGAACATATATTGTTGGACAACTATTTTTTAAGACAAATAAAATTTGACGTTAAATTATTAAAAAATAAATATTTTTAGTAAGAACAACACGTGAATAGAAAGGGGGGGAGTAATTTTATTAAAATTATACTCCATAATGTTTTTTGTGTAAGGGAGGGAGTGGGTTGTAAGCATGTGGTTGGCAGTTATTATGGTTATTACTTATTAAATATAGCCTATCAAAAGTTTCACAAACTTCTATAAAGTCATCTTGCATGTCTTCCTTAGTTAGTAAAGTAAAAAAAAGAGAGTAACAAATGGTAGGCTGTACAATTGTGAAGGGAACAAGAATGATTATAGTATTAAATTGCTTAATTTAGAAGTGGCCTTAAAGATAATTTTGGTCATTAGATGCACATGCCCCACTCCACTACTCATTTAGGTACCTCATATGTAGACTTTATAATACACGATAAAATGTATTAGGAAAAATAATATATATTAATTATAATATTATTTAAATTAAATAGTAAATATAAAGAAATAATTTTAATATTATTATTAATAATAATATATCTTATGCAGTACATTCTTGTACACTCTATCAAATAGACATCAAGTAATTGTAATTATAGTTAGGGATTTATTTTTTTTGTATGTGTGATGCTAGCTAAATCAATACACTTGTTTCTTCTGAAGAACTTTTCTCTATCTTTGACATTGGAGGAGGGAAAGAGGATTTTAAGAATTTACTGACATTCATTTTTTTTGTTGTTGTTGAAAGATTTATATAAGTTTGAATTATTTTCTCAATTAATGGTCATCCACCTTACATTTTTTCTCTTGAAAAATCAGTCACTTCAACAAAATGTTGTTACTTTAAAATATCCAACTTAATTATGGGTTATTCTAAGAAAGTCATTAATAATATTTTTGTGTCTTTAATATCGTCCAACTTACAAGTTTTTCTACAAATCCAACTAAACTAATATATTTTACTTTAGTAAGAATCACTAAACTTATGGTTGGTCACTCAAAAAATAAATAGGTTGTTAATAAAAAATGATGAAAGTATCCAAAGGTGTGATTAAAAAAGTGAGTCACAAATCACGAGGATTTAAGTTAAATTTCAGGTGAGTGAAATGCATTATGTAATTTCTTTTCATGATATGGCAAATACAATCACTCGATATTTGTGTTGATGGGAGAGGTAGAAGGCGAAGAAAAATTTAAATTTGAAGTTTATGAGTTTCTGAAATGATCTTAAATTGATATATACTACTGATAATTGGATTCATAATGAAATATTTAATAAATATTTTAAAACATATACAATGTATGAACAAAAGCTAGTACTACTAGGTTCTTATGGACCTGTAACTAACACACTAAATCCACTACTAGTAGCATTTACTTGTAGACTTAATCGATATTACTAAGTTGAATCGGATACCACAATTATATATATATATATATATATATATATATATATATATGATGCCACTTTCTTCTTTTTATGTTGGAAATAATATAATGGTAGGTGTAAAA
The DNA here is from genome assembly GCF_900185275.1 of Solanum verrucosum. Taxonomy (NCBI): domain Eukaryota; kingdom Viridiplantae; phylum Streptophyta; class Magnoliopsida; order Solanales; family Solanaceae; genus Solanum; species Solanum verrucosum. The sequence continues at coordinate 2,738,631 of NW_026020065.1, read as the reverse complement.
GTCAGTAAATGGATGCATAAATTGGGGAATTTAATTTAGCCACCATTTAGTCTGTTAAATTGCCAATCCATCTATACACCAAACATGACAAATGAATGTTAGGAAATGTCAAATCCAACATAAAGAATAACATGTCTCATGTGAATTTCAATCTTCAAGTGTATGTGCTCTAAATTCCACGCTATCATTTTTTAAATATTCATGATTGGGACAACTAATTAAAGATAAGGTCAAAGATTTTGAACCATCTTTGTTTACATATTTATAATCACTATTTAAATTTATAAGAACAAAAAAAAATCAGAAATATCTTTAAATTATGTAAATTGAACAAAAATACCCTTAATCAATAATTTATTCTTAAATGTTTCTACCGGCAATAATTTACTCCAAAAATACCCATATTATTCTTAATGAGCCAAAAATACTCATTTCAAATATTTTATTTTTTAGTTTTAACAATATTATTTTCCTTATTAATTTTTATTATTGGCAAATACTTTTCCAGGAAAAGTAATAGGGCTAAAAGAAAAAGTATATACTTTTCCCTATTAATTAATTAGGAAGTAAATTCAACAATGTTTAAGATGGTGTTTGGATTGATTTAAAAGTTGGTCAAACATACTTTTAAGTCAGTTTTTGACTTCTCAAAGTGTTTGATAAATATAAAAAATAACTTAAAATAAGTTATAAATGTTTGGCAAGGTTAAAAATAACTTAAAACAAGTTTAAAATGACTTAAAATAAGTTTAAAACTAAAAATAGGTCTCCCTCTACTTTTTATTTTTGACTTAAAAATCATTTAAATGAACTTTTTATTTTTAATTTAAAAACTTTTTTTTAAATCAATCCAACCGTGATCTAAGAAATGTGCCGCCACATAAAAATGATATTTTTTTAAGCCACATATAAATGAATGAATTCCATCTGAAGTAACTTTTGTTTCTTTTTCTCTCCATAATTCGAAAGTAACATTTTGCTTATGCCTATTATTTTATGTCTTTTTTGAATTTCAGAAAAAGTTGCACAAAATTGTACAACTATTGAAATTATCTTAAAGTCACTTTAAATGTACATTTCTTCAGAAAGTTACTGAAAAAATTAAAGGAAATGGAAGAAAATAGTTTTCTTACATTTATTGTCTGAAAGGTAAAAAAATAAATAAAGTAAGATCTCCTACAACTTTTTGCAGAACGTCATTTCTTGTCCAAAATCTTTTTTAATTATTATCAAAACTTTCTTGCTTAACATAACAATTCAAAAGAAAAGAAAAAAAAAACATCCGACAATTTCCATTTATTCTTTTTCCTAACAGCCAAACGAAAGTGGTGCAATATCAAATAATATTGGAGGCATAACTACTCTATAATCTATGTAGGAGCGGAGCTAACGCGTTAGTAATGTGAAATTAGGATTTCAATTTTTTGGATTTTTATAATAACATTTTTAGGTGATGATAATTGGATTCTATATTTAATAATTTGATGAATTAACTAACAAAAATAAACTGTGAGCAATTCCTAGACTTTAAAGATTCGATCGAATTCTATTGTATTTTTCTTGAAAAATAAGGGTTATATCTATTCATGATTGAAACTTTATTTACGTTATACAGGCAATATTGTTGTCGAAATGTAAAAGAATAATAATAATATTTTAGGGGTCCCAAAATAACAAAATAACAATAATAAAACCTACAGTAGCTAAAATGTATAATTGTACGGACAAAATGTGAAAAGAATTTAGAGTAACATACTTTAGTGATAGAGACTATCAAACATAAAAAGATTCTAACTATGGAAGAAAAAGTGGACCTTTTTATCAAGACTTTTCAAAGTTAAAGCAAGAAAAAATTGGTGCAAATTGGAAAATTTTGTGAAATAAGTAAAAGACATAAGTGAATGCCGCTCCATACACCTTATTTTCAAGAAATTAAAGGTATGGAGGGTAACATGACTGACCAAACATAATGCTCACATCATCATCATCAGAATTTGACCTTGCTACCTAGCATAATTTGTTTGAAATCTAAGTAATATATTGTTGACCCTAATTCCTAACCCTACTTATTTAGGACATATAAGAGTAGTAATTACCTAACTCCACACTTAATTACCGACATAGGTTGTGGTGTACTAGTGGAAATGCATCACTCTTAATCAGAGGTCTTGAGTTCGAGCTCTGGGTATAGAGAAAATCATGTTGGGAGCGTCACCCCCAAATGAGCCATGCAGTGTGCGATCGGGATTTAATCGGGGCTCCGATGTGGACTCTGGACACCAGGTGAAAACCAAAATAAAACTCCACACTTGGAGTTCAACTTATGGTGTTTACTTTTTTGAAAATTTGTTGCGGCAAAACTTTAGGAGAAAGGTTGTTTGTTTGAGTATTTACTTTTAGGAAAATACTTTCTAGAATTTACAAAGTATATATATTGACAGGTATAATCAATTTATTATATTTGGTTCAACAAACTTCTCTATTTCTATTAGTAGCTTGATCAATTGTAAAAGTGCGCCGACTATGTTAAGAATCTATTTCAAGTAACCCAATTCTTGGATGTGCAAAATTGTCCACGAATCAGAGGCTAAGCACTGGGCGTGAGGTGAGGGGTTAAAGAATGACAAAAGTCTCTCATTGGTGGTTAATGAGATGGGTGAACTCGTTATAAGGCATGGAAAAATTCTCTTCCCTTTGAGTTAGTTTTTGGGGTGTGAATTAGGTCCAAGACCTAATTTGACAATAATAAACTCCTTAATTGAGATTATTAGTGAATTAGTCTATTCGGATCTAAATATGATGATTTTATAAGACTAAAAGATCTCATTAAGTAAGGACTCTCGTCTCAAAGAATTGATTGTTGTGAAAATGTATATTTCGAATTATAATTTTTTTTGCAAAAGAGCTCAATTTTATAAGTGAACTTGTAGTAGAAAGAAAGTTAATGTTAAGATAATGCGTCATTATCTGAATGAAGGAAAGTTATATCGTATGAAATGTCATGATTATCATGTTTAAATGAAAATTTTAATTCCTATTTACATTAATTAGCAACGTCTGTGAAAAAAATATAAAAATCTTTTTACAAATATATGTTTGTTCCTTAAAAGCTTGCGTTCCAACGCATTGAGAAAAGATAGCCTATTTTAGAGTTAGAAGCCAAAAGATCAAAAAAAATTGTCAAAAATTCCAAAAGAGCACATCAATTTTTTTAAAATCAAAAGGGCAAAATCGCTCCTGACGGAGCGATTTTCTTCTGACAAAATTTAGCGCCGTTACTCCTTTAAAAAACATAAAAATCGCTGCCCCAGCAACGATTTTATTTTTCAAAAAAATTAAATCGCTACCCCCAGTAACGATTTTGTTTTTCAAAAAAATTAATCGCTGCTATGGCAGCGTCAATTTTCTGTCAGAAATTATTTTTAAAAAATGGAAATCGCTCCACGTGTAGCGATTTTAGTTTAAAATGTTTTGTTTTAATAATCGCTTCAGTAGAAAAAATTTCCCAATTGAGTTACTTTATAATTTTTTATTGTATACTTTTTGATTGCTAGCAGCAATTTGAAAATAATAATAATAAATCTTACTGAAATCGCTGCCTTGGAAGCAATTATTAAAAAAATAATTATTTTTTTTAACTAAAATCGCTACATGTGGAGCAATTTCCCCATTATTATTTTAAGCAGTCCTCGCCTCGGGAGTTTTTAATTAAAAAAAATTAAACTTTTTTAAGAAAATGGCTGCTATAGCAGCTATTTCTATTTTTATTTTAGATAAAAAAAAATTTCTTGAGAAAAACGCTGCTGAGGCAACGTTGTTTAAAAAAAATTCACAAAATCGCTGCCACAACAACGATTTTAAAGAAAAAAGAATTTTTTTTTTGGGATGAAATCGCTGCTGGGGCAGCGATTTTTATGTTTTTTTAAAGGAGTAACGGCGTCAATTTTGTCAAAAGAAAATCGCTCCGTCAGGAGCGATTTTGCCCTTTTGGTTAAAAAAATTAAAATTGATGTGCCCTTTTGGAATTTTTGACAATTTTTTTTTCCTTGTGGCTTCGGACTCGCCTATTTCATATGAATAATTCGTATATTTTTATAAAAGAATTATGTCTAACGTAATATTATTTACGACTATAGCAAGTTTAAATAATTTGTCAATCGAAAAATAGAATGAAAGAATTGATATATGAAGTCAATATTCTAACGAAACAGGGCGATCTTTTGACACAATGAAGAACGTAAGGGTGATCTTTAGTGAACTTAGTTCTTATTTTAATTATTGAAAAACATGATTTTAAGTAAGTGTTGAATTATATTGTGAATTTACATAGTACATTCATTCACGAGATAATATATATATTCAACATCTGAGTGCACATCTGACTATAATAAATGTTATGTTTTGTAATGATCTGTTATGAGTTTGTCGTCATCAAAAAGGGAAAAATTGTTGAGCTAAGAGCAATGAGAGCTAGAGATTCATGTGTTAAAAAGGTTAACAAAATTAACAACTGAATTACACGAAAATATGGAGAAGACTGAATTGATCCAGAGAAGATAAAAACCGCGGAGAAACCCGATAATTCTTTTACTTACGAAAAGAAGAACCTTTTCACGTAAAATCCTTATATTGATTGTTTTTAATTCCACATTTACTTCTTATATATAATGGTAGCATCAAATAACAAGTTTTTTTTTTTTAATGGATGGTAATAATATACCAATTTAGCTTTGCCTAGCAAGTTGCCATTTAAAGTGTGTTGTACCCAAAGTTAAAGATAAGAAAAGAAGAAGAGGAGCATAAATAATGGAAGATGAGGAATATTGGCTGGCAAAATGTGACAGAGCTAGATTGATTGAGTATCTTATCAACTTTTAAGATCCCAACAATATAGCAAAAAAGTATGGCAACGTACATGTGATTGCTCATTATAATCAAATGTACCACTCACCGTACTATATATCTTTTGGACCAGTTTTAATAAACTACCTTCTCCTGTTGTAACCTATTTTCTTCTAACCCTACGTGACCTGTAAAAAACTCACAAATAATGGCGGCGGAGTAAGAAATTTTATCAAGAAATCAAAATAAAATAAAAAAATATTGTGGTACAACCCGACACCAATAAGGCATAATTTTTGTTAAGAGTATCTAACTTAGGGTGTGTTTGGTATGAAGGAAAATGTTTTCTTGGAAAACAAGTAGATTTTTGACTTATTTTCTTATGTTTGATTGGTTAGTAGAAAATATTTTCCGAAAAATATTTTTTAGTGTTTAATTTATGAATGAAAAATATTTTTGAGAAAATATCTTTTATTTTTACTAGAGAGTAGAAAAAGATTATTGAAATTGAAAATATTTTTTAAAAACAAACTTATTTTTTTTTTGGAGGGGTGGGGGATGGTAGGGAGCTGATTGGGGGGGGGGGGGGTCGCGGGTAGGCGTGGTATGGGGGAAAAATAAAAAAAATTGAAATTGAAAATAATCTTTAAAAATAAACTTAAATTATTATTTTTGGTGGGGGTAGGGGGCTGATGGGGGTGGGGTGAAAAAATAAAAAATTGAAATAATTTTTAAAAACAAACTATAATTTATTTATTTGTGGGGGGGGGGGGGGTTAGGGGGCTGGCGGGGTAGTGGGGTAAAAAATAAAAAATTGAAGTTGAAAATATTTTTTTAAAAATAAACTTTAAATTTATTTTTTCAACCAAAAAATTGTAATGTGAAGTTGGAGGAGAGTTTTGGAAAATGTTTTCCTTAATTTTTGAAGGGAAGTCATTTTCCTTAAATTTGAGGAAAATGAGTTGATTTGAAAAACATTTTACCCAATCAAACATGAGAAAATTGGAAAACATTTTCCGGAAAATGTTTTCCTTCATACCAAACACACACTCTGGGGTGGCTATAGCTCTGCCTAGGGGTGTTCATGGTTCGGTTTGGATCGGTTATTAGTTAAAACCAAAACCACCAATTTAAATCGGTTTTTAAATTTCTAAAATCAAACCAAATCAAATCAAAAAAATAACCGTCGGTTTGGTTCGGTTTTTTTTGTTTTTTTCAATTTGAAAGTAATAAATTTGTTGAGGACATACACATCTCGATAGACACAAACACTTAGTACATGAATAGTTCACAAATGAGATATTTCATGAACAAAGTGATTCATCCAATGTACCAAGTTTCAGAAACTAAAAAAACTCATTGTCAATAGCATAAAGTTGGTTCAATATTCTGGAGATCTCAACATCTTATCAATAGACTTTTCAATAAAATTACAACTTAAAATATTGAGAAATTACTTCTCAAAAAAAAAAACAATATTTCATAGTCAAAATTAATCAATTACCATCTTCTTTAGCTTGAGCTTTAAATTATTCAATGCTACGTTAGAAATTTTTATTAAAGAACAGAGAAAGTGTGATCTTTAAAGTAATGAATATTGAGGGATTTAGACTTAAGGTTTTATTAGTTGGGCTAAAATTTAAGTGTTGGACTTTAGAAAATAGTAAAATTAAAGACTTAAGTTAATCAAAATTTGTCTAAATTCTTATATTTTATTTATAAATAATTATAAAATTTATATATATAACTTCTCGGTTTGGTTTGGTTATTTTTGCGATTAATTTTTAGTAAAACCAAAATCAAACCAAATAATATCGATTTTTCAAAATTTAAAATCGAACCTAACCATATCCAACCAAATAACAGTTTTGTTAATCGATTTAATTCGAATTGCGATTCGATTTGGTTTTATAACATAACCATGAACAACCCTAGGCCTCTGCCCTTGCTCACAAGTACATATAAATTCCTATCATGTATAACTAATAAAAACAAATCAACTTGCAGAGGTTTGTTTAATAATTAATATAGCTTCTTCAAAACAAAAAGAAATAATCTAAATATCGTATCAAGTTAAACGATATCACATAAATTAAAATGGAGAGAGTACTATCACAACAACAACAAAAAAATAATGGTAATAAATATACACATTACTCCCTCCATTTCAAAATAATTGAATTGTTGAGGTGTTTCACACCCTTTAAGAAAAAAAGATTACGATATAAATTAGGCATAATTGTCAAATTTATAAATAAAATAACTAAACATTAATTAATAACTAATTCCAACACTAACTAATGAAGGGTAAAATTGGAAGAACACTCTAAAAGTAGTCTTGAAAATTGAATAATTAAGTTAATTTGAAAAATGAAAAATGTTTCAACAATTCAATTAATTTGAAATGGAGGGAGTAACAAAGAATGTTGTATTAGTTGATTGTCATTAGATGTAATATCGTTATAAGATTTTGGGAATATATATTAAGAGTGCTAACTACACTTAAAAAATATATTTAGCAACAATTAAACCATTATCGTTAATTAATTATCACTAAATTAGTGATACAAACATTAAATACAAACAACTGTATCTTACCTGGAATTGAGAAAGTAATCAAGCCAAAAGTTTAAAGAACCTGTAACTCCAAATATTTATTTCCAACTTGCTTTTCTAATTTAATTTTGAATCAAATACTTTTTTTGTGTGGATTTGTATTTTCAAAAAAATAAAATAATAATTGAAGCAGTGTTTTGTCCAGGAAGCAGCCTCATTTAATTTGGAAAAAGGTTAAATAGCAAGTTGGAGTGTCAGAATAGAATGAAAGGACAATATAATGCATAATTTTTGGGGTGTTTCCCAATGAATATATGCAACATATCAGCATTGTCTACCTCATCCTCATCTCATGATTTTAACCAATTGACAATCACTTAATGTAAATAAATAAATATTTACTCAAATTGTTTCTCTTAAAAATAAAACAAACAACTATAGTTAGCTAAATGGAATCATGATAAACTATTGAAGATTGAGTGGATATATATTCTATATATAATAGGTAATTTTATGTTTACACGATGAAATTATAGAATTAAATAATAATAATAATATTAATAATAATAATTCATTTGTTTTATATTACTTGACCCTTGTTAACTTGTTCCACTTAATAGAACTTTTTTTAATTAAAAGTATATTTTACTAAATTAACCTCGTCGATAATAATCTGAATTCTAAATTTGGGTACTACTACTACTTTATGTAGTTCCTATGTAGTTCTTTAATACTAAGGATAGTATGGGAAAAAAAGTACTAGTAAAACTCTCTCACAACAATTAAAATATACCTATTGTAGTCCCACAAAGTAGGGTTTGAGAAGGTTAGAGTGTATGCAAATCTTAACTCTATCTCAAAGGTAAAGATATTGTTTTTGATAGACCTTCAACTCAAAAAAACTATCCAACCGTCTAAAAAAAGAGAGTAACTAAAGTACAAGAAACAATAAACTGTAACAAAACCAACATATACTAACATAACATAAAATATAACAATGCGATAATCAAGGTACAAGAAATAACAAATAGTAACAAGAACCAAAGGACAAAAAACTACCGAAGCAATACTATATGTGACTATCAATATGAACGGACGACAAGACAACACATTATCCTATTAACCTTCTACGCTAATCTGCATCATCCCCATCCACCTATCTAAAATCATGTTTTTAATAAGCTAAAACTGCATCATGTTCTGTCGAATCACCTCCTCTCAAATCTCAATACTTCTTCAGTCCCTGAAACCATTCATAGCTAGCCAACCTTTCACACCTCTACATTGAGATATTTATATATCTCTTTTTTCATTTGTTTAAACTATCTCAATATCGCTTTCTACATCTTATCCTCTCCGAACTCTTGATTTACTGAAAGCAGGGAGAATTTTGTACAAGAGGAAGGCAATTGATAGTCGTGGAGTTACAGAATCCACTCAGTACACCTAATCATTTTGGAGATACATACTTAGGTACTTCTTTGGAATTATCCCTAAAGTTACACTACATTTTGCTTCCTGCAAGTCAATCTCTATACAATTAAGTACTGGTGGCCTGCCATAATTAAAGAATAAAAAATATTTATTCCCGTTATCTTTATTCTACGAATCAAACGATTTCATAGGTTAAAAAATAGTCACTAACAAAAAAGTGTGTACATTAGGGTTTGATGAGCCCATGGTCCCTGCAATATTTATATATGAAGAAAATAATAAATAGGAAAAAGAAGAAGAAAGTGACATTATTTCTCACTTTTCTGATTTTGGTAAAAACAAATGGTTAAATTGGCATATAAATTAAATCATTTTTTTTGGCTTATTTAGGCGTTTGGTAAACAAACGCTATAAATCGGTTGTCTGTCTCTAGCTTATTATAATTTGAATTATAAGCACATTTAATTTGATCAAGATATTAACTATTTTATCAATAATATTTTTTAAAAAAATTCACAAACTATATTTTCCAAATTAAATCCCTAACTTCCTTTATGTTTTTAAATCTGCCGTTCATCTTTCCAATAATAATAAATATAACAAATACAATGTGATCATATAAGTGAAGTCTGAGAAGGGTAAAGTGTCTACACACTTTATTCCGACTTTGAAATGTAGAGAGATTATTTTTTATATAGACCCTCGGATCAAGAAAAATATATATCAAAACAGTTTGCAAAAGAAATAACGAGAGTGAAGAAGCATCATTCATCTTTTTCATACAAAGATATTTATAAATTTATAATTTCTCATAAAAATTAAAAATATATTAGCCATTTTATTAAAGCAATAATTTATCAATATTTTTTTTATTAAACACATCAATTTCTTTTCGCAATTTTATTACTTTTCTACAAACTCGAACCATATATAACTGTTTATTTATTAAAAAAAAAGTAGTCATACATTATGTATGAATTATTCATGTCCCATTTTTGTATTGTCTTATTACATTGTAGTTATGACAATGCATGAAAATAACAAGGCCAAATACTTCAAGGTTTAATGATGAAAAAAAGAAAGAAATTAAACCCCCTTAATTCTTAGCTTTTCTTGGTGATAAGATTTGTACTAATTGAATATTAATTATTCACTTTCCTTTCAACTCAAATCACCTTATATTTCAAAGAGGAAAAATCACAAAAACCAATTAGTCAAAATTTAAACTTTACAAGTTAAAAAACCTAAAACTGCTCACAATAATTTTAGTTTTTTTTAGAATATATAATAAAGCATAAACTAAAGTAACTAGGTTCAGTCAACCCATATGTTGGGTATATAGCAAGAGTTAATGGGAAATATAGGAAAGATGAAAAGAGAGGAACTTGAAAAGTCCTCTTATGCTTTAGTAAAAAGGCATTTTTCCCTCATCGGTGGTGGAAAGAAATATAGAAGAGTTCAAATAGAGAAACACTTCTATTAATTGTTAAAAGGGTTGGAAAGAGGGACCCCCTCGCGCCGTCGTCGTTGCTCGCTCGGCTTTGGCTTTGGAAAATGATCGATTTAAATTAAATTAAATGGCCAAAATGTTTCAATTAATTAGTTAATTAACCGAAATGTTCCGACCCGACTCGGATCCATGCGCGACCCCTTTCGGAATCAGTTCCTCTTGGCTATAAATATCAGTTATTCTTCATAATTTTTTACTTATGAAAATTTCTGGTTTCTTCTTCTTCTGCACAAATATTTTTCGTGTACTTTACTGCCGTTGAGTGGCTCACTGACATTAGCGTTTTGGGTATCAATACACTGGTGATTGAGATCATTCTATCTTGGGAGGATATATTCCAAATCAAACCTCGGATAATAGAGGAGAATGATTTCCTTAAGGGGACATTGTGCATTCAGTGGGCTTGATCTTCTTCCGTTCTATCTTTTACAGATTCTGGTATGTTTTACAGATTTTAATTTTTGTGAATTAATTTATGTTCTTCTGTTCTTACTGGTTCATTAAACTTTGATAACTTCGTGTTTCTGCAAAGCTTGTTGAAATCAGTAATTCTGTTTTAAACACAGATTGGCAACAATCTTAAGGAAAAAATTTTTAATCTGTGTTTCTAGTGGAGACAAAAATCTTTGTGGTTTTATACTCCTGTTAAGTTTACAATTTAAATTATTGCTTACTGATTGTATCAATTTCTGTTTGTTACAGATTCTGAAATGGCAAATGATAATGTTACGGTGGTTGTTGCTGCACCAACCTGAATTGTTTTACCACCAGCAGAGAAACCGAGAAAATTCTCTGGTGTGAATTTCAAAGGATGGCAACAACGAATATTTTTTTGGCTTACCACTCTTGGTCTACAGAAATTTACTAATGAAGTAACTCCAGTGCCTGCTGCTGAAATGCCAGACAAAGAAAAATTCATGATTATTGAAGCATGGAAACAAGCAGACTTCCTATGTAAAGGCTACATTTTGAGTACTTTAGAGGATGACTTATATAATGTCTATAGTGCAATGACAACTTTGAAAGAATTGTGGGATGCACTTGAGAAGAAATATGAGACAGAAGATGCATGCTTGAAAAAGTTTGTGATCGCAAAGTTTTTATACTATAAAATGTCAGATAGTAAAACTGTTTGATCACAAGTACAGAAACTTCAACTTATTTTCCATGATCTGATTGCTGAGGTTATGGTAGTAAATGAAGTTTTTCAAGTGGCTGCAATGATCGAGAAGTTACCTCCTTCGTGGAACGACTTCAAGAATTATCTAAAGCATAAACGTAAGGAAATGAAACTTGAAGATCTTGTGATTTGGCTCAAGATTAAGGAAGATAACAAGACCGCCGAAAAGAAGTCTCGTAAGAGTTTGACAATAATTGGAGTTAATATTGTTGAAGAAGCTCCTATTAAAAGCAAGAAGAGAAAGAAGTCCAACGAATAGAAGTTAGAACAGGCCAAGAAGAAATTCAAGGGCAACTGTTACAACTGTGGTAAGGCTGATCACAAGTTTTCTGACTGTCGTGCTCCAAGAAAGGACAAAGACAAAGACAAAGACAAAGGCGAAAGTCAAGCAAACATTGTGGAAGAGATGGAAAATGCAAATGACCTCTGTGTAATGATCTCGAAGTGCAACTTAGTTGAAAATTCCAATGAGTGAATTCTCGACTCAGGTGCCACTCGACATATTTTCTCTGCAAAAGAAGCCTTTGCAACGTACACTCCTGCTGAGTTCAATGAAGATTTGTTCATGGGGGACACAACAACAACAAAAATTGGAGGAGCTGGGAAAGTTATGTAGAAGATGACATCTGACAAGGTGTTCACTCTGAACAACGTTCTGCACGTTCCTACTATTAGAAAAAATTTAGTTTCTGTTGCACTGCTCGTTAAGAATGGGTTTAAGTGTGTCCTAGTTAGTGACAAAGCTGTAATAAGTAATAATGAGATGTTCTTAGGAGAGGGCTACCTCACTGAGGGCCTCTTCAAACTGAATGTAATGGTTGTTGATAGTATTAATAAAAATTATCACTACTAAAAAAACAGCGTTTAGCGACGGACTATAGCGACGGACTATATTCCGTTGCTATATAACGACGGTTTAACTATGGAATAAATATTTTGTCGCAATAATAATAAGCAATTTTTTTTTAATTCTATAGCGACGGAATGGCGACGGATTGCATATTCCGTCACTATTTATTAGCGCGAAAAGTTGGCGCCTTAATATTTCCTACGAATTTAACAACAGAAGGGCTGCGACAAATTGAATTAATTTTGAACGACGGATTAGCAACGGAAAATTCGTCGTTACAACTTTTAGTATTTATTTATAAATTTTATATTTTGTAGCGACAGAAAAATTCGTCGTTAGTTTCCATTCTAAATAAATCAAAGATGTTTGTTAGCGACGGAATTTAATATGTCGTTAAATCCGTCGCAAAATAAAATAAAAATTTAGGGATAAGTTAGGGCACACAAAAATTCCCTCTCCATTCTACTAACAAAAGCTTTGAGCTCTCCCACTCTCTCTCTCTCTTCGGCTCTTCAACTATTCCTCTTCCCCATTCTTCAAATACGCTACTAATTACTCTTTCACTCTCTTCAATGTGAGAAATCAATGAGTTTCTATCAATTTTCGAATTCAAAATCAAGTGAGTTGTACTAACTTTTGTATACTCTAATTTTGAGTTTATTTTTTGTATATTAAGATGTGTTCTATGGATTTGTGTTGATTTTGTTTGTGGGTTTTGGTAATCTTGAAATATGAGACAAGGGTTCTACTTGGAAGAATGATTTTGCCATAATCGAGTTACACTTTGCAATTAGGGTTTGTTTTAAGAGATTAGTGATATTATAAAAGATGTCAAAATCAGATCTTAACATAATCACTTTTTGTTGTTAGTAATCAACTGTGAATAAGACTACTTTTTTGTTGTTAGTAGTCACTTTTTCTATCTGGGTTTAGCTTGAACAACAACAAGATTCTGCGCAATATCAGGAATACATTTTACTATGCTTGTTGGGTCTTTGAGTTCTATTTTTAACTTCTGTTTGTATTTTTCTATTTTGAAATTGTTAATTTGAAAAGTTTAGTATAGGCATCGTATAACTCGTTTTATGAGAATATATAGTGGTGTTTAAATTCTGTTTTTTTTTTCTATTTTAGAAGGCCTTATTGCAGCTTATGAAACATGTGTGGAGTTTTGTTTCTTCGTGAATGTGTTTGCTGCCTGTTTGTCCTAAGAACAGCTAACCAAGTAAGCTCTCTTTCTCTATCTTATTCTATTTCATTTTTCTTGGTTTGTCAAAGTCATGACTTAAAGAAAAAATGTTTATTTGTGATAGTCGATTAGTAATTTCGATATGTATTTGGTAGCTGATTCAATTATAATTTTTACGTATTGTCAAACATTGTCGAATTAAATACAAGTTAATGAAAATGGTTCAAGAAAGAGAGTTTTAGATAAGAATTAACATTATCAACTTAAAGAAGTTGTTCATAAACTAAACAAAAAATGATTTTCTATTCATACACATAATTAAAGAAATGAATAACAAACAAACAAAAAATGACATCTATTGCCATCAACTTTTTTTTGCCACACACAAGAAAGTAAACAAGAAGAGACTAGCAAAATTTTCATCCAATCTGTACCTAAATTTCTGCAGTAAGTCAATCAAATTTTGGTGTATCTAAAGATTTTTTCCTTGCTCCATATCAAATGAAAGATTCTTCTTGAGTTCTCGTTGTCATACTCTGCTGGATTAGATATAAGTGATTGAGATCTCTGATAGTTAATCAGATTAACATGTCTTTCACAAATTTTAGATTTAATGTAAAGTATGCAAAGTTCAATTTTTCATAGCTATTAAGTAACTGCTTGCTTTCTCTGCTCTACTTCTCTGTTTCTTTTCTTTGTGCTCCTCTATTTATGTAAAGAAATTCACCTGAACAACATACAATGATATTTAAGTTTGTATTTTTTTCTTTTCCACATGGTGTTATTATAGTTTGTGGAGAATATGTGGACCTTTGCTTCTTCGTGAACGTGTTGCTGCTTATTTATCCTAAGAACAACTATATCAAGTTTACGTAAGTTCTACTTAGTTTGTTTAATATTTTGGGTTGTCCATCTTTATGCTTGATGAAACTTTCAGAAGGGAATTGATTGTGAGCAGACATGGGATAATTATGCTATGGTGGTTAATATTTCAAATGTTATACACAGATTTTGCTGACGTTGCAATCTTTCAAGGCTCTCAAATCTCGTCTTGTTCCACTAATTTCACTCGCCCTGCATCCTTCTCTTTTCATCCACCAACTTTTCAGCTCCTCGGTATGATTTTTATTTGGTACTCCATTATATTTACGATCGTAACACTAGAAATTAGTTACTAGCAAGAGAAATGAAATTCAAACCACTTTCTTGATTGTTTGCAGTAATATTTGTATTATCTTTTTGGCATCACACTTTTTGTAACTTTACAATAATTAGAGTACAATACAACAAGTGTAGTACTTATTTTATGATCTAACTTTAGGCTTATAATTATCAAATGACTTGACATTTAATTAGCCTAAACTAGAATTAGTAGTAGAACAAATCATCATATCATTTATGTGTAGGGATTTAAGAGAGTACACTATTTTAAAATAACATTATAGTTGGGTCAAATCATCTAAACTAACTGGACAGTGATAAAAAAAACAAAATGGAGCACTAATAAAGGTATTTCAGTATGAACCTTTCCTTGACATTGCACTTCCTGCAACTTATCATTTTCTTGTTATTGCACTTTTTGTAACTGAAGATTAATAGAATAATATATTTTAAGATAACTGAACAGTGATCAAGAACACTTATATTAACAGAAAAGGCGGCGAATGATTTAAAAAGTGCAAAGATATACTCTTTTTCATAAAGGTATTTTAATCTGATCTTTTCTTTGTAGGACATCCAGATTGTATAACTTATATAAGAGAAATTTCTGATTGTCTTGATTGTTCTAAAATTTATAGGAACATGAGTAATTTGAAGCGTGGTTGGATGTATGAGAGGTTGGATGGACGAGGGGGTATACTCTCCAGTTTTATAACCGGTGTGAATAACTTTATTCAGTATGCATGTTCACAAAAAAATCGTATGAGTGGTGACAACATTAAATGTCCTTGCAAAAAATGTCATAACCTTAAATACATGGATGTTGAAATGGTTAAATATCACCTTTTTCAATACGTCTTTGTTGAGAACTATTTTGTTTGGAAATATCAAGGGGAAGAAGATGCTATTGATGAGATGTATTATGTTAATGATTTGCATGGTGGAACTCAACCTGAATTGGGATATGATAATCCGTACCGACAAATGATTTTGGATGTAGCTGGTCCAAACTTTGATCAAGGTTTGAGTCGACAATTTCAAAGCAATATTGAACATGAGTCATCTCATACTTATGAAACTTCAATGGAGGAGGAGATCAATCCTTCAATAGAGGAGGCGTCTGATCTTCCAATGGAGGAGGAGCCTAATCCTGAGTCTCAAAGATTTTATGATTTACTACATGCCGCTGATGCAAAATTGTATCCCGGTTCCTCCGTCTCTCAACTTGACGTTGTCTCTAGGATGTTAAACATTAAAATGGAGAACAACATGTCACAGAGAGGTTACAACCAAATGATGCAATTGTTGAAAGATTCTTTACCTGAAGATAACATAGTGCTTGATAACTATTATCAAACAAAGAAATTGGTGCGTAGCTTGGGTTTGCCAGTTGAGAAGATTGATTATTGTGAATCAGGATGTATGTTATATTGGGGCGATGATGAGAACCTTACATCTTGTAAATTTTGTGGCAATCAGAGGTATAAGCGTCGTGTAGGCTCTCGTAAGCGGAAATTGGTCCCTTATAAGAAAATATATTATTTTCCTTTGATTCCTAGATTAAAAAGATTATATGCATCTCATGCTACAGCTGCTGATATGAGATGGCATCATGAGCATACACACGACGAAGGAGTAATACGTCATCCATCAGACTCTGATGCTTGGAAACACTTCAATGAAACTCATACCTTTTTTGCCAATGAACCAAGAAATGTAAGATTGGGGTTATGTACGGATGGTTTCCAACCATTCAGTCAGACTGGGAGGAAATACGCTTCGTGGCCAGTGATTGTAACTCCATATAATTTACCTCCAGGAATGTGCATGAAGGAAGCATATATGTTCTTAACTGTCATTATTCCAGAGCCAAACAATCCCAAACATAAAATTGATGTTTATCTGCAACCTCTAATAAATGAGTTGACCTTGTTGTGGGAGACAGGTGTAGAAGTATTTGACATTTCAAAAAAGCAAAACTTTCAACTAAGGGCAGCTTTGATGTGGACTATAAGTGACTTTCCAGCATATTCTATATTATCAGGATGGAGTACTGCGGGTAAGTTAGCTTGTCCTTATTGTATGGAGGAGACATAATCCTTTAGATTAGAACATGGTAGAAAAACATCTTGGTTTGACAGTCATAGGATGTTTCTTGACCAACATCATCCTTTCCGGAGAGATCGTAAAAACTTTTTTAAAGGCAAGACTGTCAAAAGATTTCCACCACCTTACAAAACAAGAGAGGAGATTTTGAACCAAATTTGTGACTTAGGGATAAGGAAAGTAACTGAGTTAGATGCAGAAGAGGTTAATCGAAGAATATGTAAGTCTTGTGGATGGAAAAAGCAAAGTATCTTTTGGGATTTGCCATATTGGAGTTCTAACATGATTCGACATAACCTTGATGTCATGCATATTGAGAAAAATGTCTTTGATAATGTATTTAACACGGTTCTTAATATTGTTGATAAAACCAAAGACAATTCACAATCACGTTTGGATATGGTAAACTATTGTGATCGACCTCAGTTGGCAAATGATTCAAATGGTAAATACCCCAAAGCTGTATACACAATAGACAAGGAAGAAAAAGCTATCTTGTTTAATTGGGTCAAAGATTTGAAATTTCCAGATGGGTATGTTTCAAATTTGGGTAGATGTCCAGACACAAATACAAAAAAGCTATATGGCATGAAAAGTCATGATTGTCACGTGTTCATGCAAAGACTTTTGCCTATTGCTTTTCGTGAATTACTTCCTAGTAATGTGTGGCAAGCACTTACAGAGTTGTGCTTATTTTTTAAAGATTTTACTCTAACCACTCTACGAGTGGATGACATGGAGAGATTGGAAGCAGATATCCCACAAATTTTGTGTAAGTTAGAACGTATATTTCCTCCAGGGTTCTTTGACTCGATGGAACATTTGCCTGTGCACCTACCATATGAAGCAAAGATCGCTGGACCTGTACAATATCGATGGATGTATCCTTTTGAAAGGTAAATGTGAAATTTTATGACAAAATTATGACAAGCATGTTATACTTGGTAATTCTAATATGATGGTACATTCATTTATTATATATTAAGGTACCTTGGAACTCTTAAAAGGATGATTGGAAATAAAGCTAGTGTTGAGGGTTTTATTTGTGAAGCATACTTGATGACAGAGTCAACACTATTATTTTCTCATTATTTTGAACCTCATGTCATGACACGTAATCATAATGTGGACCGTAATGATGATGGTGGTATTACGGAGGATCTTGAAGGAAATCTATCAATATTCACCCATCCAGGTCGACTATGGGGATAGACAAGAAAAAGAAATTTATCACTTGATGAAATCAAGGCCGCTCAAACTTACATATTACTAAATTGTGAAGAGGTTGAGCCATTTGTGAGGTAGTATTTAAAATTTATTTTCACCTAATATTAGAAACATATTAATATATTATGACTTTCTATTTAACTTATTTTGTATTAATGAAGTATGTACGTGCAACGTTTGCAAGAAGAATCTCCCAATTTATCACAGTGTCAGATAGATGAGAGACTTGAGGCATATTTTTCTTTATGGTTTAAGGAATACGTAAGTCTCCAACGATCATTAACTTTGATATAGTAATGTAACCTAAATTGTCTTGTGAATTTAACTAAGTCTTTTTTTAAATAGGTCCGATGCAATCATATAGAGAATAAATTCTTGCGTAGCCTTGCTCATGGACCATTAGTAGGCGCTACATGTCATTCAATGTATTTTGTTAATGGATACAAATTTCATACAAAATGTTATGGTAGCGCTAGATCAACAATGAACAGTGGAGTTTGTATCTCAGATCCAAATTTTGGTGATTACTATGGACGGATAAAAGAGATTATACAAGTGGAATACCGTGAAGAACTTTTAAAGCAAACTGTCTTATTCAAGTGTGAATGGTTTGACCCAACTATAGATGTTGGTGTGAAGAAGCATAATCAATACAAATTGATTGATGTTAACCAACGTCGTCGGTATAAAAAGTATGAACCTTTTATTCTTGCAATGCAAGCAACACAAGTGTGTTATGTCCCATATCCTAGCAAGAAAAAGGACAAGATTGATTGGCTAGCCGTATTGAAGGTTAAACCTCGTAATGTTGTGGAATTACCTGATGAAGAAGTGGCACCAACTCCAGAACTGAATGTTCCATTTCAAGTCAATGAAGTTGAAGTCCATGAGATAGATATGAATGTTTCTGTTGATGAAGAAATACTCTTACATGATTTAAATGGGGGTGTACTTGAAATGGAAGAACCCATTGATGGGTTACATCCAAAGTATCATGAAATCCCTGGAGAATCTATAGAGGAGGAGTATGAAACTGAGGAGGAGTATGAATCTGAAGAAACTGAGGAGAATGAGGAAGAATTTGAAGAAGATTTAGATAGTGACTAGTTCTTAATAACAATATGTTATTGTATCTTCAATATTTTTTGAGTGTAGTAATTTTTCATAATATTATTATTCCCTTAGTTTATGTTTTTTTAATGTAATAATATTTGAATGACTTTTTCTTCTATTCGATATGATTAAGAATTTTGTTTTGTTTATTCAACTTGAGATTTCTATTTTTTGATGTTGCCTTTTGTTTTATAGATTTTCCTTAAAAATTGGAGTTCAGCTGGTTATTCTCAACTATTGTGACTTCTTCCTCTTCTCTTCGACTGCTGCAACTAGTAAGGTAAGTTTTCGATAACTTTTTCTTTTTGTTTTCTGTACTATTACGTATTCAGCTTCACTATTGTGGGATGAGTTACTCTTTCTTCTCATGTTCTTTTCTACTTTCTTCACTTCTTAGACGTGCTGTAGTAGCTGCAATGATATCTGTTAGTATTGTTTTTCAGTTGCATTTATTTAGTTGATTATAGTTTTCCTCCCCCTATTTTGACTTTATATGTCTGAAATTTTACTTCGAAAAGACTGTTTAGTCATCTGTTTAAAATCTGCAGGAGATTCTAGCTCTAATTTTTAGTATGTCATATGCATGAAATTTAGTAACATTTGGGCATACTGATGAACTTTATTTAAAAATAATTGATCTTTTACAAGTGTTGATCTTACAATACTTACATATTTTGAAGATATGGCTCGAGGCAGAGGTCGAGGTAGTGCAGGTCGTGTAGGAAAATCCTTAGGTCGCGGTAATTCTGCTATTCCTCCAAAAATGCCTACTGTTCCTATTCCCACAACAGTTAGTCCTCAACAAGGTGGTACAAGTTCTAATATAGGTGGGCTTGATCGTACAAACCAAGTTCAAATACTAGGACCTAGCAGTACACCACCCGTTCAAATGCCAAATCACAATAATATTCCAACCGATGTTGAATCATCTCCTATTACACCTAATGAAAGTAATCAAATAGGAGAGGGTGCATCTACTCAAAGCAGCACAATTGGTGAAGGTGAGTCCAATAATCGTGGGCAGCGGAGAACAGTTATTACTCTTACTCCTACAGGGTTAGTCCATGTTTATAGTATCATTAGTATATATATTTTTAATAAGATACATATGTATTTAAATAATGTCCTGAAATTTATATAGATTGGAGCCTTCTTCGACATGCTCTACTTTCATAGCTAAGTCTTTCAAAAATGAACTTGATCCCAATGGAATCAATTGGAAAGGTGTCTCGCAACCTGTAAAAGATTTTTATTTTGGAGAATTCAAGGTATGTTATTTCATTATAATTGAGTTTAAGAAAGTGATAAACTTTTTATAGATATGATATTAATGTTATTACTTTACAACCTAATTTCAGAAGGAATTCTATTGGGACTCTTCAACTAATGAAAATGCAGTGAAAAGACAATGGGAGATTAAGGCATCACTACGATATAGCGATTTTATTTCCAGAATAAAAAAGAACGGAACTAATCCCGGATATGTAACTGATATTGTGTGGGAAAATTGGATGAGGCTTTGGCAAGCTCCTGAGAATGTTGCGAAGTCAGAAACAAATAAAAAAAATCGTCGTGGAGGAAGAGAAGCTGCTATCGGAACTCATACAGGTGGATCTATCTCTATTGGGGAGCATCGTAAGAAACTTGTAAGTATATATTTCACGCAATATATATTCTTCGACAAAATACATTTTCCTTATCTTCTAGTCATTACTAAAAGTCGATAGTACACAAATAGTAGAAGTGCCTCTTTTTTTTTGTTCAATTATGTTTTGGGACTGTTGTTGCAGTGCATCTGTTTTGGTGCAACATACAATTGTTGTTGATGACACTTTTGCCTATTGTATAGTGTGATGAATGTCTTTAGCTAGAACTGTATGTTGGCTGGAAAAACATAAAAATGAAAGCCCCACATTATAATAGTTGGTTAGAGAAAATAAAAAGTTACAGGGAAAAATGTATAGATTTGAACTTTACATGTAAAAGCTTTGCCTGAATGTGTACAAAGATGTGAACTCTACCAAGATGGCATAAGAAAATGTAGATATATTTTGCCTGGATATTTGGCTAGCGCTAACACGTAATATAGTAAAATTAAGAGAGAGTAGGATGTACATAGACTTTATTTATACCTTTGTGAGATAAGAGATTGTTTCTGATAAATTCTCGGCTTAAAGAAAAATATCCAACACATGAGTATAGGTACATATTAATTGTTCCAAAAATTTTCACCACCAGTACTACCTCTACAAGCTTATAATAGTTAGTTGCCTTAGAATCTATTTTTTATTGTAAGAGCCTTAATGGGTCTTGCTTATAGAAGAAGGGAGCTTAATATTTTAGATTGTCTTGTGACATTGCATGCAATAGATTGAATATGAATAACTTCTTATTATAGAACTTGATTTTTGAATCTGAATCTGAATCTTTTTCTTTGTCACCAAGTACTATTCTGGACAGTTTTTGGCTCGTTTTCACCGATTTTTGAATCTGAAACTTGCATAAGAAAGTTATGAAAGACATCTCAATTCTTACAAATGTTGGTTCCTTCATCTTTAGAGGCACGATTTGAATTGTTAGCATTATTTCTGCCATAGGGGCAACCTCAATTGTGGGTTCCTCACTGAAATTAAATAGACTTTTTGTGTTTATTGAAATACTTTACCTAATTATATCATATTGTTCATAACATAACTGGGGCAATTTTTTTTTTTTGGGTAGGCTATTGAAAAGGGTCGAGACCCAACACCAAGTGAGCTCCATTTGCACGTCCACACACATGATCACGATGGAAAATCTTTTGTTGATGAGCGAGCACGAATTGTTCATGTAAGTAGAATTTATAAAATTATCGACTTTTGACATTCATATTCTTTTTATTTGAAGAAACTTATAGTTAGTATTCTTTATTATAATTTTAATGTCTCTACTTATTGCAGGAAAGATATGAAGAAATATTACGTGAGAAAATTGAGTCTGAATCTGATATTGATCAACGTGACGCATATTATCAAGCTGCAGGTGGAGAAAAGAAGAGAAGAATATATGGTCTTGGAACTCAAGCAAAAAGTTACTATGGACCAAATCTTTGTATCTCTTCTCAATCTGATGTTTCATCATCAATACCACCATCTGTTTCTCAATCTGCACCGATGGAAAATATGGATGAGTTCGTGAAGAAATTGATTCCTACATTGACTGATCACATGATTCCTATATTACTTGAGCGCATACGAGGTGTAACTTCTTTACCATCACATCAATCAGCTGATACTCCTATTGGTGATGCATCATCAGCAACACCTATGGTGCCTAATAAGGTTGTTTCAGATGATGACCATATTTCTTCTCCCTAGCATTAGTTTTTCTTATCTAATTTTTGTTAAAGAAAAACAAATTATGCAGTAACAATTACGAGTTCTAAACATTAGTAATTGCTAGATGTTTGATACTTGGTGTAGATGTTTTGGACTTAATATTAGATGAATATATGTTTTGGTGCACGGGTTATATATGAAGTAACATTTATGTTATATGAATATTTGTTATTATTAGGATGTTTTATAATTTACATTTTCTCTATATTATAAATAAATAAATAAAATGAATAGAAAGAATTATACCTACGACAAATTTAACGATGGAAATTGCGACGAATTTTGGGAATAGTTAAAGAATTAAAATTGGTGACGGATTGCGACAAATATTAATTGGTTGCCAAAAGTTTGCGACGGATTAGCGATAAATTATTTTCATCGTAAAATTATAGGACGACGAATTCATTTATGTAATTTGCAACGATATATATAAATCTAGCGACAAAACTTTCCGTCGCTACCATTTTACTACGGATATCATATGTCGCTAAATCGTCGTTAATCTTGCTACGGAATCAATTTTGCCGTCGCAAAGGGGTTAGCTACAAGCAAAATTATAACGGTCAACATTTCATCGCTAATCCATCGTAAATATAGTTTAGCGACGGATATATGTCTATTGGCGACGGACTTATCCGTCGCTAAACACTGTTTTTTTAGTAGTGTATGTTTCTGTTTACTTATTGGAGTCAAATGATTTATGACATGCCCGTTTGGGACATGTAAATTACAAAGTCTTGTGAAAATTGATTACTTTACAAGTATTGCCTGATTTCAAATGCGATAAATCGAAATGTGAAATTTGTGTGGAAAGTAAGTTTGTTAAACATCATTACAAGTCTGTTGACAGGAATTCAAAACCTTTAGACTTAATTCACACAGATATATGTGATATGAAGTCGACACCATCTCGTGTTGGGAAAAAGTATTTTATAACTTCTATTGACGATTGCACTCGATTTTGTTATGTATATTTGCTTAATAGTAAGGATGAAGCAATTGATGCATTTAAGCAATACAAAAATAAAGTGGAAAATCAATTGAATTTAAAGATAAAAATGATTTGAAGTGACAGGGGTGGAGAATACGAATCTCTTTTTGCTGAGATATGTTTGGAATATAGTATTATCCATCAAACTACTGCACCTTATACACCACAGTCAAATGGTTTGGCTGAACGAAAGAACAAAGCATTAAAGGAAATGATGAATGCCTTGATAATCGGTTCTGATTCACCAAGAAATCTATGGGGGGAAGCCATCCTTACGGCTAACAAGATACTCAATAGGGTAACCCTGTAGCAAAACACAATCGATTCCATGTGAGTTATGGAAAAGAAGGAAACCCAACTTGAAATATTTCAAATTGTGGGGGTGTCTAGCCAAAGTAGAGGTGCCTTTATCCAAGAGGGTGAAAATTGAACATAAAATAGTGAATTGTGTATTTATTGGATATGCTGTGAATAGTAAGGCTTGTCGATTTTTGGTTCACAAATCTGATAATCCTGAAATTCATGTTAATATGGTAATGGAGTCAGATAACGCTGAGTTGTTTGAACACATTTATTCGTATAAAACTGAATGTGAGTCGACAAGTGAAAGACCTAAACGACCACATGAAGAATCAACGGAAAATACACTACCTAATGAGGATCCTAGGCGTAGTAATCGCCAACGGAAATCCGTTTCTTTCGGACCAGATTTTGTGGCATTCTTGCTTGAAAATGAGCCTCCAACATTTAAAGTAGATACGTCTTCATCTGGGTCAATCTATTGGAAATAAGCAGTCAATAATGAGATCGAATCAATTTTAAGTAATCATACTTGGGAATTGGCTGATCTTCCTCCAGGAAATAAACATTTAGAATCAAAGTGGATTTTTAAAAAGAAAAAGAAAGTTGATTGGACTATTGACAAACATAAGGCTAGACTTGTAGTCAAAGGATACAGACAAAATGAAGGTCTGGACTACTTTGATACATACTCTCCCGTAAGAAGGATAACATCAATTAGGATGTTAATAGCACTAGCGGCAGTGCGTGATCTTAAAATCCACCAAATGGATTTAAAGATAGCCTTCTTAAATGGAGAGTTAGAGGAAGAAATTTACATGGAACAACCTGAAGGGTTTGTGGTTCCTCGTAAAGAAGAGAAAATGTGCAGACTTGTGAAGTCGCTTTATGGGCTTAAGCAAGCACTCAAACAATGGCATGCTAAATTTGACCAAACAATGTTGGCAAATGGGTTCAAGATTAACTAATGTGATAAGTGTGTTTACATTAAAAACGTTCCAAATCATGAAGTCATTACTTGTCTGTATGTTGATGACATGTTAATAATGACTAAAAATATTGATGATATAAATGTTACTAAGTGCATGCTGTCCAGCAAGTTCGATATGAAGGACTTAGGAGTTGCTGATTTGATCTTAGGGATCATGATTCTCACAACTCCTCAGGGATTAGCATTGTCTCAATCTCATTATATTGAAAGAGTATTGGATAAGTTCAGGTACTTGAATCTCAATGTTATCAAAACTCCAATTGATTTAAGCTTTACATTTCAAAAGAATGTAGGTGAAAGTGACTCTCAATTAGAATATGCCAAAGGGTTGGGAAGTTTGATGTATATTATGAATTGTACGCGACCAGATATAGCATGTGTTGTTAGAAAACTAAGTCAGTTCACTAGTATTTCGAATCAAACTCACTGGATGGCAATGAAACGTGTGTTGGGGTATCTGAACCATACACAACACTATGTTTTACATTATAATAAATATCCTATTGTGGTTGAAGGATATAGTTATGCAAATTGGATCAGTGGGTCAAATGAAGTAAAATCCACAAGTGGTTATGTGTTTACACTTGGTGGAAGAGCAGTCTCTTGGAAATCGTCAAAACAGAGATGTATCGCTCGCTCCATAATGGAATCTGAATTTATTACTTTAGATAAGGCTGGTGAAGAAGCTGAATGACTGCGAAATTTCTTAGAGGATATTCCATTCTGGCCCAAACCTTGTGGGACCTATTTGCATACATTGTGATAGTTAAGCAACAATAGGTAGGGCAGGAAGTGTCATGTACAACGGGAAGTCTCGTCATATAGGACGGAGACATAACACCGTAAGACAACTGCTCTCCACTGAAAGTATCACAATTGACTATGTGAAGTCAAGCGATAATGTGTCAGATCCACTAACAGAAGGCCTAGTGAGAGAGGTAGTTGAAAGATCATCTAAGGGAATAAGTTTACGGCTTAAGACAAGTCAGCATAGCGGTAACTCTATCTAGCAGACTGGATATCCCAAGAGCTAGATTCAAGGAGAAAAACAAAGTTATAACTGACGGTTCGACATTGTCAATCAACTCAATCCATTCTCATGATGAAGACAATATTCAGGAACAAGGTTAAGACTTTAAGGCTTGTTAATGAGTTAATAAAGCTTAAAGTTTTTAATGATTTGCTAAGTTTGGCAGATTTGACCAAATAGTGTATCTACGAGATGACACGGTTAGAAATCACCTATGTAAGTGTGAAGTGTAAGCCGTTTCAAAGAGAATTTTATGTCAAAAGCCTATTCTCTATACACTTATGAAACCAGGAGGTGTCCATGGCTGAAACGAACACAACCGTAAGAACTATAAACGGTAAAGGGTTAATTGTGTGACATATGGTTGTCTAGGTATACACCAAAGCTCGACGGTTCAAAGATATCGCATCTACCGATTGACCGAGTAAATCCGATATATGTTCACTACGGAAAGTTCAAGGGGAAACCTACTTATCCAGATGCAATTAATCATTGCTTGTAAAGTACACACTTGTCCGTGCATTTCTTATGTTATAATCATTCCCCATTCATGTGGGGGATTGTTGGGTATATAGCAAGATTTAATGGGAAATAGAGGGAAGATGAAAAGAGAGGAACTTGAAAAGTCCTCTTATGCTTTAGTAGAGAAACCCTTCTATTAATTGTTAAAGGGGTTGGAAAAAGGGACCCCCCTCGCGCCGTCATCGTCATCGCTCGACTCGGCTTCGGATCGATCGAGAGATTATTTTTGGACAAAGTTTATTTTAATTAGTTAGTTAATTAATTAAATTAAATTAAATGGTCAAAACGTTTCAATTAATTAATTAGTTAATTAACCCAAAAGTTTCGACCCGACTCGAATCCGCGCACGACTCATTTTATTTAAACTTTTCCGTTTTATTTAAATTTCCCACCGTTGGAAATGATTGTTCTAAAAGGTTGCAACTTTCAGAAACAACCATGACCGTTTGAAAGGTTGCAAACTTTCATTAATGGTCGTGTGGATTCTGAAAGGTTGCAACCTTTTGGAATCAGTTCCTCTTGGCTATAAATACCAGTTATTCTTCAGAATATTTTACTTACGAAAATTTCTGATTTCTTCTTCTTCTTCTGCACAAATACTTTTCGTGTATTTTACTGTCGTTGAGTGGCTCGCTGATACTAGCGTTTTGAGTATCAATACACTGATGATTGAGATCATTCTATCCTGGGAGAACATATTCCAAATCAAACCTCGGATACTAAAGGGGAATAATTTCCTTAAGGCGACATTGTGCATTCAGTGGGTTTGATCTCTTTCCGTTCTGTCTTTTACAGATTCTGATATGTTCTACAGATTTTAATTTTTGTGAATTAATTTATGTTCTTCTGTTCTTACTGGTTCATTAAACTTTAATAACTTCGTGTTTCTGCAATTTTTTTTAAAATTAGTAATTCTATTTTAAACACAAATTGACAACACCATATACGTCATTACATAGATCCACCCCTGTCTAAAAATAAATGATTACTTGCAAATGGAGGTGGCGGAGCACTTTGAAAATAATGTTTTCATCGTTGAATTTTATTTTTTTTGTTTCTTTTGAAATAAAAAGGATGAAAAGATTTCATAAAAATGGTATTAGCCCCACCCCCACGCGCAATTCTTTAAAGTGGGTTTAATCACATCCAATTTCTCAAATTTTGTTACCTAATATTCCGTCTCTTTCCCTTCGTACGTAATATTTTTTTTTATTAGTCCATTTTAAAAATAATGATATCTTTCTATTTTTGTAGACAATTTAATTTTATCTTTTTATTGTTTTTATAACTACACAAATTTAAGATCATAAAATTGTAAGTTTAAAATCTTCATTTTTATCTTAAATTTCGTAACAAATCAAAATTATAGCTATGTTTGACAAATATTACCCATTTTTTCCCAACACATTGAACTTGTGGATTTTTTTTTTTGAAACCCCAGGAAACGCTATTACAATCTTTGCTACAGCCTTTATCCTTCGGATGAGCAATTTGTGCTACTGGATAAACTCTTCACTGTGTAATAGCCTGAAAATCACACAAGAGATAAAAATTGCATTAGGCAAATCATATGCGCTAGACTCGATTCAATAGACATTAAGTGTGAGGATCGATCCCAAGTTTTCTATATAGATGACTATTCTCCAAACCAACTTAGTCATCCCGAAGAATGAACTTGTGGATTTGCTTCGTAATCAAGTAAACATTTTGGTGACGATATTAAAAAAGAAATTACGTATATATTTTCCACAAGCTTATGTGTTCGCCACACAACTAGTTAATCCAAGACTTATCCAATAAACCAAAAAAAGGCCTCAATTATTATTCAAATAAGGCCTT
The DNA here is from genome assembly GCF_900185275.1 of Solanum verrucosum. Lineage (NCBI taxonomy): Eukaryota > Viridiplantae > Streptophyta > Magnoliopsida > Solanales > Solanaceae > Solanum > Solanum verrucosum. The sequence continues at coordinate 2,710,413 of NW_026020065.1, read as the reverse complement.
CAAATAATAATAATAACAACTTCTAAAAAGAGAAACCAATTGTTCACCAAGAAAATTAAAGTGAGTCCACAATATATATGAGACTTACTAACTAAGCAAACACAAAAAACACCGTACGTACACCTAAATTGAATGAAGAATATATATATGTGGTCGGTGACAATTTACAAAAGCTTTGATCATAATCTTTTTTTTTCTTTAACTAAAAGAAGAAATCTCAAAAGCCAATTATAATGAGACGTTTTGTTCAATAAAATATAATTCCTTTTTCCCCTCCCACCACCATCTTTTTTTTCATAACTTTCTCAAGTTTTTTTTAGTCCATTAAAGAGCTTGAAGATGATATAATATATATAATCAATAAATTAAAAGAGACATATATATACACGTAGGAGGGAATAGGGGAAGGGGTCAGATTTATCCCTGACAACAATAAGAGTAGCACTACCGTTTATAATGCTATAACAGTAGGTATAGTAAGTAAAATCATATAAAAAGAAAAAAAGGGTATGAGATAATTATAATAGATGCGTTGGAGGGACGTTAAGTGGTTGATATATATTATCCCTCTCGGATCAGAACTTCTTGTTTCCGAAGGCGAACCTATCAAATTTGGTAAATCATTAACGTCTAACGAGTAATCCTAATGTAGACGAATTTGGCCAGGGATATATATATATCCATATTCTTCCCAACAACAATAATTATTCATTACGATTAATAGAAGTAATAAAATATATTGCTTGTTATTTGTATTTAGAATTTAGATTTATAACACAAGATTTGTTTACATAGACTCTGAAGCAAGTTTGAAGTTGTATCATTGCCAACGTCCATCTTGAGGGTGGATGGCGTATCGTAGAAAGCTTAGAATTAGTACGTGATTAAATATTGATATAGTTTAGAATTAGTTATATTACTATAAGATTAAATTTGTAGAGTCAATTCAAATAGAAAAGACATAACTATATAATGAAATCATTGCCTCATCACTCAAAGGTACGAAGAGAAATATAAAAACTTATATTTTTATACTCAATATTATTTTATAATTTCTTCTAGAGATATAAAATCTAAATACCAAAAAATGGTATGATAGGTAAAAAAAATAATTAAATCTACATATAATAATAATAATAATAATAATCACTTTTACCAATTAAACATATCATGAGATGATCAAACAATTCACCAATTTGGAAAAAAACATAAAGATTCCTTTCAAAGTTGAAAAATAATAATAAATGAGGATACAAATGGCAATCTTCAAGATTTGTTGTCTTTAGGCAAACTACCCAACATTAATAATGGCATCACCATTAAAAAAAATTAAACTTTGTCATGAAAAGCACACATTTTACATTCTAAAGACACCAATAGTCACACTCCACACAACCTTTTAGTGCACATATTAAATCTTTAACTTCCAAAAAGATGATGATGTATGCAAAATGTCTTGTTCATAACTTGTCTTTTGGATAATACTTGATTAATATTTTCTAAGAGTTTGCCTCTATAGCCCCCACCACCCCAAGGGCCCAAACCATGTGTGAGTGTGACCCCCCCGGAGCTCCCACCCCACCCCACATAGCCTTTTTCTACATGCCACATATCCATTCAATACATGTGATTATTAGGTCTCTATACATTTCATATTCTTGTTTTCTTGTTTTTATATGTTTTGCTAATAGTTTATTATCATACATAGTTATTTCTAGCAATTAGCTTTACATCATGATAAAGTGGTGGGTCAATGAAATTATTACAAAAATGACAATAATCAAACTCATGCCTCTTAAACATGTAAAATTAAGTAAACGAAAAAAATTCAAATAACATGTCCTCAAAAACATGTAGAATTAAAGACGAAAATAGTGTAGAAAATATATACTGATCATATAAAAAATTCAAGAGACAGATTTACAAATTATATTTTTTATCGCTGAAGATATGAACATATATGTTACATTGATATATTGTTTACATTGTTAGCATGTAAAGAATAGCAATATTAACTTAAGATGAACTATTTACATACAAATTTAGAGATTTGGTTATTAACTTTGATGGTTACATAAGTACTAATAGAAATGCAACGTTAAATTTGTACCTGTTAAAAAAAATTTAAACTATTAATGAAGGATATATTTGCTCAATTTTACATATTGGTTAATAAAATTAAAGTAATACTTGGACCAAATAATGAAAGGTAATTAAAAGACATGTAAGCTAAAACTATATTAACAAAGGACGTATCGCTTCAATTTTGAATTATTTAAGGACATGCATATTTAACATATTTACCCTACTAAATAAATAAAAGTATGTTTTCAATAGTTTAAACTTATTACTAAGTTGTATACTATAAATGACATAGAGAAAGCATATTTGTTATTGTCGCTTAACTTAATATAGCGATAATTATATTATTACTGCTAAATCCTTTATTTGTTATTGTGAAAGGCACAATTAAGTAAAATAAAAATATGTAATTTTTAATAACTACTAAAACTTTAAATGAGATGTAAATATCATATTATTATAATAACATCAGTAAATGAAGGTCAAGTCTTAATCAATTGGTTGTTCCCTATATATAAATATTGTGAATAATTGCTTTCATAATTTCCAATCATGATGTAGCAATATAAGAAACAAATAACAATATTAAACCAATGAATTTGTGTCCACTAGCTAGTATCTATACTTATCCAATATTAGGTTTCAACTTTCTTGGAACCACACAGCACGTTTTCTTTTTGCTTTGGGTGCCTTTCTCATATTTTGTCAAGTAGGGACAAAACATAAAGATAGGTTTTCAAAATATTGAATTTCAAAAAATTGGGAGCAGACCAATTTTCTTCTTTTGTGTGCTAAAAAAAATAAATTTGAGTAATAATACCATTTGTTGATGAAAAAGGTGGGAAAGAAATATAGAAGAAAATAAAATTATGCTTCATAATAACTTAAAATTACATCATCAAATGATTCTGTTGGAAGGATAAAATTTTTGTATTCTTAATTAGAGATTTCTATTTAAATCCTAAAAAGAAACTTTCACCTTAAATAAATCGTACGAGTTGTGAATTTTAATTAATTAAGGATCCAAAATAAGTATTGAATATTTAATGAAAAAATAAAAACAAAATAAATAAATATATAATCTACAAAGACCTCTCTACTATTCACTTTTACATTATAAAATCAAAAGAAAGAAAAAAAAAATTATCACCTAAAGTTGAAACAACAAATCTTAAGAATGAGACATAGAATACTCTTCCACTCATGGGCAACGTAGAGTTCAATTAAATCTCCATTATTGAAAAATTATATCGCAAATAGTTTGGTTTAAAGGTGTATTTTGATTGGACGGGAAAATGCTTGTTTAATTTAAAATGTTAGATTAGTCTAATTTTTTGAAAAACTAGGAAAATAAGTTTTTAAAATGAAAAAATGACTTTAATAATAAAAACAACAAAAACAAGTTTCACAAATAGCATTGCACGTTGTATGTTGAATTGTTGATTGTGTCTTTTTCACCTTTCAACACACCTTATCTTTACCCATATGACCTACCAGACTACCACCACCCCACACCTCTTCCCTCACCCCACCTCCCATAACAAAATATTTTCCTTCGTACCGAACGCTCCCAAATATAAATTTCAAATTATTATTATTGATAAATTATATTGAATCCCTCCTCCTAAAAAAATATATAATATAGTAACAAAAGGGGTTCCAAATTTTGCTATAGCTTGGTTCAATATGACATTATAATATTTTTGAATTTTCTTACTATTTCCCCTTGTGAACTTTCAAGATAATGATTTCTTACCAACATGAGTTGTGGTGCACTGGTGGAGGTGCTTCACCCTTAACCAGAGGTCTCGGGTTTGAGCCCTGGGTATGGAAAAAATCCTATTAGTGCGATTCGGATTTAGTCGGCTCTCCAATGTGGGCTCCAAACACCGTTTGGGAAACCAAAAAAATAAATAATTATTTCTTATAATCTCTTAAAGATATTTTCCTGACCTCCTCAAATCTAGATTTCAAAAGAGTTAAAAGACATGTCCTACTCATCCATCTCCAAAAATCTTTTGCATTCACTTTAATCATTATTTTTTTCTCCTCAATCTTTCTCAAAATCTAACCCTCAGCTACTGCATTATTCAAACCATCTCCAGAAAGACTAACTTTTTTGTGCATAAATGTACCACAATCTTAAAGCTAAAGAAAAGATGTTGGTTGAAAAAATAAATAAATTTGACTCAACAACCAAATCTATTTCTTTTACTGAATCAAATAAGTGTATATATATTATTATTACTATTTTAGATTTTCTGTCTGGAAACATATGGAATATTTAGTTCTTGATTCATCATTTTGACATGAGAAAATATTTGCCAATGCATGTTTGGTAAATGGGACACAAACATGGGTCGGTACTAATTCATCATATACATTTAAATCATTTCCTGACCAAACTCTATGCTTTCTTTGACTTCTATGAAAAAAATTACTATCTTGCCGGCAAACTTTCAAATATTTGAAATATTCCCACTAATAAGGCGGATATCCCACCTTATCCCATCGATAAAAACTACTTGATTAGACATAATTCACTACTATATATACTAATATTACTTATACTTTCAAAATATTTTGTATCTTACCACTAGTTAAGAGTTTTCTACCATATAGTGATGAAAATACACTTAGATAAATATATTTTTGCTACCATATTCAAAATAGGGGGAGAGGCGAGCAAGATTGGGTAGGGAGGTGAGCGAAATTCCTATGTATCCAAGATACATGCGATGATATGAATCACACTAGATACATGTATATGTGATCTGGTATCCCAAATACATGGGAGAGAGGCGAGCGAGCGAGATTTATTATGTATCTCAAATACATGCGAATCTACTTGGATACCTAGAACAAATTATAGTTAATTTTAACCTCGTGTATACGAGATACATATATCGACTTTCATTTCCCGTCTCCTATTTATTTATTGAATTTTAGTGGACACATTTGGAGCCTGGAGGCATCAAAATCTGGTAAGATATGTAATATTACAAATCAGAGTGTATCTAAGTAATTAATCCTAAACTAGTGAGATTTACGTAAGTTACCCATATTTTATTCCACCTCCTAGGTGGGATAAATTAGTTCTAGCATTATAATTCCAAGTCTGTAATCTCACGATAACTGTCTGCGAACCAAATCGATAAGTTATCTATTGTTACTGCTCAGATAAAGCAAATACGACTTCAACATCTTTAAAAAAAAATCTACTGAAGATCTAAATCTTGACCATGCTCTATAAAGTTTACTGATTTTACTTTCTTCAAGTCTTGTACAATGGTCTTTTATTAGTCTATTGCTTGTATAACATCAGAGTCTGCTATCCAAAATGCATTTCTCATTCATAGAAGATCTGACTTAATCAAGATGTTAATGGTCATTTTTACTACAGAGTGAAAGTCCTTGATTGCATTCCCAGTAAGATGTTAAAGTTTCATATGCTTTCACATCCATTAAGTTTTGGTTTACGAGCATCTCGTGTAGTCATACAATAATACGAATACTATCAACGTAGGACTTCAGAGATACAAAAGGTGCTTAAGCAATGGACATTTAAAGATTCACTCAACAGCAGGATGCTAATTTGTAGCCTGTAAGTTGTAAGAGGGTAAAATAATACATTAATAGATAACATTTTACAAATAATTCAACAGATGAGAACTCAACTTTTCTCTCTGTTTTGATATTGGCAAATACCATGAGATAACGGCCTTATGTATGTGAAAAAAGCCTGCAGCTTTCTTTTTCTTACAATGCCCTCTAGGAGAATGATCAAAATGTACACAACAAATTATTGATATTTTATCACAAGATTTGGAGATATATTCCTGCAGTAACAACTCACCCAAACTGACGAGCATTGATACTCTTCGTCATTGATGAGAACCTCTAATCCTCCAAGAAAACCACACACTTGTCTACCTGGCCAAGACATCTAAGTCTCTGTTCTGTGATTGCAGGGATCACTAATTATATTCTTCAAGCTGACTTTAATTAAGAGACAAGGGTACATACATTTATCTCCCAGGAGATGCAAACCTTGATTTACTTCTACATCGATTTAAAACTGGATCCATTGGCGGTGATAAGTTGACTGCCTGACGCATAATCTCTGCAGTATAAAGAGTTTCAGCATCACAAATATCGTATTAATCAATCAAGCAAGAGATCAACAATAGCAACATAAATAGAGTAAGACTTCCGGGAAATACTAATGCAAGATTGAAAAGAATTTGACCATCAAATTATTGTCATCAGTAAAAACAATTGCAGAAAAAGTGTTTAAACCTATCACTTCATACAAGACAAGAACAGGGGCGACAAGTGAAACAAGATCATACTCTCTATAAGAATAATGACATTATCTTGCCCCCTTGATCCATTTTAATTGACCTGGGTTCACTTTCATGACAGTTAAATTGAAAACAGTTGAATGGATTATCATATTGAGTTTGGTAAGAACAACTTATAGTATGAGATGTAAAAAAGTAAAATAGTTAGTTGAACAGATGTCCCATCAAAATTTGAAACAACATAGTGGTAAGTTTAAATTAGTTTGAATTTGGGCAAATTTTGTCATTGCAGAAAAGAATTCATATATCACAAGCAACTAGGGTCCAATAAAAGGGCATAGGATGAGTTGTGAAACATAGGAAACACTGATGACAAGGCACTTATCGATAACATAAACTACAAGGTACAGATCGCTCCTAACAATCTTTTCCAAATCAGTATGGACCAGAGCAGGAAGTATTGGGTAAGACACAAAAGGAAAGAAGCTCAGATGATTGCCATCTGAGTCACCTACAGCAGCCCTTAATCAAATCACTGTGTAGGAAGTACAAGGTAAGATACCATGACAAGAAACAGGTTGAACAAAACAGTGGCTCAGAGACATGAATATCATTCCTCATGACATTGAGCCTTGTAACACAATACAGCAAGGCTTCAAAAATAAGTTCACCCTTGAAAATTGTGTTTATTTGTATTAGTGGAATTTCATTCGATAAACACAAAATCTGTCAAAAAATAGGCATAAGATCTGTATGTAAATCTCCTTGCGTCACCCACTTGTTTCCACCAAGTTTGACAAACAATCCATAAAAACAGGGTACTTTTCTTACCCCAAAAGTATATTTGCAACTAAAAAGATCTCTAAATGCTGTTTATGTCTTTCTCATTATAATGAGATAGACTCATATTATTATCGTTTCATATAATCCAGAATAGAATAGAGATTGTTTCATTATGATGAGAAAGAAGTAAAACAACCAAAATTATTAAAGAGTATGAAGTCTGAAAGACTAATGTTTAGCACACAAACCATGGCTTAGAAAAATAAATAAGAAATTAATACATGCACTCCTAGTATTATTATCTCCAATCCTTTTCTTAATCTCTGATCCAAATTAGATCTCTCAGTTTTCTTTTCCTTTATCCTATTTACTTAATCTGACTTCACTCATTCACCTTTTCATTTTCTACTCTATTTTACTCTGACTTGATGGTTCATTCAACATTTAGTCTCTTAAATTATACGATAGTCCATAATGTACTCTATATTGAGATGTGTGAAGCAGTAAAGCAAAAACATACAAGTCAAAAATCAGCCGAAATGGTGGAAAACTTCATCAGATATGGACTGCTGTCCATATTAACAAACAATTTTCAAGCAATACTCCTCATCATTAATTTAGTTATAAATCGTATCCGAAAAAACGAAGGGTCAAAACTTGCCTCGTTTCCTTTGCAACTCTTCATCAAGCTCTTCTTTCCACTTTCTTTGCCTCTCAGAGAAGCTTGCAACAATAGCAATTACTCAGTCTCAACAGACCATGAAACTGAAATTAGTCAGGAAGGAAGAATAACACAATGCATTATCTACCTTGAATTGACGGTGTCACGTTGAGAACCAAGAGGATCTTTCCATTCATTGTTCCTTGGTGATTGAAGTTCCTGAATAGCTTCATTACCTAAGCCACCAATATTTGATATTCTCTTGGAATGAGTAACTGGGCTGGGAGCACAAGCACCTTCAGTGGCAGTAGAAAGTCTTCTGCTAAGAAAACGTTTTGGGGACCTGCTTTTTGGTGGTAAGTTTACATTACTTGGAAAATTTTCCTTGTTCCCAATGCCAGCAGGACTCGGGGTGCTGGAAACATTCATGGAATTAAGGAATTCTTCATATAGTGGCGATTGCAGCTTCTTCAAATCCATTGCCTACATAAACACGAATGAATACAGATGAGAGTAATCATGTGATACATTAATTTGCCCACAAACTTCAAGATAATCGTGATAGCGTAATGACCAATAGAGATAAGACTATTGAGAGGAATAAGATTAAAGTTTCCATGATAATGAATTGTTGGTGATACTGCATGAAATTTTACACACTGACAAATAGAGATAAGACTATAGAGAGGAATAAGATTAAAGTTTCAAGTCATGACAATGAATTGTTAGTGATACTGCATGAAATTTTACACATTGACAAATAGCTACCTTTTCATCAAGGAAAGCTCTAATTTTAGACTCCGTCAATTCATCATCATCCTCGGCTGCAGATTGCCCACCTGAAAATGCGAAAGCATCCTCCTTGTATGACATGATGGGGCTATTTGTGGGCTTAATAGTTGCTTGACCAAAATCAAGGTTTGCTTGACTTTTCGTTAACTCGGGACTTTCATCGAATTTGCACGGCCAATCATTATCAGGTTCAGACATAGGGTTAAAACTCTACATCCAAGAACAAATGAAGATGTACATTTAGTCTTCTCATTCACAACAACACATTATATTGACAGAAGGAAACTGTACCTTATAATTAGCACGGGAATGCAAATCTGAACTGCATTTCACAGATGCACCAAACATAAAATCATCATTATCCATCTGGCACATGTCATCGTCTGAATTCCCTAGTTTCCAAAGTGACTCATTTCCTAATGAATTCTCAGGATATACAGTTGAGCACCTCACAGTGCTCACGTCGCAAACATCTTTTAAACCATTGCAGGTAGCTCTTATATCAGGATTGGTTCTGCAGCATCATAGATCCTCAGCTTTTACACAGATTGAAGTCATGATAGACAAAAAAGAATTTTCAGATATCCAAACATAAGAAAAGTAAATGCTTACGAGGTTCTAACATCCATCCTTTGTGCTGCCATGTTTTCGGGGTTTCCCTGTTGATTGATGTATTAGCTTTGTTTAACAGAAGTATGATGAGTATTACTCCATGGTAAAGAGTTTAAACAAACTAACCAGAAAGGAAGAGCGAAGAAGAGGGCGTGCTTCCTGATGCTCTCCCGTAACAAATGGATGCTGCGCACAATTAGAAAAAACAAAAGTTCCATCAGTGACACGTTTTTTTTTATGTTTCGTACTGTTGCTAAAACCTATAAGCTTTGCACAAGGCAATATTATACATATTAAAGCATTACACCTCTATCACCAAACTCAAATAATGTTTAACCCAACAAACATTCAGAAGTAAAGGACAAATTTCAGGAATACCTGTAGCAAATTTGATGCAGAAGTCCTGAGGTGTGGTTCCCTGCCAGAACATTAAGTCAAAAAGAAGGAATAAGGATGTGAAGGAAGATACATGATAAACCTGAGCATCTCATGGAAACAATCCAGCTTATGCTGCGTTCGCTAGTAATTTCCCAAGAGAGGGAATGCATAAACTTAAAAATAGGTATCATGGCTGGGTGGAAATAGGAGGGGAGGGGGAGAATCAAGCAGAAAATCCAGACATACTTCTGCAAGCATTTTAATAGAAAGTCCTTTGCTTCAGCAGAAAGATGCTCTGGGATGGGAGGATGGGATTTAGTTGTCCCTATATGAAAGAGAGCAGCAACCTGAAATAGAAAAGTGTCAGGCATGAGGGTACCTATAATATTGAAATATTTATGTCAAATTTTTTTTTGATAAAAGTAACAGATTTATGTCAATTTCACAATGTAATTACTAAAAAATAAATGAAACACAAGCTTACCTCCTGATACTGCTGGCTCCAAGGAGGTTTTCCGGTAGCCATTTCAATAATAGTACATCCGACACTCCATATGTCAGCAGAGCTATCATTTTTAGAAAAACATAATTATTGTGGTGTCAAAATTCAGAAATGTAGGGATGTGTAGAAGGGAAAAGCAACCAAACACCCAATCAGAAGGAAAGGCATTTTTTCAAGAGACAAAGTGCTTCTCCGGACATTAGGACATTTCATCAGTAAAGGAGGCATTTAAATTTGTACTATAAACTTGAAGCTTGCCAACTTTCAGTTATAAGGTTAAGTAAACAGTTCATAATGGCACAGAGGATGATTAATTGGTTGAAGGATCTCAAAGTTTCTATCCAATGTTGTAATGAGGTTCATTCATGCCATATGTTTTTAGCAAAACTTCCATGCAATTTGGGAAAATAAACACTGATGCTATTAACAATATAGGAGGATGGGTGAAGTTCAACAGATGATTGTTGGTGATAATTTATGTGCTATATTTGACTTCTTCTACAAATTTGCATGTGCACCATTTACTTTGATCAATAGTAATTTTTTCAACACTACTTTGACAAAATTAGACTGGAGTTAAATCATAAATACTAACTAGTTAAGGAAAAACTGATCGAGTCTCTATTATGTTTTTCGTAGGAACATCTGAACAGATGATTCAACAATCCAATCCTGTAAGTACCATTAAAATCCGACTTAGGATCTCTACTCTGAAACTACTAGACACAATACCAATCATATGTCATATATACTGAAACATGAGGGTGATGTTTTGTGATAAATTAAGTAATCAATTGTTAATGTAAAGATACGACACTTGGGCTTAACTCCCCAAAAGCTAGCTCAAGAGAGGAGAATTGCTCAAGTCCACATAAGCAGACCACCGCTCCACTCCCTTACCAATGTGGGACTCTAACAATTAAAAATACTATGTGTCTTCTTTTTGTAGTTACAGATGGTCCTCTCAACAGTCCATACATGACAGCTTGGATATTTTTTATGAAATAATTCTACTCACAAGCTATGGCCAGTCTGCAGAATAACTTCAGGAGCCATCCAGTATGGAGTACCCTTCATTGACTTGGCACCAGTCATAGTAGCCTGAAGCAGTGCCAAGAGTCAGCTATAAAATACCAAACAGCAAGACCAAAATAATAAGAGACAAAGATGCCAAAGAAGTCCATACCAATTCAACAACCTTCTTGGATGCACCAAAATCAGCAAGTTTAATGCAACCTTTATTATCGACAAGTATGTTTGCTCCCTAAACGGAAAAGATAACTCATCAAACTCAGAGAGTTGTGGGGAGGGTGAGCATGAAAACAAGCTAATCTCATACGAATAGTTGAAGAAAAGACTTACCTTAATATCTCTGTGCATAATTCCATTCTTATGCAAGTATTCCAGACCCAATAACAATTGTTTGGTGTACATTCTAATAACCTAGTATGCCATCAAAAGAAATAATGAGATGCTCCAGAAGATTAGGAACCACAATCTGTGCTGATAAGCAAATTTCAGATTGCAGTTACAGTAGTTAAGTCCATTGTGACAAACTAGTGTTGGCTATGGGAAGAACTTAAAATAAGGTTATACATTGGGCGATCATGGTATCCCAGTTGCCTGGCTACTTGAACCTTGTTGGCCAGGGTACGTTACCTACCTTGTAATCCCCTTCCTCCTTTGTGTAACACTAAGAAGTTCTGTTTTTGTTTTTTTCTAAAAAAAAAAGGTTACTCATTCCTATTTGAACTAGTTACAGCCAAATGGAATGAGTGTTTCTTGAAAATAAAGCCAGAATAACAAATACACCAGTATGTACCCTTTTGTAATTCAAATAATAGAAAAAAGCAGCCAGCACTTACAGATTCAGGGAAGGATCCAAATTTTCCCAAAAGTGATGAGATTGAGCCACCAGGAACAAATTCCAACAATATATTTAGTGATCCCACCTCTCTTGCAGTTCCCAAGTATCTCTGAGAAAAAAACGTACAATCAAGAATTTTATACTCAACCTTATGCAATTCAATAGACAGCAAAACTGCACTCACCACTATGTTGGGATGGGAGAGATTCTTCAATAGATTCACTTCTTCCTCGAGCTCTCTAACATGAGCCTGTGAATTACAAATACAGATCAGCTAATGTCTCAGACTCTGCTCCCTTCTCAAATCTCCCGGGAACAAAAAAAATAGAACCTTCCATAGAACTAAATGAAGGAGGTTAAAACTAGTAAAACATAACTAGTCTGTATGAACATGATAAACAATCTTGGTTCTTTAGAAATCAAATTGCTCCTAATAAACAACTACCGTTACTACTGAATCCCAAATCAGCTAGAGTCATTTATATGATTCCTGTATATCCACCACTCTATTCAGACCCATTTCACACTAACACTGGGAAAGTGATTTATCTTATAGGCAAATTGATCATAAACTAAAGGGAAAAATTGAAGCAATCGGCTAAATCGAAATCCCTTACTTGAGCTCGCTCTCTTGAAGCACCATTCATCGCAATGGAAACCTGCAATTGAAGTAAGTCAAACAGAAACTATTCAAAATACAATAACCAAAACTCACAAATCTCTTGATTTTTTTTTTAAAAAAAAGGACAAAAACAATGTGAAGATTACTAAACAACTGAACAGCAAAAAAAAATCACCTCCTTTATAGCAAGCAGCTCTCCAGAATCAACATTCATCCCCATATAAACCCTACCAAAAGCACCACATCCAATCATTTCACCTTTCCTCCAGCGGATTGGCGGATTATCATCTTTCCTATCCGCCTTCACCGGTGAAGACTCGGCTTTAGAAATAGACGGAAGAGCAGGAACTTGTGACTTGGAGAAGATTCCAATACTCGATTTACGGATACTAGAACCGATTTTCTCAACGAAACCTCCAAATGCACTGCCGGCACCGATTTCCGAGTCGCCGGAAGGTTTAAAAACTAGAGATCGGCGAACGGAGCCGATGAAATCCTGCATTTTGGGGGAGCAAAGAGAGGGAGAGTTGTGGATTAGGGTTCAGTGATTCGCATTTGATCGTTGAGAGAGTGAGAAGTAGTGGGGGGGATTTGTTTTCAAAAATAAAATAAAGCTTTTTTTTGAATTTGTGCCTTACTGTTCTTGGAGTTTGTGGATGTGTGTGTCCACGCTCTTTGTTATTTAAGTTCCGATTTTACCCAGCTAACGGCATTATTATTTGGTCGATTTTTAAATGCTTTGACCAATTGACAATTTTTATCTTTTTCTATTTCTTTTAAAAAACTATTTTTTGCATTGCACAATATGTTGAGTCATGTAATCATATTATTAAGGCCAAAGTCATCTGTAGCCCCTTAAAGTTGTCCGCATAATTCATTTAGACACCTCAACTAGGGGTAGTACCTATTGAACACTTTAACCTTAAAAAATTTATATCTATTAGTCACAAAATGTTAATCAGTTGAAAAATAAAATTGTGTGTAGCTCAAACGCAAATACATAGCAAGTGTACCAATGAAACAACGACACGTGGCGGTTGAATTCAATTTTTTAAAAGTTCTATTTAAATAATCCAAAAGGAATTTTAAGAATAAAAAAATTAACTTTTTTAATTAACGCCCCTCCCCCACCCACCCACACAACCCAACCCAACCCTCTCATTTTCTTCTTTACCCCTTTCCGCCGGCGTCGACACACAAATAAAACATCTCCCCACTCTTTCATTCCCTTTCATCGGCATCGACAACACCACCTATCCATTGCCTTCATCTTCTTTCGATAATAAACATTTATCACAGTTACAAAAAATAATAACAAACTTTTGCCGAAAAAAGAATTGATTTAGTTTTCTTTCATCAAAATAAATGGAGTTTAACCAAAATATTTACAACCTGAAAACAGAGGAAAAAACAGAAGAATAGTTGGAGAGGGTGAGAGAAAGAGAGAGAGAAAGTTAGTGGGGTGGGGTGACATGGGAGGTAACCGGTTAGTACAGAGATGGTGGATGGAAATCGTTGAGGCTGTTCCTAGGAAGAAGTCGTCCTTTTTTTTATTGTTAGTTAATTGTTTTGGTTTCTTTATTAATTAATGTCAAGGTCAATAAATTTAAAAAAAAAGTGCTTTTTTTAGGAAAAATAAAAAGGAAAATGTTTTTTCGGCATCTTCACGCGCCCATGGAAAGTGAATCACAAACGATTTGCCATGTAGGCAAAAAATGCTTAGACGGTTCAAATCTGGGGTGGTAGAGGTGTTCAATAGGTACTAGGTGTAGTTGAAGTGTCTAAATGAATAACGAGGATAACTTTGAGGGGCCGCAGATGACTTTGGCCTATTATTAAAATAAAATCTTGGTTAAAGGCTTAAGTTATCTGTAGCCAGTTAAAGTTGTCCGCATATTTTACTTGGACATCTTATCTTACGCTTGTTCCAATTGAACACCTTTATTAGTAAAAAAAAATACCTATTGAACATTTTTTGACAATCAACTAAAAACACTCACGATGACATGTCATAATAACTAATCAGAAAAAGACATATGGCCTTGGGCGCATAATAACAATTTAAAAATACATTAAAAATAAAATAAAATCAAAATTTGTTTTCAGCCCCCCCAAAAAATTTGGGAAAACCTTTCTCCCCATTTTCTTCTTTGCCAAAGACCCAGGCACCCACCCACCCCGACGTTCATCCTTTCCCAGTTTCTTCTTTGCTAGTACACACAACCGATTTCGACTGAAATCACCCATTCTCCGATAATTGTTCCGTCGATTACCACACACCTACCTCCTCTCCCTTAGCGATTTCAAAGAAAATAATTTCAGATTCATATTAGTCTTGTCAGAAAAAATGAAGTTTCGCCAGAATTATTTTTGACTCAATTTAATTTTTATTTTGATGAAATTATCTTCTATAACTCAAATGAAAATCTTTATCAGTAAATTCTTTTGATTTTTTGTGTTCTGACTAATTAGTAGTATTTAATTGATGCTTTTCCAATGAAGAAAACAACGATGATTATATCGATGATGGCGGCGTGATGCTAGAAAGAAAGAAAGAAAGAATGAAGGATTAGATGGGAAAGAGGTGTGTCAAGGGATGGTGGCGAAGGAATTTGCCTGATGAAAATATTGGATTGAGTAGGGAAAACAAATCGGGGAAGATGATGCTAGGGATTTTTTAATTTTTTTTTTTTATATGTTTAAGTTATAATTTTTCTAATGTTGATATCTCCATTTTTTATTGGTCTGCTAAAATAAGTTTCTGGCTTCACGCGCTTCCTTAGATCTATAATACATTCATGATGCCATGTCACCGAAAAGTATTTAATAGGTACATGTTTTGAACGATAAAGGTTTTTTAATAGGTATAATGTCTAATTGAGGTGTCTAAACGAATTATGCGAACAACTTTAAGGGTCCGCAGATGACTTAAGCCTTGGTTAAATATAATACTTACAAAGAAAAACGTTTGAATTCTTTTGAATGGTCAATATGGATCATTGTATGATGACTTGTTTTTACAATACTTTCTTGGATCATAACTTTCTCTCGCGGCTGAGTAATGTTTATATGTGAGTTGATTACAATCCTTGTTCGTATCAAATCTTCTTCTTTTTGTTTGTTTGCACAAGAACAATACTTAGTGATGACACCGAATATATCAAATATTTGTTTAATAAGATGATGGATTTCTAGCTAAAACAAAAATAATTGGGGTAAAACTTATTGAAAAGCCATGAATTTTTTTACAATATGAGGTGATAGTAAGAAAATTCCATCGACTTCTATCGCAAGCTACTTTATGTCAAAACTTTTCCACACATATAGGGGGCATTTGATTTCCGATTAATGTAGGGATTGATTATGAATAATTAAGAGTTTAGTTATTCACGTGTTAGTTTATTCCATCTTCCACTCAAAAAAGTAATATGTTATTAGTTTCTTCATAACTTATACATGTATTAATTATGCAAAATTGTAAATTGGTAATCAAACACCGTACTTGATTTGCTGAACTTATACATAACAATTAAAATACTACCAAACGTGATACTTAGTTATGTTGGTTTAATATAAAAATAATTAATGTCTTAATCAACTACCAAATAACCCTTTAGTATCAATTCTTTAGTCTCATTAAAATATTTTGTTAATGTCTCTTCAGTATAATTCTCCGTTGAACTGCTTGTTGCCCTGATTTGTTTTCCTCCCATTTTTTTCGTCCACGACGAGTTCTAAATATTTTCTGGACATACTTTCTAAGCATGTTATAGGCTGATTTAATCTCTAAAATCACTTGACATCCTCAGAAAAATCAGTGTCCTTGATATGGAACTCTGCATAGTTGATTAAATATTATAATAAAAAAGTTATTGGGTATCTCTCTATTACAAATAAATTAAAATTTCATTTACGAACTTTCATTATTTTTTGAATCACATTGAGTAATGTCAGATAGTTTAGTGTAACTGAAAATTTAATATTGGACTGTGGAGGACAACTATAATGTTCTTTGAAATATAGGAAATAGATGAATTTTTAGCTCATTCAAAGTTCAAAAGTGGCTTTGAATAAATTTCGAACGATTCCAAAAAATCTGATGAACTACCATATAATACAAATAATTTCTCTACTAGGCTAAGTACAAATATAATGGAAAAAGTCTAATGAAAATTAGAAGTCTTTTCCAATTTCAATGATTGATCATATAGCATAGTAATATGACTTCATGAACCTCAACGATCGTTAAGGCTTGATCCGTTCATATAAGTCATATAATGTGCTGCTTTCGCCATTATTTTAGTCAACATTATCTTTTCAACATCACTCCGTGCTCCAATTTGATAGACATAACAAGTTAACAACTACATAAAATTGTTATTTTACATAGTATAACAAACATGTATTGTGTATTTAATATTCATAGATATACTTTAAAAAAAATACATCTTATATACCTTTTTCTAGCATCTCTCCTTGCTCTCCCAATATCACTACTCTTTCCCCTATATCTCTCAATCACCTCTCTCCACCATCTCTTGTTGCATCTCTCCTCTCTCACCCCCTTATCTCCCTCTCTTGCCCCCTTTCTAGATTATGCCAAACACATAAAGAAAGAAGAAGAGACGTGTATCAACTATCTCAATTGTATCACTCTAATTTGTATTAACATACAATCTTGTATCATATCATATTTTTGTATATCTATATCACGAATAAATAACCAGTATGTATCAAATACAACATGTATTCTTATATCACGAATGAATACAAGTGATACAAGAACAAATAAATACGAGTGATACAAATGTATCAGCCTGATGTATCAGTCTGTATTTCTACATTTTTTTAATCACAAATGAATACAAGCGATACAACAATGCTTGTACGTATCAGATACATCCTGCATCAACATGCATTTCTAAATTACTATTAAGTACAAGCGAGACAAGAGTAAATGAATACAAGTAATACAATCGTGTATCAACTTGTATGTATTGAAACATACTGTATAAACCCGTGTATATATCAAACTTTATCATTGCTACAACCTTGTATTTATTAAATACAACTTGTATCTAGCATCTCTTCTCTCTCTCACGATCTCGATCACCTATTTATTATATGAATAATAAATAATTAAATATTAAATTATAGTCATTTCTGAAAATTCATTACCAAAAATCAAAATGAGTAGATGTGACCCAAGTCAAGACCCTATAGTTGTTGACACCTTGAGAAATGGACACACAAAAACAGTCGCTTGTCACTACAGCATGACAAGCCCATCCCGTCACGTTTCCGACTCCCTATGCGCTACTACTTGAACTCCAATTTTTATTTTGGTAATCTCTCTCACGCCCACACTTTTTTTCTTAACAGCACCTCAATTTTATCTGCGATTTCTTCTGAATTGGGGGTTCATTTCTCTCCTTCATAATAACTCAGTCAAATTCACTTGTTCTTCGATTATGGCTTTAAATATGGAGTCTTTGGCTGAGGCAACTTCTGGGGCCATAGGATCCTTGCTAAGCACCACTATATTGTATCCTTTGGATACTTGCAAGACCAAGTATCAAGCTGAACTTCGAGCTCATGGTCTGGCCAAATACAGGTGTTTACCTTTTTATATATTTCTTTATCTGGTCCCATCTATGAGTATCTTTTTAACCTTCTCTGTGTCTGCTTTTATAAAAAAAAAATGATTTTGTCTCAGTTTTTCTTATAATTGTTTGTTATATGAGCATTCTTGATAATTATGATTTATGGGTTTTCATGGAATGTAAAGAGGATTACTCATGTTTCCTTTTTTTTATGAGAAGGGAAGCCCGCAACCGCTATCCTTTGGGTGCGCACAGGGTAAAATCCCCGCTCCTATGCAATAGCTTGCAAACCACATAGGAGAGGTAACCCGCACTAGGCAAGCCTGGTGCGACGAGCTCGACCCAAAAGGCAAACCCCTTGCTTTCGCTGGCAAGGGGTTTCGAACTTGAGACCTCCAACTTGGAAGTCCCAAGCTCAAACCATTGGGTCACCCCGAGGGGTTACTCATGTTTCCTTTAGCAGGCAGCCTATAAGAGATGTATTAAGTGGGAAATGATCCCTGGTCTTCTAGGTAAATAACTTTAACATTCAACCAAGTGCATCATTTAGACTTCTTTAGAATGAGTGCAAGCAGATAATATTAAACAAATTTTATAAAATATATACATGAAGTACCTAGTTTTACGGAGCTCTCCACAGGTTCACATGCCCCATTTTTAGGCTATAAACTTACCCCTGCAGCCTATACACCCTCCTCATTTAGGGGAACTTGAAACCTGAGATGTTGTAACAATTACATTAAGTCATGTATTTAGTGTTGGAAAGAAATGAGTTGGAATAGGGCGATTTGATAGTTTGATATAGCGGAACCCAACTAGTTTGGAATTGAGTGCAATTCATCAATTGTTTGATTTGTTCATGGGGCTTCGTTCAAGGATTTGGAATGTAGATATCAATGTATGTGATAATGAACATGTGATCGTTATCGCTTGTTCGTGCTAGAGGGGTTGATCAACCTATTTTCCCCACTGAAATTGCTTCTTGTCCTCAAGGTTCTAGTAGAGCGACATTGATTTAGGAAGTGGAACATACTCTGTCGCCTCAAGAGCAAATTGTGTGGCAAAAGCATCATTCTTGTTCACTCTTTTAATTATTCCAGTGTTTGCTTTCATGTAAAAGGCATGGTAGTGTCTGAGCCACCTTGAATGCATCTCAACTATTCACCTTGTGGTTTTTTTTCCCCGGTAACTTTGTATGCCAAGGCTGAGACAGATAGGAAGAAATCACCTGGTGTTATTTTTCCCTGAGGTATGCACCCATTTCATTGACTACTAGGTTACAACTCTGGCGGATAAAGTACTTTTGGATAGTGTTGTTACTGTTAGAAATGTATAATTAAGAGAAGGCTTTTGTTCCGGATGAATTCGGATAGCAAGGTTTCTTTGAGTCTGATGCAGATGTTTGATCTGAATCCCCATTTCCCTAAGATTTTGTATCACCTGTCAACCTTTTGACACCCGAAGTGCAGCTCATTGAGGACTTTCAAGACTTTTATTCTCTCTGCGAGTTAGTTCTGAAATATTGTGCCTCAGTAGTAAGCGGAAAAAACAAAGGGGTGATATTACATGAGATTGGAACTGAAAAGCCCAAAGGAGAATGTTATCGATTAAGTCCTTTGAGGATGTAAATAGCATGAAAGCCTGTTTAAAAGTGAAGAATGATGTAGCTGGCTTGAGCTTATGACCCAGTCTCCAATGTTAGGTTCAAGGCCATTAGCTGATAAAATACCTTAGGTTCAAGGCTATTAAGTTATAAATTTCTTCTTCACATCCATTTTGCCGTCTGATAGACGGACAACATGCAATCTTTCTCGGAATTGCATCATCAGCTCCAAATCAGGAAGGAGGTTGGGCTAGGAATGAGTGCTTCTTTGGTCACTTAAGGATAAGCTGCCAATGGGATTCCATGATGTCCTAGCTAACCGGTGGTTTTGGGGGAGGGTAGCAGGGGAAGGTTGACAGAAGTGAAGAGATAATAGAGGAGAACTAATCTCAAGTGTTGCCAAAGTCTTTAAATGAAATGTATACAGTAATTGCATCAAGAAAATTTAGAGTAAATAATTATCTTGTATACATTTTGGAAGTCCCATTTAAAAAAAATGGAAGTTGATTGTTAGAGGGAAATTGTCTCCATTTTACCCGTAGCTAATATAAATATGTAATGGTCAAATTTCTGAGTTGAAAATTATTGAAATGTAATATCAGTTGTGCTTTTCAAGCAGTAAATATGCCGCCGATTCACATTTTAAGAGTTATTTATTGGTTTGAAATGTAACTTTTTATATTTGAAGAAATTATAAGTTGAAACCAAAGAAGATCAAGTTATCAAAATATCTATAGTAGTAGTTAAGGAGGTTCAAGATCAGTACGAGACTCTGCATTCCAATCTCGTCAGCACAATTTCACCACCTTTTTCTGAATCCTTTTAGTGAAAATTTTGGGTCAAATAACAATTCCAAGAGGTTCCTCCCACATAAGAAAACATGTGGTGTTTCATGTGTACACCTTCATACATAAAGATCTCTGAATACCATTTGTGCTTTTGATACATCTTGTGGTTAATTGGGACAAGAGCTGCAAGAAAATGTGGCTCATTTCTATTATTAGGTGTCACACGTGCCATCTGTACACAAGAGGCATGTTTTTTGTGTACAAGTAGAGCGGTCTGACCAAAGAAATGGTTGTTAAAGTTACTCTTCATTGGACGTTGATAGTGGAAAAATGATGCACTCTTTTTATGGTGTATGCCACAATAACTGACCACATGTACCGAGGAGCATAGTTGAGAAATGTGCTTAGCTAGGAGAACTAGGGACCCATAGATGAACCAGATATGTTCTTTGGTAGGCTATAGCATGTTGTGAGTGCTTATAGATGAAAATATTGGAGTGTGACCCTTATTAGCATGTACTTCGAATTATGATTTGGCAATCAATACTTAATGGCTACATAGCCAAGGCCCAAGGATAAAGTTCCTTTACTCCTTTTGTGTTACCACTTATATCCACTTACTACTCCTTTTGTGTTACCACTTATATCCACTTTTTTGGTTTGCAAGTACTTTTATATCAAAAGCCTGAAAGGAAGTGTCTCTATACTTCAATTACTGCAAAAGTTTCTCATAGAAGGATTTTGAGTAAGGATTAAGGTCAATAAGATCTTTATTATCTGAAATTATTATCACGGAAGATAAATATATCTCCTCTAGCTATTGGATCCTTTACTTGTATATATCTCACTATTTGTTCTTTATGTTTCAATGCTAATTATGTTGGATGCCGATTTCTAATAACTGGTTTGCACTACAGTAGGTCTTGACTCGTAAAAAAATGAGGTTTATAAATCGATTTTTTTCCAAAAATATGTCTAGAAAGCTACAATGTTTATAGAATCTACACTGAATTCATCATCTGACCAATTTCTCCCTCTTTTTACTTGCTATACATGGACATATGCATCCATACAGACATATCTGGTAGCGCTAATTTCTCTTTGCTTTTAAACTGTTTGCCTCATTATGTACTGATTGTCAGTGCTTTTTCATTGCATGATGTTACTTTTGCTCAAATACTGTGTTCTCTCTTGTTCATTGTTTATGTGAAATAAGAGAAGAAGGAGAAAGAAGAACATTGGGAATTAGTTGCTTAATTATTCCCTCAAGCCATTGAGTTTAAATAACCTTTACAAGGAATAGAAAATAAGGAAATAGCGAATTTGTCATATTTAACACTCCTCCTCAAGTTGGATAGTACATATTGCATGCTCCTAGTTTGTTACACATATAGTCTACTCTGGATCCTCGAAGTGGTTTTATGAAAACATCTGCTAGCTGGTCCTTTGAGTTGACGAAACTCGTAAAAATGCAGCCAGACTCAATCTTCTGTCGGATCAAGTGACAATCTATTTCAATGTGCTTCATTCTGTCATGAAACACTAGATTTGAAGTGATATGTAGTACATCTTGATTATCACAAATCAGTTTCATAGGTTCAGTGCCTCCAATCTTTAATATTTGAAGAAGTTGTCTTTGACACATAAGCTCACAAATAGCCAATGCCATGGCCCAATATTCTGCCTCTGCGTTTAACCTGGCCATCACATCCTGCTTTTTTACTTTTTTGAGATATTAGATTGCCTCCAAATAAAATACAATAACCTGAAGTGACTGTCTATCAAAGGGTGATCCTGTTCAATCTGCATTACAATATCCTACAATGTTGCATGTTCCTTGTCTTCATACAATAAATCTTGTCCTAGAGAGCCTTTCACATATCTTAGGATGTGAATTATTGCATTCTAGTGGCTGTCACAAGTTGATTGGAGACTGCCTAACCACACTAACATCAAATGAAATGTCAGGTTGCGTGATCGTAATATAGTTGAGTTTGCCAGCAAGTCCTGGAACAAGTTTAATATTTGAGTCTATGAGAGTGTCCATAGGGGTGTAACTCAACATACCCGTGTCTTCCAAATGTCCAAGGCATATTTCCTCTGTGAAATGGCAATGCCTTTGCTAGTCTGTACCACCTCAATGCCTAAGAAATTGACCTTGAGCCTAACTCAACCACAAAAGCTAACTCACCTAACTCATGAGGTGAGGATTTTCCAAATTATATAAAGAGTCCAATTGCCCATCCCACAAACAATGTGGGACTGCTAACACTCCGCATGCCCAGGCCTGCCAATTGGAGCGTGAATAATATAATATGGGGTCCAACATCCGATAAATAAATAATTGGGATGAGCATGGCTCTGATACGATATGAAATAAGGGAAAGAATAAGAAGAGAATTGGGAATTAGTTGCTTAATTATTCCCTCAAGCTATTGGGTTAAAGTTACCTTTACAAGGAATACAAAATAAGAAAAGAGAATAGGGCAAACCCCGTGCACAAAGCATCCCGCACTCACGCAAGGTTCAAGCCTTCAGGGAAGGGCCTCACTCCTAGAGGTTCTGATGTAGGCGGCCTTCCCTGATGCAAGTATCCCCTTATTACTTAATTACAGGAATTTGGGAATTTTTCTATATTTACAATTTTAAATAATATCGACTTTTGCCATGTTTAGCAGTTTGTTTACATATCTCTACTGGATTTTGTACCCAAGTATGAGCAGTGATGTGATTGTATGAACTTCTTTTGAAATGCAGGAATACTCTTGATGTCTTGTTGGAGGCCATTTCTTCTCGGCAAGTTCCTTCACTCTATCAGGGTCTTGGGACAAAGAATGTGCAGTCTTTTGTTTCGTCTTTTATTTACTTCTATGGATATGATTTCTTCAAGAAACTATACTTGAAGAAGAGTGGATTTAAATCCATTGGAACAAGAGCTAACTTAATAATTGCTGTTGTAGCGGGGGCATTTACAGTCATAATAACCCAGGTGAATCATACTTGGCAGTTCTACTTGGACTAAAATTGATTTTAGTTTTCTCAATATTGAAAAGAAGGTTGCCTACAATTAGACAATTTATGAAGTTTCGTCGATTTAAATTGCGGTGCTTTTAAAGCTATGAGGGCCTGCTTCCAGGCCTAGTTGAAACTGCAAAGGGAAAGGTGATTTCCCGTGTGAAGTGCACACTCTTTTATCTTTGGCCCTTTAAAGGGTGTGCCTCTGGAAACTGGATTAATGCTAAAGTAGGTTATATGCTTCTGGTGATGGTTAGAACTCAAAATTTGGTGACGTATACTGACCCATGAACTCATATATGTGGTTCTTTTTTTCATGGAGTATTTTCTGTTCGTTTTCTTAAATCATTGAGACCTCATACAATTCTTGCTTTTGTAGGAAAACCTGATTTCTTACTTATCAAACAAAAAAACCTGGATTTCTTTGGTAGCTGCATAATCAATCTATTTAATTAAGACAGCATACTTTTCGTAGTCTTTCACTTTGAGTTGTCTACATTTGTAAGCTGGATGGCCCTGTTGCACAGAGGTGGAGATCAGAGAGAGTCATTCTGATATTATACTTATTTGAACTTATCAAAAAAGGAGTTCCAAGAAGCTGTTATTTCCCAGTTCATATATGTGCTTAATGCTTTTAAAGATTAAATAGAACAAGAAAGTTGCATTTCTCTTTTAGAGTGAAACTATATGTACCACCAATGTGTAGAAAAAGAGTCTCTGACAGTGGATGTGGAGGCGTCTTCTGGCAGTGGTCTTTACTTTTGTTCTGGTTGCATCTTCTGGGAATTGTTTGCTCCAGCTTGTGTACTTCTGTTTCTTATAAGGTTTCTTTTATATCTGTTCTTCTATTGATCTGAAGTTTTACTCTGATATTGCAGCCTCTAGATACAGCAGCTTCAAGAATGCAAACTAGTGAATTTGGGAAATCCAAGGGATTCTGGAAAACCCTCTCGGAGGGCACTTGGAGTGAAGCATTTGATGGTCTAGGAATATCCATCATTCTCACTTCAAATCCAGCAATTCAGGTATTCACGTGCTTAATTTTCTAATGTGAGAGTGTTCCACCATTTCTTTCAATGTCGTATGTTTGTGATGCTTAAAGTATGCTCACCTGATACCCTCTTGCATACTATTGCTTTACCTTCCAAATTTCGCATTATGTCTCGACAAATTTCAATATGATATCACAAATTATGTTCAGGGACATTAATGAATAATTTTCTGTTGCAATATGTGGTGTTATGCAGTACACGGCCTTTGATCAATTTAAACAAAGAATGCTGAAGGGGAAGATGAAAAGCAATAGAGGGGTGGAATCAAGGCCAGAATCTCTTTCTGCTTTTTCTGCTTTTGTTCTGGGGGCAGTCTCAAAATGTTTTGCCACCTGCATCACTTACCCGTTAATAAGGTATATTCAGTTGAGCATTTCATACGCAAGCGTGAGTCTATGCCAATTGTGTCAAACATGTAAAAGAGCTGTTGAACATCTGCTCCTTTTCTATTGTTATATACTTAGTCAGACACTTTTTGCTCAAACATTAGAGAATACCAGTGCCAGAATCACCAAGATTCGGTTGGGTATTGGACTACATTTGGCATCTTTTTTTTTTTGGTTTCCCACCCAGTATCCGGTACCCACATTGGAGCTTGACTAAATCCGGATTCGCGCCGGGAAGTCCCACATTGGGGGTAAAATGTTCCCTAACAAAGGCGACTCCATACCTGGGGGGGACTCGAACCTGAGACCTCTGGGTAAGGATGAAGGAGTACTTACCACTCCACCACAACCCTTGTTGGTTACATTTGACATCTTTACTCCTACTGTATATCTAGTATGTTGATGGCTTCTTTTTCTTTGGCGTCAACATAGCTGTATTTACTCATATGCACTGTGTATAGGTGTAAAGTCATGATACAAGCTGCTGAATCAGAAGGAGATGCAGAGGATGAAGCTGAGTTAAAAGCCCGGAAAACAATTTCTGGATCCCTTCATGCCATATGGAAAAAGGAAGGGCTAATGGGATTCTTTAAAGGGTTACAGCCTCAGATCCTGAAAACAGTTCTAAGCTCCGCACTGCTGTTGATGATAAAAGAGAAGATCTCAAAAACCACATGGGTTCTGCTTTTATCAGTAAGGAGATATCTGTTCCTAACGAGGACCAGACTAAAGAGCTCTTGAAATTCTCTTAGAAGAGCTGCTGCATGATTCAAATGTAACAATGCAATTAGCTCGTAGGTCCTTGTTCGAGATGTGGAGCCACCTTGCTCACAAATAAAATGTTTCATCTGATAGTGCAACTCTCTTTCAGTTTGTCTGTTGAAATGGTATGTTTCAGATTATCTTTTTATGTCTTCTTTCTGTATACAACAATCACGATTTCTTGTTCGTCTTTTTTTCAAGTTCTACTCTACATATCACAAGGAATGTAAAGATTTGGTCATATTTCTGCTTCTGTCTGCATTTGGTCTCTGTGTACATACCGATATTCGTTCAGTAGAACTATACATTCTCCAGAAGTGGTTCAGTTTCAACTTTAGATCTATTTTATATTCAAGCATTTCTTTTCCCCTCCAATTCGGTCAGCTTGTGATATTAAGCTTTGACGTTTTGTCATGTAAAAATGATATGGATTCCTACATCCCCAAAGACTGTTGCAGTCCCATTCTGCATTGCAAATCTTTCTTTCTTTCTCTTTAAGTTGTCTGATAATTTTCTTTGATAACTCTGTCTCTGTTAAGCAATTCTAGCAAGAAGATTAAAATACAAACTTTAATTCTAGAGCAAGAATAACAAGAGAAAAGGATAAAAACAGACTATGATAAATATGAAACTTTGTTACTCCAAACTATTACCCAATTGACCCAACCCAAAACCTTCCTAGAACCCAATTACATTTTACAGTATAGGTTCCAAAAGCCCTCTTTGGACCTAGTTTGTTTTGGATGGTTGTTACCAATTGAAATATACCGTGTTGTTAGTTTGAATAGAATGATTTTGATTTTATCCTTATGTAACAATCTATAGTCTCTAATGACTGACTTGGTATGTTCATGTTACCTTATTTTTTCTCATTTTGTCTTTGACCCTACACCAAGGTCAGAGCTAGCTTGTGGTCTCGGCAAAAATTTATACATGTGGTTAATTTTTTTTTAATGTATTCTACTATATTATAAAAGGGAGTTTAGGCCCAATTCTACTATATTATATTCAAGATTGGAATTTTTCCCAATCTTAAATATTATATATTATACTTGTGGGACTTTTAAAAGGAAGTTTATACCCGAGTATAATATATAATATTCAAGATTGGGACTTTCTTGAATATTATATATTATATTTATTATATAGTAGAACTTGGGCATAAACTCCCTTTTAAAATAATATAGGATATATATATATATAATATCTCACAAATGGAAAAGTCCCAATCAAGGAAGCAACATATATCATTTATAAATGGCTTAAAAAACTTTAAAATATTTAAAAGCTATATAATAAAATAGGTTGACTTTCAGAATTCTATCAGACTCACATATATTGGGATAGAAAAAATAACACATATCATTTTAATATTACCAAAAAAGTATTATAAATAATAATAATTAACAACTTTAAATATCTAAAAGACATTTTAAAAGGGTTAATTTTGTAATTTTTTTCATATCACATAAATTAGGACAAAGTGACCAGTAATGTACATTATTTCAAAGTTACATAAAAATATTATAAATCACAATAATTAATAACTTCAAACATTTAAAAAAAAATATGAAAATTTGGATGACTCTCCAAATTTCATTTGTGTCACATAAATTGAGACAACAAAAATAACATATATTGGGTCCATTTTAATTTATTTGTCTTATTTTTTTTATTTTTAAAAATTGCGTAAAAATACTATAAATCATGATAATTGACAACATAAAATATGTTTTGAAAAAAAATACAAAAAATTCCACTGATTCTTGAAGTGAATCTATCGTAAAAATGCTATAAATCATGATAATTGACAACATAAAATATTTCAAAAATGTTGCATATGGGTAGTCTTATTATGCCTTAAATAGCGTCAAAGAAAGTACAGGTTTGTGATAAAAAAACTTATTCCTTTATCCACGCGAACAATCACTTCAAAAACTCGATTATTAGCCCCAAAACATACCATTTATATTATTGAGCCCGTACATAGCACGATATGTATATATATATATATATATATATCTCTGTGAAGAGACGGTGCGAAGACGCCCCAGTGAGGAGGTGTGAGGGGCTGGTCGTAGAGGGTTCGCGGAGGGGTAGAGGTAGGCCTAAGAAGTTTTGGGGAGAGGTGATTAGACAGGACTTGGCTCAGCTCCACATTACCGAAGACATGACTCTAGATAGGAAGGAGTGGAGGTCGCGTATTAAGGTTGAAGGTTAGTAGGGCTAGCGTGCTGTCCTTTCTCGCGAGGGTATGGGTTGCTAGCGTGTGTAGTGGTCGTAGCCTTTCACTTGCAGTTCTTGTCTGTGGTACCTATAGCCTTTTGTTGTTTACGGCGTTTCACTTCTCTCTTTGTTCTTTTGAGGCTACCGTCTCCTCTGTTGATTATTTACTATCTTTCTTATTGGATGGTATGTTTTATGCACTGCTCTCCTCGCCTTTAACTTGGTTTTGGTGTACTTGAGCTGAGGGTCTTTCGGAAACAGCCTCTCTACCTCCACGAGGTAGTGGCAAGGTCTGCGTACACTCTACCCTCCCCAGACCCCACTTAGTGGGATTCCACTGGGTATGTTGTTGTTGTTGTTGTATATATATATATCTCACAAATGGAAAAGTCCCAATCAAGGAAGCAACATATATCATTTACAAATGACTTAAAAAGCATTAAAAATTACAATAATTACCAATTTAAAATATTTAAAAGCTATATAATAACATAGGTTGACTCTCAGAATTCTATTTGGCTCACGTATATTGGGACAGAAAAAATAACACCTATCATTTTAATATTACCAAAAAAGTATTATAAATAATAATAATTAACAACTTAAAATATCTAAAAGACATTTTAAAAGGGTTAATTTTGTAATTTTATCCATATCACATAAATTAGGACAAAGTGACCAATAATGTACATTATTTCAAAGTTACATAAAAATATTATAAATCACAATAATTAATAACTTCAAACATTTAAAAAAAAAATGAAAATTTGGATGACTCTCCATATTTCATTTGTGTCACATAAATTGAGACAACAAAAATAACATATATTGGGTCCATTTTAATTTATTTGTCATTTTTTTTATATTTAAAAATTGCGTAAAAATACTATAAATCATGATAATTGACAACATAAAATATGTTTTGAAAAAAAATACAAAAAATTTCACTGATTCTTGAAGTGAATCTATCGTAAAAATACTATAAATCATGATAATTGACAACATAAAATATTTCAAAAATGTTGTATGTGGGTAGTCTTATTATACCTTAAATAGCGTCAAAGAAAGTACATGTTTGTGATAAAAAAACTTATTCTTTTATCCACGCAAATAATCGCTTCAAAAACTCGGTTATTAGCCCCAAAATATATCATTTATATTATTGAGCCCCATTATCGTGTATATATATATATATATATATATATATATATATATATATATAGTAGATGCCAACCTCTTTTCCCTTCAGAGTTTGAATCTTCTTAACAATACGTGTCGTATACAACCATCCAAACAAAGCGTAAATCCCAACGGAAAGAATATGAATTAATGATACTGATCTCTCCACGCCTCTGTTTCTTGCTTTTCTGCGAGGATAAGATAATTAAGAAGAAGAAGAACCAAAACGAAAGATTGAGACAAATTAAGCATCAAATTCGATAGAATCCATGGCGATGGGAAGTGTGTTTAACCAAGAAACCAGAACTGGAGCATTTTTCATGGCCACACTGCTCATTTGGGTTTTCTCAGTTTTGTGGGAAATACTAATTAACAAGCGCAAGGAACTGTTCCCAATCGTTCTGGGTTTCATTTTCTACCAATCGGCCAATTGGGTCATCCCCAAATTGCTGCGAAATCGCGATCCCCTCTTTGTCAACACCTGTGTATCTCTTCTCCATTCATCCACTACATCTGCTTCAGTGCTCTTCATTTTGGTCAATCAGTCGATGATTTCAAATGGGGTAAATGTAAATCAGATGTTTGAACATTCACAGCTTGTTGAACATACATGGCCATGGGCATTTACAGCTTTGTGCTTTTCGTGTGGGTATTTTGCTTATGATCAATTGGATATGCTCCTAAATCGATTGTACAGCGGATGGATTCCTTCGATTCTATTACATCATTTCTTACTCCTTATCTGCTTCACACTTGCCTTGTATCGAAATGTCGCAATCAATTACCTCATTCTTACTCTCATTTGTGAGCTGCATTCTGTGTTTCTGCATCTGCGTAAAGTACGGAGAATGGCAGGTTTTCGTGATTGCAATGGCAGCATTTTTGTAAAAGTGGAATGGGTTCTTAACTGGGCGACTTTTGTTCTAGCAAGAGTTGTGTCTCATATTCTCATTACTGTTAAGCTGATAAGAGATGCTTCAAAGTTTGATAAAGGTGGTGTGGAGCTCCCTCTTGCCCTTTTCGGTATGGCTGGGATGAATTTGCTTAATACTTTCTTAGGAATCGATCTCTTTAAAGCTTACAGGAGAGAAATGAATCCTCAGAGGAGTCGTCAAAATCATCATGATTGATAATTCCAATTGATAGGACATCAAGTTGATCAAGAAACCTCTAATGTAGAGTGTATTTTAGGAGTTGTGTTGGGAGCTTTGAACTCAAGTATTAGGTCTTTCTTTTACGCGTTTTAGGATAGTGAAAGATGAAGACTTTGTGAGTTAGGGGTATGGCGAACCTCTCCTATTGAATTGTGAATCTCATATTTGAATGTTAATCTAATTAGTATCTATCGTTCCTTCCTTTCTTTCTTTCAATTTAAGATTATTGGTTGTGCTTATGAGGGTTCAAGCAAATTCTTAGCTTGTTTTTTCGGGTTCATTCAACTATAGTTGTTGATCTTCCTATCCCTTTACTTGTTTTCTCTACTTATTCTTGAGTGTTTTCGAGGGTTGAAGTCTTTATCATTTGAGTTTCCTGGATTTGGTGCTGTCATCTATGTCCCAGTAGTTCTTATATATTGAAACAGTTCAATTATTTTGGCAATGTGAGTTGTAAATGCCAAGCAGATTTGATGCCTGAAATGACATTGTATGTGGAGAATGAATGCTGCAATATTTCAGAGCAATACAATACAGAAAATAAATGAGACAGTGGAATCTGTCTGTAACAGACGTTTTGTAGTCTTTTAAGGTACATTTTCTGTAGGGATAGTAGCTGATATTCTCCCTCTTTCAATTAGAATATTACAAATTAACAACAAAATCAGGTACTCGTAACAGAAACTACACTCAGATGTGAAAAATAGAGAAAAAAGTGTAAAGGTTCAACATTTTCACAGTAAGAGGAGAAATGCCATGAGTAGAAAGACTGCATGAGAGATTAGACCAAGCTGAAAAAGTATGTTTGCTGAACTATTATCAGGTGTAAAGCTTCCCTCCAGGTTGTTTGTGGTCAAAATTACGACTATCCAGTTGTCGTCAGAACCAATTCCAACACCAGTAAACTTGGTATCATTCAGAGAATTAGAATACTGGGACATTGTATAGTTGGAAAGAACGAGGTCTGGGACAAGGTTGGGAACACAAGCAGGCATTATCACTGCATCTCTGGTGGTTGTGACGTTCAATTTGCACTTGGATAGTAGATTAGGATAGTCAGAGAACTGAGGTTCAGTGCCAAGTACAGTATTGGCGCCTGTTGTGTTTGTGCAGGGTTGATTTTTAAATTGGTCAGCCATTTCATCAGCAAGGCATTTTGCTTTGTCATTCTCGCGCAGAGTTGTCAAATTTAGGGATGTCCTGTAGCTGTTAATACCTCTAAAAAGGTTGTCTTCCTCATCTGCACCAAGGTGACAAATATGAAACTCCAAGTGCAGATATTGAACCATATAAAAGATTAAAAATTAGTCTCCTAAGGGGATATTATGTGGAGAAGACACCTAAAGTGCACTCACAATATAGTCTAGGAAGTGAATTAGATAGTGATAACTGATGTTCATGAAATGTAACAAGGCGTGGTGCCTGCAGTTCAAGTTCTTCCCTTAGTATACATGATACATCCCTCTCCATCCACACCACAAAGAACCCAAGAACAACAACATCATATGCAGGGTAATCCCACAAGTGGGGTCCGGGAGGGTAGAGTGTATGCAAACCTTACCCCAAGGTAGGGAGGTAGAGAAGCTATTTCCGATACTCACCTCAAGGAAAAACATATCAAAGCTGACTGAAGCAAAGAGATCATGGCAAAATACTATATAAAGCATGACAAAGCATACAGAAAAAAATGAACAGTAACTAGACCACAAAGAACCCATGGTACACGCCAATTCCATTTCGCCGGATTGAAAGAGCCATCAATCACTATGATCTCTTTCTTAGAAAAGAAATTGCGTAAATTCAAACAACTCGAAGCTGAAAAGAAATTTCTGCTAAAAGCTCTTTCCACATTTCAATTAATATCCATTTCTCAAAGCAACACATTAACACACTCTCTCAGTCCAAGAGAGGTTTTTCAGAATTGACTTGCTTGAGATACTGCTGAGTAAAAGTAGACCAGGTCACATGAATTTCTCTGATGGCAGAAGATTTGTAGAAATGATCCACCATGATTTCAACATATGGGTTGATAAAGATGATAAGAAGAACTGCTGATGTATAAGGCCAGTTCATCGCTAAAGATCAAGAACCTACAAATGAGATATTATCCCTTATTTGAATATTGTTCCTTTATAGCGCCCCATTTTACTAACGGAAGTTCTGCAACTTCCAAAATAATGGAGCGGCCTCATCGAGAAGCAATCACTTGCATTGAAGATCAAAACCCATCAAGCACCCAAGGGTGTAGCCTAATGGTCAATGAAGTGGATTGACAACCATGAGGTGTCAAAAATGCTAGGTGATTTCTTCCTATTTGTCCTAGTCTTAGCCTCGATGGACAAAGTTACCTGATACTTGTTGTTGATGGGAGGTGATAGATATCTTGTGGAATTAGTCGAGATGCACGAAACCATACCCCGACACCACAGTTATCAAAAGAGAAAGTAAGATTAGCTTTGGATTCAAGTCAGCTAACTTTTCCATGGATCATTTAGCTGAGGTAAAAATATTTTGATTCTTAGGTAAAAAAAAGGTAATTTAACAAACCTCAGAGATCTATCTAATTCATCAAATCATCAGGTATTTGGGAAGCAGATCTAGCCCTATCTGATAATATATAAACTTCAATAACTTAATTTTCCACTTGCTCAAAAGAAGCTCAATCTTTCTATAAACAGTAAATTGGAATACCATAAACTCAACACACAATCAGGATCCAAGAACTCTACTACTACTACTACAGTAAGCAAGCAAGCAAGATAATAAAGAATAAAGTTGAACTGAACAACCCCAAATCTACAAAATAAAAAATCTTGAAATGGGTCATCACTATCAAACAACAATACAAACCCAGATCTTCAAAAGAGGTAAAATGAAGAAGCTCAACACCTCATATGCAGAGAACCCGATTAGCAATTAGAAATGATAATAAAAATAACAGCTTTGATGCAAAATGAAGAATTAAAGTATAGTGAAAAATTACGTACCGTCAGATTTGACAAAAGAGAAGAGAAGGGAATTAAGAACAAGAAGAGAAAGTAAGAGATAACGTGGAAGCAACGCCATTGTTGATCCTCTACTTGTTACTGAGTTTTGAGCTTTCTGATTTTATAACAAAATTCAAAGAGGAAAAATCATATATGGGGAGTGGGGACTTGTCTACAACACACACAATTAGAAAGCGGCGAACCACATGATACGACGTCGTTACCATGCTTGCTCTTTTTTTTTTTTAAACATGTTTTTATTTTTTGGTTTTCTTTTCGAAGCTCGAATAAATTTGAATCGCGATTCATTCGAGGATGACGTTTTCAACAAGATTTTCTCCGTACCTAAAATTTGAATCGAGACCTCTATTTAAAGTGAGACTGTTCCACCACAACATCACCATCCATGTTGTTGCCATAAATATGTTTTTTTTCCACCAACTTGAATCTTGTGCTTTGAGAAGAAATTTCATTTTCTGTAGCGCAGTTTTCCATATTTACCAAGTCTTCTGCGTGTTTTTATTAAAATAGATGGTTCCAAATAGTTGTCATTTACAAAAATTAAGATTTAACATATAATTGAATTTGTATTTCTATTTTGTTGTTAGTGATAATTACTTTTAGAAGTAATAAACATTAATTAATTAGTATAGAAACTCTAATTGAAGAGCACACATAAACATATTTTAACATTGTGATTGTTTAGATTTATATCACCTGCTCCAACTGATTGTAGATATTATTATCAATTTTGAGTACTCAAATTTTTAATTAAAGTATCCTTAAATTTTTTAATATGATAATCATTTTTAATATTCTTTTTCACACACAAACCAAATATTGATCCAAAAAAAAAATTAGAAAAATATTTTCATTGAAAATGACTTCCTCAGTACCAAATTAATTAGTAATAAAATGTCTCATCTCCTAACCCAACTAAATTAATAATAGTCTTTTCTTTAGTACCACGGATTATTTTTTAATGAGACTGTTGCTTAAGTTTTTTATTGTACAGAATATATGTTGAAATGATATGATTTTTTAGTCGGTGCAAAAATCCAAAAAAGTAAAATCATATTTTTTTATAGTCCTATCACTGCATCAATATTTTTTAACGGCAATTAGTTAATAATAATAGTTTAAGTATTACTAAATATTTATTTTAAAAGGTAATTTTAGTGATAATTACATTTTAGCACTCTTTGTTAATGTCATTAAAGCTTATGGCGACATTGAATTCAATAACAATTAACTAATGCCGATAAAAAATTTAACACTTTTTGTTAATGTGTATATTTATTGCTGCTAAAAGTTATTTTTATGATAGTGTATATATTATATTAGCTACAATATTTTGTTGCTCTAGGTTGTATTTTAGTAATAATATATGCATGCATCAAACTTGTGATTATTTAAGTAGACTATCCTACATTAAGTCCATAAAATTTTACTATGGTTTAGATTTAAATTTTAAATTTTAAAAAGGAAGAAGTAGAAAAAGAAAAAATAGGAAATTTTAGAGTTTGTTTGGTGGTTCACAAATATTAGGTGTAGAATCAACGTCAAAAGGAAGCTATCAGATTATGACCAAACAGAACCTCTAACAAACCCAAAGCTTTAATTCAATATCTTTTATTAAGATTTTTCTTTTAAATGAAAATAATATAAAAGAGCAAGTAGATCTAGAAGTCTAGTTACCATGATAGTAACTTTTGCAGTTTTGCTCTGATCGTATATATACATCAAAAAATCTATGAAGTATCAATAAATATCTAAGTAAAAATTCATATATTTATTCCTAAATTCGCTTTTGTTTAGAATTGAGGTGTATTGAGACATTTTTGGGTTCTAACTCTTGTAAATGGATGAGGTTGATATACAATTAATTAACTCCAATTTTAGGCGTTTTTCTCAATATTTAGTTTTATGTACTACAAAAAACCTTGGAATTTTTGTTGATATTTCAATTTAGACAAAAAATAAAAAAATATGTCAATTTAGACAGAACTTATAACATTTTAGTTTATTTTTCTTTCTTTACATGTCAAAATAGTAAAAATGTATAGCTAAAGAAGGGTGGATTCACTTTAATCCGTAGCTATGTACTTTCTTCTGTTTCATTTATTTTTCTAACTGTGTTGCATTGAAATCTGACTAATTCAAATTTGATCTACCTAAAAACCGATCGGGAGAAATTCTCTTTATCAATAATTTTTTCATACTCAAATTCGAAACCAAGAATTCTAATCAAACAAAAAGCAGCCTCATTCACTAATCACATCCTTTAGTGGTCTTGCTACCTCTATTTGTACCGTTATAATTGATGAGAAATGTTTTTATTCAGAAAATATCCTCCTTTGGATAAAAATGTTTTAAAAATTATAAATTTGGCAAAGCAAACTATTTTTACCTAGGTAAATACGTATATGCTTTAATTTGCTATGATTGAATAATTTAATAATTCCCATCAATTAACCACAGTTAAGTGTTATTATTTATGTTCGAACACATATTATACATCCATGATTTGATATAAATAAATTGCCTCCTTTTAAGTATGTGTTATCAAAGACCAGGAGTTTTATTTTTTATTTCTAGTCTTCAATTTATTTCCAAATTTACCCAATAATTCTGTATGGAACCACCCCGAGGTCTAAACCTGAGTTGTCATTTAGATTATTTTTTAAAAGCATTTCTTGTTCTTTTAGGCAAAAATTATAATCATATAAAATTCTTTACATAGTCAATTATATAAGTTAAATTGTCAAGACCAATTTTTTTACACAGCCAACTATATAAAGTTAAATCGACGAGACAAATGTCCTATCCTGTAATTTTAAGGAAACTAATTTTTATTGTACTAATTATTCTAGGAAATATATCATATGAGCAAGAAGATGCCAAAAAATAAAAAAGGAGGCAAATTGGCAACTAGTTCCTGGGCTCTACTTCACTCGAAATTCAAATTTAAAAAAAAAAAGAAAAAAAAAAAGAAAGATTTGGCATGATGTACCGAGTTTACTGTTTACCAACTAATGAAATTGATATTTATTAGTCCAATTTCGGAAAAAATGGCACAAAATGACTATTTATTACTTTTTCGACTAATAAAAGTAGCAAATATAAATAATAATAATAATAACCTATAATTTTTTTAAAAATATTGAGTTTTCCCTCGCTCTCCTCCTAAAATCTCTCAATTTAATTGGTAAATTTCTCAAATCCATTTACAAGAATCTCTACATCCATATCTTGGTTAACCATATAATATTTTCCAATTTTTTCAAAAATATTCAGTTTTTTTTAAGCTTAAAATGTGTCGAAACAATTTTGAATTAAGAAGTCAATTCTAAATAGGACTTGTACCTAAATAAATATATGAATCCCAAAAAAGGAATTAAAAAATCAGAAGAGAGGCCTTAAGTTCGATATACAGAAACCAAAAGCATATTCTTATGCTTTACAAGTTATTATTTGCAAAAAGAAAAAACAAAAGAAGAAAAATCACGTAGATTTTCTCTTTTGAAAGTTCACATGAATTGGTGGATACAATTAAATTTGGATAACGCGGCCACTCCAACCAATAGTATGCCCCTTACCCCAACCCCTGTAATTGTAAACATACCTTGTTGTTTCCAACTTCATAGTCCTCAAGTTTCATATATCAAAACAATACACAAATATAAACATCCATTTCACTACTCTTGATTCTCAGAGAAAAAAAATGTCTGTGGCTGCTGATGGGAGATTCGCGCTACTTCGTAGTAACCCTGCAGCACTGACAGGGAGAAACTTGAAGGTAGTGAAGTTTTGCAATGGAGAATTGATGGGGAAGAAACTCAAGTATACAAAATTTCAGTTAAGGAGTAATGTAGTGAAGCCTAATATCTGCATGTCACTTACAACTGATATTGCAGGTGAGGCTAAGGTGAGTCTTCTATATATGTATATCTTTGCTTCATTTACAATTTTGAATGAAGCATTGGTGACTACTTGGGAGTTAGATCAAATGAGCAACTTATGTTAAAACAACTTAACTAATCACAGTATCACACCATATCATTATGTAGTAGTATCGGACTGTAAATTAAAATCTTGAATTCCTCTCGAACTTTACCTCTAAAAATGGCCATTTTGACTAACTGTTAAATGTGGACAGTTGAAGGATCTTGAAGCAAAGAAGGACGATGCAAGGACAGTAGTAGCAATCATTCTAGGAGGGGGAGCGGGAACTCGTCTTTTCCCCCTCACCAAACGTCGTGCTAAGCCTGCCGTAAGTTTTCTTTTCAGATTATGAGAGAGATTATTACTACCAGTTTTGCAGAGCTATCTGCATCTCACCATTGAGTCATTATCAATTCGCTTCAGGTTCCAATGGGAGGAGCATATAGGCTAATTGATGTACCAATGAGCAACTGTATTAACAGTGGCATCAACAAAGTATACATTCTCACTCAATTCAACTCAGCCTCACTTAACAGGCATATAGCTCGTGCTTACAACTTTGGCAATGGGGTCACATTCGGAGATGGCTATGTCGAGGTAAACATACAACACCAATTTTCATTTTCTTAGTTTTAGGTTTTGATGATAGTGGCAGCATCATGGCTGATAAGTTGTAGTACAGGTCTTAGCAGCAACTCAAACACCAGGTGAATTAGGTAAAAGATGGTTCCAAGGTACTGCAGATGCTGTGAGGCAATTTCACTGGCTTTTTGAGGTACACACATGGTCATATTGAATTGCAATATCCATAATTTAGTAATTTACCCTAATAACAGTGCAAGCATCAATATATTCCAGAACTGCAATATTTCTGAAGAAGAATCGAAATGCATATATTCATACATCATAACAGGAGATTTCAATTATAGTCGACCTGAATATAATTGTTGATGACT
Organism: Solanum verrucosum; assembly: GCF_900185275.1. NCBI lineage: Eukaryota > Viridiplantae > Streptophyta > Magnoliopsida > Solanales > Solanaceae > Solanum > Solanum verrucosum. The sequence continues at coordinate 2,672,154 of NW_026020065.1, read as the reverse complement.
TGATGGCATAGAAGTAAACTAAAGGGCCACTAATAGTTTTCATCCTCAACAAATTACCAATGCAAGATCAAGTTAGCTAAGTTTGTATCGGTTTAATTTCTTCCAGGGAACTTAATCTGAGGAAAATACAGCACAACAGCATGTAAATATAAGCAATACTTTTTCTACACTCTGCTATAGCCAACCCAAAATTAGCCTCATTATATGGCTTAGTCACAAACATGACACTAATTCTTGTAAACACTGAGTTTGCGATGTTCACACTGATTTTCCATAACTTAAGGATGCAAGAAGCAAGGACATAGAAGATGTGCTCATTCTCTCTGGAGATCACTTGTATAGAATGGACTACCTGCACTTTGTTCAGGTGAAGACTAGACTAAGCTATAAGTACTTACCTTGATTGATATCATATATCTGAAATCACCTATTACTCCACATTGATATTTCCATCTTCTTGACAGAGTCATCGGCAAAGTGGTGCAGACATTACCATATCAAGTTTGCCAATAGATGACAGGTAGCATTAGGAGGGATAATCTAGATACTATATAGGCTATTTGTTCTTCTCAACGATGGCATACTTTCTCAAAGACTGCTTTGAAAATCACTACAAGACATAATTTCTTCTATTGAATCACTTCTATATTTTCATGATAGTCGAGCTTCAGATTTTGGCTTGATGAAAATTGATGACACAGGGCGGGTCATGTCCTTCAGCGAAAAGCCAAAAGGAGATGATTTGAAGGCGATGGTAATTCTTGAAAATTTGACAGTCTCAGAGCTTAATCTACTTTAAATTTTAAAGTTGTTGCAATCACTTGACAACAAGTACTTCAGGCAGTAGACACAACTGTTCTAGGATTATCTCCAGAAGAGGCTAAAGAGAAACCTTACATTGCTTCAATGGGAGTTTACGTCTTCAAGAAGGATATTCTCCTCAATCTTTTAAGGTATGTAACGAGTTTCTTCTATAGTACCCTTATTTTGAGGGTGTCATGGTCCTGTCAACATGCAAATGAGAGAAGCTTTGGAAAGAGGACAAAAAAAGCCAAGAAACTATATGCATCCAGCTGAATAGGGGCAGCTACACTCAAGAGAAGCAAATTGTGGTGCTTATTATAAAGCAGAAAGAGACCGCATAGAATCTTATGTTAACCCTGAGTTCCCTCATACTTTGTCTATAGTGACATGCTGAAGATATCAGGTAAAAGAATCATGAAATGATTACTCTTTGTCTTTTTAGATGGCGTTTTCCAACTGCAAATGACTTTGGTTCAGAGATCATCCCTGCCTCTGCCAAAGAATTCTGTGTCAAGGTGTGTACCACTTAATTTCTGGTAGGCATTTATGCAAGACCTTATCTGTTTGTTTAAAAAGTTTTACTACTACATCCAATCTTGTTGTTTCCATCATAAGGCAAGATATTCTACGTGCAAGTGGTACTACATTGCAGTTCACGGGCTCACAATTCCTCTCCTCCTCTATTATCTTATTCCCCACCCCCACTCCTACCCCCACATGTCTTCATCGTCCCAAAAGAATTCAATTCTCTATTTCGGTTATGGTTTCCTAAGCAACTTAACTTCAACCTGTAAAAGCACGTTTTGCTTGATTTTGCAGGCTTACTTATTCAATGATTACTGGGAAGATATTGGTACAATCAGATCCTTTTTTAGAGCTAACCTTGCACTCACTGAACATGTAAGAATCAGAGAGCTATTATATGTTTTTTACAGTCTTTAAAGGGTTTATTTCTTCAAACAACCTGAGTAAGATGGAATCTGGTTATTGAACACCTGTAAATCAATCTTATTTGACTATTAAAAAAGATGGTCTGTACTAATCATATGACCAACTATGTTTTTTTCTTTTTCCATTTCAGCCACCAAGATTTAGTTTCTATGATGCAAAAAAGCCAATATACACGTCAAGGAGAAACTTACCTCCATCAGCAATTGATAATAGCAAGGTTCAAGGCACAGACCCACTTCTTCAATCTTAAACAGATACATCTTTAAATTTCTTCCACTAACCATATTTCTTTGTTGCCAGATTGTTGATTCAATTGTATCACATGGTAGTTTCTTGACCAATTGCTTCGTGGAGCACAGTGTTGTCGGCATCCGATCCCGTATAGGCACCAATGTTCACTTGAAGGTTAGTCTAGTAAAACAGCTATTAAAAGTTCAGTATTATGCTTTTGAACAACAAAACCAAAAATTGGTTCTCCAACTAGACTCCACGTGGATCCAACACAAGTACATTCGTGTTTCATATTAAAACAATTAGAACAGACCATACAAACATATTAAGTACTTCTACGTTTACTTGATTTTTGCAATTGCTGCTAATTCAGCATACACTTGGTTGAAATCCATACAGGACACAGTGATGCTTGGCGCTGACTACTATGAAACTGATGCTGAGATTGCTTCACAGCTAGCTGAAGGAAAAGTGCCTTTAGGAATAGGAGAGAATACCAGAATAAAGTAAATCACTAAAAAATGTTCTCCTTTAGTGTTTATCAAGCGAGAAAATGAATGTGATTCTAATTTCATTTCTCATGCTATTTCAACTAATATGCAGAGATTGCATCATTGACAAGAATGCAAGAATTGGAAAGAATGTTGTTATTGCCAACTCAGAGGTATGACCCTCCCATACTCCCAGCAACAGCAAGAGATCAAATTTTATCTTGTTATTACTGGGACTCACTTAATTTCCTCTGATACATCAATTTGCAGGGTGTACAAGAAGCAGACAGATCCTCAGAAGGATTTTACATCCGATCAGGCATCACAGTCATATCGAAGAACTCAACAATCCCAGATGGAACTGTGATATGACAAGTGTGACAATGTCTTTTTGTCTTTTCTTTCAAGTAGCATTGGCACCAAGAAAATTCGGAAATATGAGAAGTAAAAGTTTCAGATTATCAACTTTTCCACATTCAGCAAGTAAATATTGAACAACAGGCTGATGATAAAAAGGGTTGTTTCTCCCATTGATGAATTTTGAACTAAGAATAAAATGTCTGTTCAAAGGTGAACATTTTCAATAAACTAGTTGACGACACTAACAAAATATGGTTTTCACAGTAATATTTTTTACTAGTTGGAAACAACTTTCTTCTAGTCAGAACTAAAGAAGGATAGGAAGTTTAAACTTACAGGTAAGACTACTTAGTGCATAAAAACCTGTACAGCCTTGCACTAGATTGCTGCATTATTCAAATCTTTCCTCTGTTTTCTCACGTGTACTGCATCCTCACCAACACTGCTCGACTGGATCTTCTTTTGGGAATTTGAGGTGGTAAGTTAACAATTTAGTAAAGATAAAGGAACATAGGGTTAATTTTCTTGGAAGAGCACTTGAAGAGAACCATAAAATGTTGACATATTACCAATTTGTTCAGCAAAATGTCTTCCTTAGATTGAAAAATTACACAGCTGTTAGAACTTGAAAGAGCCAAAGGACTGAAATACTCTATTGATGTAATATTCTGAGCAAAATTAAGGGTGTATATGGTACAAAGGAAAATAAGAAAATGTTATATTGGAAAATAAATGATTTTCTTATTCATTTTCTGGTGTTCGGTAAGTAAGCAAAAAAGTATTGTCCCAAATGCATTTATAAGTAATCTAGAAAAACGCTATGTGGGGTGGGGTGGCAGGGGGTGGGGGAGGGGGCGTTGGGGATGGGATGAGACAATGAACGTGGAATGTCATTTAAGAAACTTGTCTTTCTATTCCCACTAGAGAAGTCAATTTCGTAATTTTTATAAACATATTTTCCAAAACATTTTGACCAACCAATCACGGGAGGACTGAATTTTTTGTTCCAGAATACCATACACACCCTAATTGATCGTATCAGCCGTTTATTTATCTTTTCCTTGGTTTAGAAAAGAAAACAGCAAGAGAGAGGCAGAGATGACTTTTGAGGCCAACAATTATGGAGAAGAACTCAATGCACAGTTAAAAGAATAATTGTTCACAACAGAACATTAATTCATTTTCGAATCTCTGTAACACAAACCGCTCTTCCACTGTTATAATGCTGGTAACAAAACATTTTTTATCTGAAAATGGTTTTCTTCCAGTTCTTCCAGCTCGATGGAGATAATTCACTGCATCTTTTGGGATATCAAAATTGTATATATGTGTTGTCTCTGGTAGATCAACACCTCTAGCTGCTATATCTGTTGCCACCAATAAATAACCTCCTCCTCCTCCTCCTCCTCCTCCTCCTCGAAGCTCCTGTATCCCAAGAACATATAAACCACACACTAAGATAGGAACAAGAATTACAATCTGGCAGCATCACAAAAATTAGTTCACCATTTCCTGGAATCTAAAATGATAAATCGACCAGATACCAATAATATCTCAGCAGAACTTACAGATAAGGATGCAGCTCGTTGATTGAAATTCATATCTTCCTCTAGAAGAGAGACGTCAGAAAATCTCCCACGAGAGGACTTTAGAAAATCTACCAAAAGAGTAGTTGGTGGTGCACTTCCTGCCTTTTTTGACTTCCCAGACTGCTCAAAAGTTAACATTAGAATTAAGGTATGCAATTGCTATAACACTAGAAAATCAAAGTTGCATAGATAAGTAACATTCATTTTTTCAAATTATCTATGAGACTATGACCGTGGTTCTTTCCAATTTATTCAATTAGACATGTGATTTACAGACAACTGATTTTTCTTTGAAGTAAGGTCTGATTTCTTCTGATGTTAAAGAGAGCATAAATCCAAAACATAACAAAGGGAAGGAAAATGAACTTTTAAAATTCCAATAGGGGAAGTTTACACGTTCAATTTATACATAAAGTTGAAAAGAAGCTACTAAACATACAGATGCATCCCCTTAATGATATTTAGAAGTTCTACGTAGCACCCCAAATAACACCACATTTAGAAAGACACGTAAAGGAAGCATAAGAAACGTTCCCAGCAAAGTGCAACTTCTTGCAGCTCCTGCGCAGTGGGGGTGAGAATTATCACATAGCTTTTCTCTACAAGATCATCCTGGAAACTCAGCCTACCTCTAAATTTGAGAAGTTTCTGGTGTGTGCTTTCAATGATTATGAATAAAGAGGGGTGTCAATACTTGAAAGTGATCAATATCACAATTAATCCCACTATATAAGGAATTAAGGTTCCCAATCACTCATAACGAAACTCAAAAAATAATTATTGTACAGAGACTTAACAGGGTTGAAGATACTAACTTGCTCGCTGACAAATATTATGGCAGATCCAGGTGAATCTGTCTGCAATAAAGAGAGTAACATTGGATTCTTTTCCATTCTGTTGCATACCTGACACATGAAAAGTTAAAAAAAATTAGACATTCATGGAAATGGAAATAAAACAACCAAGGAACATAGTAAGTAGTTTCCAGCAACATGAAAGAGAATGATCTAATTACAGGTACTTTTTCAGTATGGCAGTTCCATCCCACACCAGTTAACAAAAAGATTGCTGATTTTATTTATTCTATGCTTGTTGGGGATTGTTCCATCTAATACTTCTAGCCAGTTCTAGGATACCGTAAAACTGTGAAAGTGAAATTAACAAAAATCTAGAGTGACAAGTAATGAGCTTATTCCAGTAAATGGAATTTGTAAGTGAGTTAATTTGCAAGAAAAGAGAAGTAAAGAGAGTTGTAGAAGTTTATGATAGTATCACCACAAATCTATGATGGAGGCATGAAGGCATCGGCTCTACTGAATTCACATGGACGTGAACTACATCTGCCTGTCATTATAAATTAGATAAGTACGCCTGTGATGCGATTATCAGAAGATCATAACAAAGTCATAAAAAGAGAAATCATGTCAAAGATACTTGTTCCAGCTTACCCTGGTCCATTTTTGCTGCATACAGTCGTACAAAAATCTTCTGTGCTGGGGAATTGAAGCACTAGCAAAGATTGTTTGACGGTTCTTGCTGGATGAGTAGGATGTCAACAGCCTTTTAAGAGAGCTGACTTCTTTTGAAGAATTGAACATGAAATCAACCTAAAATATGTAAAATGAAGATAAACAACAACAAATACGACTCAATCCCAAACAAGTTGGAGTCAGGTATGAGAATCCCCATTAACTTTGTTCTTCACTTAATAAACTCAACTCATGTTATCATCATAACAAAAGAATAATCCAAAATAAGTGAAATATACATAAATAATAGTAATAACAATGACAATATTAAAAGTTCTCTATATTGTTACTGGCATATCAATCAATGATACGGTCACACTCCTAGAAAAGCAATAGGTTCAAACCAATGCATCAAACAATAGCGTAGCACTGGCCTCTTTTTTTTATTGATTCAATACAATAGGGGAAAAGATGGTACAGTTCCCTACCGAGACAAACTATCAACTCCTCTGCGCGCTCAGCATACATCTTCCATGTGTCTTTCTTGTGGCGGGAACTAACAAGATTACTATTCTCAACTACTAGATGATATTGGATCTTTTTCTTCATCGTGCTCTATCTTTAGCTAAGTCTGCATAGATTCCAAGAAATTGTTAACTTTTCTAGACAACTTTCTTCTATGTGATTTTAGGTCTACTTCATCCCCTTTTTAACACATTTCTCACCAGAGTTCACACCTACAAATCGGTGCAATAATGAACATGTATTTCTGTTTTAAGCATTGAGTTGAAGTTGAGCAAAATAGTTGCACAATACAAGCATGCATAAGATTCACTTGTTATGACTTATGAGGCTTAGGAATAGTTAAATTACATAGTTTGTCATGACTTGTTCAAGATATAGAATTTTCCAAAGAATATATTATTGTAGTTATGATTTTACAAATGGAAAGGAAAAATATAGAAAAGGGAAGTTACAACGACATTGGTAGCATCTTTTTCAATTGTTGAGCAGCATCCATATGCTGATGCTATTAGTCTCACTCTTCATGGGATCCCATTCAAATAAAGGATCAACACAGGCAAAGAGAAAGTATATGATAGAAAATGCATCTTGATTACCTCATCAACAACAAGTACTTGGCAGGTATCCAGCTTCAAAATATGTTTCTCAAGCATTTGACACAAACTTCCTATAGTTGCAACAACAATGGTGGGTGGCTCAGCCTGTAATGGCACAAACATCTCAGAGTCACACCTCGTAAAAATATGCTGAAGCTTCCTCTTAATTTCTGGGAGAAAGAGCAGTAATAAACAAAACAGAGGTGTTGAGAGAGAGGCAACAGAAGTAAGAACGAGTTGACAGACTATCATAAAAAATAAAATTGCAAAAGTACAGAAAATGAGCTAAAGCTCCACAATAATACCTTTAAAAAGATAAGGTGCACTCCCTCAATACCACCTTACAAAGAAAACCTACAGACCAAGTCTAGGCCTTTTCTTTTTTTGTGTGTGTGAGAGAGAGAGAGATGATGGATATCAGTAGTGTTTCAGCTGTACACTAAATTTGTTTCACGCGGTTCTGAACTAATCTCTTAGTTTTACGCACAATTGCACATATGAATTTGAAAATTACACTCTTTATATCATTCCCGCAGTGAAGAATGTAAACTTCAAGATGCAAGATAGAGAACAACAACAACAACAATAATATACATCAAATGAGAATGAAACTTGGACAAAATACAACAAAGTATCAAAGGTTTACTAAGAGGATCCCAGAAAAAGAAAAATTAAAACTTAATTAAGAGTTCTGATGTCAAGATATTCATATGAGGCAAGTAGACGAATTTAAAAAAGAGACTCTGGGGACGCATGAATACTGATTTAAACTTTTCTCGCTCAAGGACATGAAATTTACAAGCAACATTAAAAGCTTCTGTACCTTTAGCCAACTCTTGTGTCGTTTCAACATCCCCCCATCTAGAAGAGCCATAACAGTGCATGATTTCAGTCCTGATTCATGTTCTGAAGGATTTGCAGCAAGCATCCGAGTAACTTTTGTAACCTAGATAAAGCAGAAAACAATGTCAGTGCATCCCTAATGTTCCTACTTTCAGCAAACATACATTATAAATGGAAAGCAAAAAGGAATAACTCCACAAAAACTTACTTGCATACCAAGCTCCCTAGTAGGCACCACGATCAATGCTTGTACTGCTGACCTTTGACTGTCAACGACTGACAATACTTGGAGCAGGTATGCCAAGGTTTTCCCAGAACCTGTCTAGTGGGGTAATAGAAAGAAAAAGCAACTTCAATTTCATTAACAATACAGGAGGCCAGTTGGAAATGGGAGAAACTGAGAAGAGAATAAGAAAAGGAAAAATGATTAAAAATGGTCAATGAATAGTTCTATTGCTAAGAACTTGTAGTTCTGGTCTCTTTACATTTCATGTTTTCAACTTCTACATTTCTCCTACTATGAAACTTGGAAGTTGGAACTTTTAAGTGCCTTTTTAGCAGTTCGTTTTCCCTGATAAAAAACAATCACATGATGGATATCATCTAAATGATGAAATGTCAAGCATAATTAAGAAGACGATTCAGCCCTCACTATTGGATATGAGGAGTGGGACACAACGAAACAATAAAAGAACAGAAAGGACATATACTAAAATTGATAAAAATTTGTAACATCCACATTCCAGCCCCTAGTATCTGTAAGAATATGCTCAACAGTACATAGTACTATAATCACCCAATGGCATTTTAAAGAGATTGTGCTTAAGTCAAGAATTTTGTTCGCCTACCCAGAGTAACTCACAATTTACTAAACAATAGATGCTACAAAGGATGATAGAATGGCTTCAAAGAACATTGAAGTTTGAGAAAAGTGATACAGCACCCAATAAATAAATCATTATTGCAAGAAAATTCAGAAGCAATGCATAAAGCATGTCTTCAATACAAAGTCCTCCCCACATAAAAACATCAACAATCATGCAGTCAAGTTTCAACAGTTACAACACTGAAGCAACGTTCCAAAAGTATGTATCAACCTGAGCATGAAGCACACAATCACGTCCAGAAAAGAGGAAAGGCAATGCCTGTAGCTGCACTTCTGTAGGTATCACATATCCAACCTCTTCTGCCCTGCAGTTTGAGCTCCATGTATCAGTTTTTCCTTAGAGCCAACCTTTTAAATAACACAATTCTATACATAAATAAAAAATCTCACTTTCATTTTTTTCCTTGAAAAATTTGGAGAAAACTATCATTTCAAGCAATTTCTACAAAAAAAATTCTGCTGCCTTTATTACGAAACAAAAAGTTCAATCACTCTATATTCAGAAACTTCAAACATATACTGCAACGATTTCCAACAAATATTGCCTAAAGCTTAAAAATTTAAAAATTACTTAGATAATTACTTCACAAGCAAAATTTAATCTATTTTAATCAAAATTTGGAGCTTATGAAGTACTTACTAATTACTTTAAAATCACACTTTCCAGTTTCGACAGGCTCAATTTCTGTAAAAGTACTTTGCAAGTATCAATTGAATCAATATTTGGAGAAAATTTCTGTAGCATTAACACTATCCTTCTGGAAAATTCCGGAATATCAACTATCAAAGCAATGTGACAAATTGAAGAGTGAAGCATTAAGGAACATAATCTTACCGGCGAATCACGTGCTCTTGCACGTGACCATAACAGAGTTCCCGGAGCGTTGTCGTTGATGAATCCTTCGTTAGAGTTGTAGTTTCAACATTGGATGAGCTGAAGGAAGCTCTCAAAGGCTTTGGATAGAACAAAAGTTTCGGAGTTCGATAGGCAACGTTAGGGTTAATCCATGAAGTCCATGAAGTCCATGAAAGAGTTTGCAGTTGAGTTGCAGAGAAATACGCCATTCAGGAAGAAGGAATTGGACTCGACAAGTGTACAGAGGTTAACTGAAGAAGATGAAACAAAAGACGACGTCGATTGTGAGGCTGAGGTGTGCAAAAATATTCATTTTCTTAGAATTTTGGGATAAAATGAAATTACTTCAATTAAATAGTATTAAATCTTTGGACAAATTATTTAACTACACTCATTTACTTATCTTAATATTTATTTATCCCTACTTATTTCAAAAATTTCAAAAATCCCTTATTTACCTATGTATCCCATACACAACGTTATGTATTCCGCTATGTGGAATGTATCAAACGCTATATATCTCGTGCACAATGTGATGTATCACGTGCACAACGTTATGTATCCCGCTATGTGGAATGTATAAAACTTATGTATCCCGCGCACAACGTTATGTATTCCGCTATGTGGAATGTATCAAACTTAATATATCCCGTGCACAATGATATGTATCACGTGCACAACGTTATGTATCCCGCTATGTGGAATGTATAAAACTTAATGTATCCCGTGCACAACGCTATGTATCCCGCAAACATCATTTTTAAGGAATTTTTGGTAAATAGAAAACTAGAAGGAATAAAATGTTATTTAATACTTATAATATGTGGTTCCTATAATTTATACTTAAATCTTTTATATAAAATGATTTTTTTTTCCATAATACTACAAATCGTATCATGATCAAGATCTGTAAATATTCCTTTTTACAAAAAAGAAACTATCTAACTTTTGAAAAGGTGCATCTAATAAATTTTCAATTTTATATTATTTTAATATCTTATGACGAAGTAATTTTCAATACCTTCAAAGAAACTGAAAATTGATAACTCAATATTGAATACTCATATTTAAAATCTAAAATACTCTAAACATAGTATGCGAGATCGGCACGATCCACTATAAATAATTAATTCTTTAAAAAATATACTAATTAAATAAGTTAGAGTACAAAAGTCATATTAAAAATTAGAAAAATTATGAATCCAAAGTAGATTTGATCCTCGTTCTTCAGTACGTCATTGTTGATTTTCAGATGCCAAACATAATTAATTCAATAAGCAGTGTGGTATAATAGGGTTTGTTTAGACATGAGTTGAAATTAGGTATTAGAAATCATATTGATTTTAAAATGATATTTTATTTAGATATATAATTTGCATTTATTAAGTTTTTTTTTTCAAATTTCATGTGTGAAAACTATTTTAAAAATTCAATTCTCATACAATCTTAAATCATAGTTATTCATAAACAATATATTGAAAAATCTTAAGCCCCTGCATTGATCACTCACATATATGATATTTCTATATTTTTTCATAAACAAATATTTTAAATTACGAACTTTCAAATACATATATATAATTTAATAAAAAATCATTTATCAATAATAGTGATAATTAATTATTCTTTAACATAATCATTTCATATAGTACAAACAATCAATTTATGCCAAGTGTAAACCTTTTTTTTTTATTGCAAAATTTAAAATGATAAATATTGGTCAATATATACCATAAATTATAGTTGAGAAATAATATGAACAAAAATAAATATTTTGGTCGTGGAATTGATATCTTGCTCACTTTTAACTTGTCTTTTTAAAGATATAACAATCAACATCATATAACTTAGGCGAAATGGTCAGGTAGACCTTTATACTTGTATCAGTTTGTATTCTAAACTCTTCTACTTATTCCTTTGTCATTTGAGCATTTATACTCAATTAAAATGAGATTTTTAAGCCCCTCCATTCATGTGTGTAGCTCACTCTCCTTTATATAATTGACATGTCATATATATTAATGACAAGTCATAATTTTCTTCATAACGATTTTTAATTATTAATAAAAATGTTAAATAAAAGACTAAATCAATAAATTTTCTATTTTACGAAATAAAATAAAATTATTTTTTCTCTCACCTTCCCTCCACCTCCCCTAACCAATCATCACTGTCAAAACTCAAAACCATCTCCATATCCCCTATTTTTTCTTCTTCATTTTTTTTCACAGAAAAAGGAGGCATCACTTAATTTAATGAAATTAAACAAAAATCTAACAACTTTATGAAAATAGATTGGGAGCATTTTTGGGTTCTTCGTAGAAGAAAAAAAGAAAAAGAAAAGGACGCCGCCGTCGCTGAAGAAAGTCATCGCTGTCGTCGCCATTTTTGTCGGCGAAATCACGTATACTTTCTTTCTCACCATCTTCATTTCCGCCACGCACCATCACTATTTTTTTTCCTCCTCCAACCTCCACAAAAACAACAACCTAAGCCACCACACCACTAGATCTGGCCCCGCTTGTCTCTCTCACGCCACTGTGATTTAGTGGTCTCCGGCGAGTGCTAGTCTCCGGTGAATCAGTCACTTGTCTACGGCGAGCGCTGGTCTCCGATGTTAGTAAATTGTGGAGAAGAAAAAAAAAAATTCCAGGCGTGGCCAAAAAGAAAGGGGTAGTGGAGAAGAAGAAAAGACTTTTTAATTAATTATTTTTTTAAAAAAAAATATTTCTTTTTTAATTTTAATATTTTCTTAACCTAAAAAAGTTATTCACTCGCCTTAAGGTGCGTGAAGTCACACAATTTTGCCAACTCAGCCATCTTAAAGACACATAAATTTGGTCAATGGTCAGAGGGACTTGCTAAATTATGTTTTATTGAGTTTAAGGGTCCAGATGACAAAAGAGTAAGTAGAAGGATTCAAAATACAAACTGATACAAATATAAGGGTCCATCAGACCATTTCGCCTATAACTTAAACAACTCTAAATTAGTTGAAGAGTCCAAAACTTTAAAAAATATCTTCATGAATAAATATTTAATTCACCACTAGTATATACACTAATAATGGTCCTTTTTTTCACTAGATATAAATTTATGAATCAATTTATTTTTCAAAAATTAAAATCATATGTTGAAACGAAAAATGACCTCATATTTCTCAAAAAAAAAAAAAAAAAAACCAGGCAATAAAATCAAAGACGAAAAGAATAAATGGAACAAAAGTAGTAAAAAAAAAAAAAAGCAAAAAAGGCAAGAGTTGATTGATTCCAAGTTCCAACAACCGTCTGAATAGAGATCGGACTTTTTGTTACTCTCTCTCTCTCTCTCATCCATAATTCTTTTCTTTGACCTTTCTACACGCTTTCTCTCTCTACATATTTCTAGGATTTTGTTAACAATATTTTCTTCATCTCCCTTCTTCTTTACTTTATTCTCCACATTTCCCCCTTTGTATGCTCTCTCTTTCTCTCTCTATACATACATTCTCTCTCTTTATCTACACATATACTTACTTTTTTTTTGGCATTGTTACAGTTCTAGCTGAATTTCATGGCGAACGATTTGGAAACATCGCCGGCGGGAGCAGCAGCATCGACCGTCGTTGATGATAGCATTGAGGATGCCTGTAGTATTTGTCTTGAGCCGTTCAACTCCGATGATCCTCCTGCTGTATGCTATAAGCTTCGCTTTTCTGTTTGATGCATTTTCCTGTTATATTAAATTAAATTTTAAAATATATATGTAAAGTTAGGGATTATCTGCCTGTAGCATTTTTTTCCTTTACCTGTTTGTCTCTGATGATCTTCCTGCTGTATGTTATCTCCAAGCGTGCCTGTTTATTTTGTTGCATTTTCTGTTTTTTTTTTTAAAATTCCATAATTGGCTATATATTGGTAAAAGTTAGGGTTTGTTTCTGGCTCTTAGCATTTCCGTGATGCATTTTCTGCTTTGTC